>NC_141761.1:6036818-6362443 GCF_982258835.1 Parasteatoda tepidariorum
CCAAAGACAATATTCTCAACCCTACTCATATCATATTTGCATCACTATCGATTTTAGCGACACCTGTGCTATTATTCTAGGCTGACACGGACAAAAACAATTTTTAGTTTTTTTAACTATATTTCTTAGCATATGTATGTATTTTTAGAAACTTTGACTCTTTGGAAAGACTTGAAATTATAACCAAAGCTCTTCGCTGAACTATAAAATTATAAAAAATCATTAAAGTGTCACCAAATGACATCCTCAAAGCAGTATTTAATATTAAGTAGATTAGAAAGCAAAGGAGAACATTGCCTGTAACGGAAATAGACGATAGTGATCCTTAAAAGTAGGCCAAAGAGAATATTCTCAACCCTACTCATATAATATTTGCATCTGAAAAAATATGAAAAAATTTGTTAAAGAAGTTTAATCAATATACTTAGCATGAGTATATATTTTAGAAATTTTGACACTTATGGAAAGACTTGAAATCGTAATCAAAATTCTTTTCTGATCCAAAATATTATAAAAGTCATTAAACTGTCCACCAAATGACCCCCTCAAATGCAGTATGTAATTTTAATTAGAAAGCAAAGGAGAACATTGCCTGTAACGAAAGTAGACGACAGTGAACCATAAAAGTAGGCAAAAGAGAATTTTTCTCAACCCTAATCTTAACATATTTGTATCACTATTGATTTTAGCGACATCGGTGCTATTAATCTAGGTTCACATGGACAAAAAAAATATTTTTTAAGGTTGTTTAGCAATATTTCTTAGCATGAGTATATATTTTTAGAAACTTTGACACCTTTGGGAAAGACTAGAAATTATAACCAAAGCCCTTTTCTGAACCTAAAAATTATGAAAAAATCGTTAAACTGTCCATCAAATGACCCCTCAAATGCAATATGTAATTTTAATTAGAAAGCAAAGGAGAACATTTCCTTTAACGGAAATAGACGGCAGTTCGCACGGACAATTAAAAAAATTTTAAACATGTTTAATCAATATTTTTTAGCATATATATACATATTTTTAGAAACGTTGACACCTTTGAAATGACATGAAATTGTAACCAAAGCTCTTCGCTGAACCAAAAAATTATAAAAAATCATTAAAGTGTCCACCTAATGCAACATTTAATATTGATTGCGAAGGAGAACATTTTGCCTTTAACGGAAATAGACGGCAGGAACCTTAAAAGTAGGCAGAAGAGAATTTTGTCAACTCTTATCATATTTGCATCACTATCGATTTTAGCGACATCTGTGCAAATAATCTAGGTTCGCACGGACACTTAAAAAATTTTTTAAAAATGTTTAATCAATATTTTTTAGCATATGTATATATTTTTGGAAACTTTGACACCTTTGGAATGACATGAATTATACCCAAAGCTCTTCGCTGAACCAAAAAATTATAAAAAATCATTAAAGCGTCCACCTAATGCAGCATTTAATATTGATTAGAAAGCAAAGAGAACCTTGCCTTTAACGGAAATAGACGGCAGTGAACCTTAAAAGTAGGCAAAAGAGAATTTTCTCAACTCTTATCACATTTGCATCACTATCGAATTTAGCGACACCTCTGCTAATAATCTAGGTTTGCACGGACAAATAAAAAAAAACTCTTACACATGCTTAATCAATATTTCTTAGCATATTTCTTAGCATTTTTAGAAACTTTGACACCTTTCGAAAGACTTGAAATCATAACCAAAGATCTTTGCTGAACCAAAAAATTATAAAAAATCATTAAATTGGCCACCAAATGATCCCCTCAAATGCAGTATATAATATTAATTAGAAAGCAAAGGAGAACATTGCCTATAACGGAAATAGACGATACTGATCCTTAAAAGTAGGCTAACGAGAATTTCTCAATCCTACTCATATCATATTTGCATCACTATCGATTTTAGCGACACCTAAGCTCAGGGCCGTTTTATCCATTAGGCACTGTAGGCAACTGCCTAGGGGCCCCGCCACGTTCAGGGGCCCAGTGCTACAGAGAAAAAAATTGACTATGTTTCTTAAACAGTAATTATAAACAGTGATGTATTGGAAAAGGTTAACTTTCAGGATGTCTTGAACGATTTTGTAACAAAAAAAGTTAGAAGAGTTTAATATTTAAGCTTATTGTATGATTTTTTTTAAATGCATATATTAATTACTTATATTCTTTTCGTTTGATTCAATATTTTTATTAAATAATGTGATAATATACCTATGTAGTAAAAAACAGCGTAATTATGAATAAAGTGTTGTGTTAGCGAAAAAATATATTAGGAAGTTAGAAGACGGTAGGGGGGGGGGTGGCGAGACGAGCATTGTCTAGGGGCCGCGACATGCATAAGCCGGCCCTGCCTAAGCTATTTATCTAGGTTGAGACGGACCAATAAAAATTTTTTTAAAGATGTTTAACAATATTTATTACCATATGTATATATTTTTAGGAACTTTGACACCTGTGGTAAGACTTGAAATTATAACCAAAGTTCTTCGCTGAACAAAAATTGTAAAAAATCATTAAAGTGTCCACCTAATGACCCTCTCAAATGCAGCATTTATTATTGATTTGAAAGCAAAGGAGAATATTGCCTGTAACTGAAATAGACGGCAGTGAACCTTAAGAGTAGGCAAAAGAGAATTTCCCAACCTACTCCTATCATATTTGCATTACTATCGATTTTTGGCGACATCTGTGCTAATAATCTAGGTTCACATGGACAAAATAAGAAAAACATTTTAAGATGTTTAATCAATATTTCGTAGCATATGTATATATTTTTAGAAACTTTGACACCTTTGGAAAGACTTGAAATTATAACCAAAGTTCTTTTCTCAACCAAAAAATTATAAAAAAATCATTAAAATGTCCTCCTAATGACACCCTGAATTCAGAATTTATATTAATTAGAAAGCAAAGGAGAACATTGCCTGTAACGGAAATAGACGGCAGTGAACTTTAAAAGTAGGCAAAAGAGAATTTTTCTCAACCCTACTCCTATCATGTTTGCATTACTATCGATTTTGGCGACATCTGTGCTAATAATCTAGGTTCACATGGACAAATAAAAAATAACTTTAAAGTTGTTTAACAATATTTCTTAGTATATGTATATATTTTTAAAAACTTTGACACCTTTGGTAAGACTTGAAATTATAACCAAAGCTCTTCGCTGAACCAAAAATTTATAAAAGAATCATTAAAGTGTCCACCTAATGCAACATTCAATATTGATTAGAAAGCAAAGGAGAATATTGCCTGCAACGGAAATAATCTGTATTGCTGGGACAAATTAAAAAAATGTTTAATGATTATTAATCAATATTTTATAGTATATGTATTTATTTTTTGAAAATTTGACACCTATTCAAAGACATGAAATTAATAACAAAGTTCTTTTGTGAACCGAAGAATTATAAAAAATCATTAAAGTGTCCGCCAAATGACCCCCTCAAATGCGGCATTTAATATTAATTAGAAAGCAACTTAGAACATTGTCTGTAACAGAAATAGACATTAGTGTACCTTAAAAGTAGGCCAAAAATAATTTTCTCAACCCTACTCATATCATATTTGCATCACTACCGATTTTCGCGACACCTGTGCTAATAATCTATGGTGACACTGACAAGAAAATGTTTTTAAAGATGTCTAATAAATACTTTCCTGCATATGCATATATATTTAGAAATTTTGACACCTGTGCAATAACTTAAAATTTATAACAAATTTCTCGCGTGAACCTAAATATTATCAAAAATCATTTAAGTGTCCGCCAAATGATCCCCTCAGATGCAGTCTTTAATATTAATTAGAAAGCAAAGGAGAGCAATGTCTATAACTGAAATAGACAATAGTGTACTTAAAAAGTAGGCAAGAAAGAATTTTCCTCGCCCTTCTCATATCATATTTGTGTCATTATCGATTTGAGCGACACCCTGTGCTAATAATCTATGGTGACACTGACAAGATAAATTTTTTTTTAAAGATGTCTAATAAATATTTTTAAGCGTATGTATATATTTTTAGAAATTTTCACACCTATCTAATGACTTGAAATTAATACCAAAGTTCTCTTGAGAACCAAAAGAATATAAAAAAATCGTTAAAATGACCGTCAAATGATTAATAATAATTATTAGCAATAGAAGAGCAATTCCTTTTACCCAAATAGGCAGTAACTTACATTAAATACCAGTTTTTTTCAGAATTTTTAATCTTTCTCATATCATATATGTATTATCAGGTATTTTTGAGACAGCTGGCCTACGAATATAGAAAATAAAAACAAAATATTTAAAAAAAAAATAAAATTAATTTATTCTTTTTATGTTTTAGGGAACTCTTCACTCTGATATTTGATCATAGAGTAGTATTTCTTTGAACTATTATTAAATAATATGTGTTTATGAATTCTTTCATTTTATAATAAGTATACATCTCATGCTAAGAGAATTTAAAAGAATAATAAATTGCTCTCCATATGAGCCCCTTTAAATTCAGTTATATACGTGCTAAACTTTAAAATCTACATATAAGTAGAACTTTTTGCGCATACGTGAATCTGATTTACTTAAGATTTTTTTTTTTTTAATTTACATTTTTGTCAAAATTTGCACTTTGATTACATTTATGTCGAAATGAGCATCCTCACTGCACGTGATGTTCATGTGCTATTGCAAGTCATGCTCATGCATGTGATTACATATGCGGTAGCACGTAAATGCGTTTGGCCCATGCGTTAGAAGTTCATTTTACATGTAGTTCTTTAACATTCACACGTTTTTCTCGGGCAATCGATTGCAGTATAAATGACGAGCGAGAAATTCGTATGATTGAATTAGGAGATGCGAAAGAGAATCTGAGTGGTTGGATATATTTACCCGCGTAATCTCGCTAACTAAGTTTTCGTTGAATATGTTTTAAGCATTTTAATAAGTGTAAAATTAAGATATGATATATTCAAAGAGAAATCGCAAAACTAACTAGTAATTACAAAATCACCTTAATTAACCAGACTGCTCATCACGAAAATGTTTTTTTTTTTGTAAAATTTTTTTATATTCTTTCTAATATGGTGATGGTACTTTCATTTATGTCACCTGCATAATGGGCAATTGGCGACAGTCAGGGAAACATCCCTGAGGATTATCCTTGAATTAGGGAAATTAAATCTCATTATAAGGATATTAAATCTCATTTAAATAACTGAAATAAAATAATTTCTTTTTGATTTGTTCTCGTTTCATTTAAAGTATTTATTGTGAAAAAGTCAGTTTAATTAAATGTATTAAAAGTCATCAGTATTGTTCTTAATTGTTGCAGTCTTTTTTTTTTTTTTTTTAAATCTTTACCTAGGAGATAAGAAATTCTTCAATGGGTAAAATTCGGTTCAGAATTAGTTTTCCTCCACTTTTGGGTAGTTTTGGTGAAAAACAGCTTAAATATCTGTAAACTTGATCTGTTCAATAGTTAAAGGCAATACGATGCTCTTAAATAATAGTGGTAAGATGTAGGATTGCAGTACCTAATACATGATTTAGGCAACTACGTGACATTTTGAACAAAGTGTCATTCCTAACTTCAAACAAATTTTAATTACTAAAGAAACCAATAGAATATGAAAAAATAAGTTTATTAACAATTATATGATGTAATAACTAATAAGTACATTATTATATTTTTACTATATCACCAAGCAGGATGATTAAAAACTTACAAAACCGATTAACTTTATAAAAATTTAACGCCAGTACGTAAGGACTTGAATAATTTTGCATAAATCTTCATGTGAATCAGAATTTATCCTCTGAATCGTTCTGTATTCATTGCTTCTTCAGAAATTGGTGGTGGTACGATTTAGGAGAGGCACAATTTTGGCAACTCTTATCTTTGTTAATAGATGTTGCCCTTTAAAAAATTCAGTTTAACATGAGGTTTTAACACAGGCAATGAGGTTTTAACACAGGCACTCACTCTACAGGCAATGTTGCTTTGATGAAAGTGGCCATATATTTAAGCCTGTTTAAAATTTAACCCAATATAATATGTTGTTTTTGCTTCTATATTATGTGGTCATAAATAAAAGTATTTACAGCAATACTTACCTAGAGGCACTCTTATTAGAGTACATTGGCATGGAAACCCATTACATCTGTGTTTAAATATAAAAGTGAAGGTTGTACATAAGGGTTGTGGTGATCTGGACTGGTAGCCAGACCAGACCTTTCGTAAACCTAGATATGTGTCCACGTCTGGTGGAAAGGAAAAAAAAATTATACCTATAATTTTGAAATTTGACCACTTATATGGCTCTTCTAAATGCCATTTATATATTGATAACATACAGCTCTGTTGATCAATATTTGATTTTCGTTTTGAAACTTGTTCAGGCATTCCTCTCTTAGATCTACGAATTCCCTCCTCATGACGTCACGCCGTACACAGATCTCGGAGATCGCAAGCAAAGATACAATGAAAACTCTCTGTAAAAATAAGTTCGACTTTTTCTTGATATTAACTTTCAAACTTTGCACTGTTGATGTTATTTATTTACGTTGCACTAGAGCTGCGCAATGAGCTGTTGGCGACGGTCTGGGAAACATCCCTGAGGATAATCCGAAGACATGCCATCACAATTTTGATCCTCTGCAGAGTGGATGGCACCCCCGCTTCAATAGCCCGACGACCTGCATGCGAAGTCGAGCACTTTAAGATAGAACAGTTTAACGAGGACCCATACCGCACACCCTCGGTAACTACGCAGGCTGATCTAAGAGGTCACCCACCCGCACACTGACCGCAGCCAGTGATGCTTGACTTTGGTGATCTGCTGGGAACCGTGTCTTAACGATCAGTCGACTGCGGGACTCAAACTTTGCACTATTTACACACTACTTCCGTTCAAAAAGCATAGTTCAAAATTTTTTCTCTTGACCATAATATTAAAACAAATACCATTTTAAAGTAATAAAAAATATTTTACTCGTTGTCGTAAATGACGCTATAAATGCTTTATTTTAAAATTTTCAGTTTTAACTCTTATTAGTAAGAAAGTTAAAGCATATATCGACACTTTTGTAGCTGTTTTGTAAAGTTGGGTTAAATTTAGAATCCTGATATTAAAATATGCTGCTAATGGCATTTTGTTTATACTTATTATCATTAGGAAACAACAACCATAAACGCCAATTTCTGAAACAAAATAATAATTTAAGTTCATAATAATATTAGAAATTTTACAATTGTTTATAGATATTTAAATTTAAAAGAATTTAATTAAAAAAATCAAATATTTAGAGTAACTACATTAAACACTATGTTATGAAATTAGAAGAAATTTAATTATTAATTATTTTGACTTTTATTTTCCTCTTTATTTTTATTTTTCAAGTCCTTTTCTAAAGTTTCAATTCTCTCTTACAGTAATTTAAATTCAGTTTCTAATTTAAAGCCTTTATCACAATTTTTTATACTTAAAAAATTTTCATTCATAGTATTTAAATTGCTTTCTTTTGAGCTTAGAGTTTTAAATTTGTCAAATGCACGAACCAACACTTTACGTTTATTCAATCTTTCTTGCCAGATAGAAGAAAATGGCAAATTTACTCTCGGTATTGCAGTATATTTTAAAATCATTCTAATCGGCAATAGAAGCAAACGATTTCTCATATCATCTTCATAATCTTCCTTCAATAAATGCTTGCTGCATATTCGTGCATATTTAATATTAAGTGGGTCATTTCGTTTGCAACGTTATAGTCATTTTTTATATAGTTATCTTTTATATAGTCATTTGCTTTAGGGAACACGTGAAAATTTTTCCTTTTTCCTTTAGTGTTTTTATCAGAATTGTTGCAAGTTTCAATCACACAAACTGGAATTTCGTTAATAATTTTAAATTTTTGTAATTCACTTAAAAAAACTGAGGAAAATCATTGTAGAAAACGACGAATGTCTTAGAATATGTTACAAAAAGGAATGCTCATATTTTAGTTAGAGTTAGTTACACCGAAAGCTCCGTCCTTTAACTAAAAGTTCAAGCTTTGTGCTGCCGTGACGTCGCAGACGAAAATCGGAGGTTTGGCGCTGCGAGAATTTCCTCAAAGGAGGGAATCTTTCTTTAGGCTTTTTTTTATTCTTTCTTTAGCCATGTCATCGACGTACCTAAGAATTCGTCCCGATTATAAAATACAAAATATAAACTTTGCTTCAAAAAGAGTGTAAATTGCTTTTTCCGTTTTAATTTTTATAATATTAGTTGATAATATTTAAGGGTAATATATTATAGATAAAATAATTTTACAAACAGATAAAATTTTAGTCACAAAAAGATTTAAAAAAAATCAATTATTAATTATTAAGTATTGTTCTTCTGATTAGCTGCATCGTACAGCTTTTTAACTTAAGTCTTTTTGTTCACTTTGTGATACAGGAGAAGAAATGGACAACTTGGAAGAAATGGACAACTCCGATTTAGGGGTCCACGCAAGAGTTCTCAAAGTATTGAGGACCTAGAAAACTATTAGGGCAATGACTTGGGTCATGTTTTCTCCTCTCATATACATATTTATACTTTTGTATTTCTATTTTTTTAAGTTATTTGTGTTTTTTGCTTTGCCCTTGGTACTGAAAAAAAAATTTTCACTTACAAAGGGGCAGTGATCAGTATTGTTTCAAAAGTAGGCTGTTATTAATGGCTCATTTATCTAAGATCTATGCTATTAGAGAAAATGAAGTTGAAATGAAATAAAATTAAATAAGATTTCAAAGCACTTCATCCTTTTGTTGTAAAATTATTTAAAAAGGTCTAAAACTTTAAGATTCAAAAATCTTTCATTCTTAATTTCTTCACTGTGTAACGTAAATGAGGGTGAGTTTGTCCCTTTACTTATTCTATTTTCAAAGCGCGGAATCGATAATCGTGTGTAGTATTCTAAAAAGTGTTCGTTCTTAATAACCAGAAATACCTTTTTTTTCTTCTTCATTTTTAATCAAATTGACAAGAATTGACTTAAGATACGCATACATGAAAACTTACATTTGTAGAAAAGAGAAGTTTTCTTGAGTATTGAATAGAACAAGTAAGTAAAGTATTTCTCTCTCTCGTATGCCTGTTAAGGCAGAGGGGTCTTGTTTTCCAGTGACGCCCTCAATGGCCAAGAATTCGACTTCTGTCACACCCATACGTCACACCCGTTTATAGGGCGGACCCATTCATTCATCCACAGATCGTAATTTTGATCTGAATCAGAGAACGATCCATCTCCGATTCAGTACCCCCAGAGGTATTGATTTGTTATAGGAACATGGAGGACTTTGTGACTCGACAGATTTAACGTGCATCAGTCACCATTTACTACACGGGGAGTCTTCGGCAGGCGGGGTTCGAACCCACGCACAATTGAGAATTCAAGAGAATTTTTATTCAAGAGAGTTCTTATTTTTTATTGCTTCGATAATTAATGTTTGTCACATAATTTTTTAAGCTTCTTAAATTTTAGGAAAGCTTATCGCTTACGCCCCTGCAAAAAGGGACATTTTATGCATTTGTAAATTGTAAAGTTTAGTGACCATTTTCTCTCTGATAAGAGTCAGCTTTTGTAAGAATACGAAGGCTGCACCTTAAAACCCTGATTTGGTGTCAATTGGCTTATTTGGTCAAACTTGGTATCAATTTAAGATAGTAATAATGCTAATTTTCAATAATTTAAAACAAACAACCCATGAACTTGGGTCGGCTGTTCAACGACGGTTATAAAATAAAATAAAATAATTTAAAACTCAAATGCTAATGTATGGACGCCGACCCCAAGACGTTTTATCAGGATATTTCTGTTAATCATTTTCCAGTATAAACTTTAATTCATGATTTTAATTATTTATTTTCAGAACAAATTAACAACTCAAAATGTCTTATTCTACACATTAAATCTTTTCGAAATAATAGTCTTTTTTTCGGTTAGTAGATTCGCGGAAAAAGATTTATTATTATTATTATTATTAAACTCCCGAACTGAAACTTAAAAAAATAAAATTGCCACAATAAGCTCAATCAGTTAGGATTCCTTAGCTTACAAATATTGGAAACCGTCCTAAAATATAATCTTCGACAGTCTCTTGGTATCAAGTGTTTTCTCAGGAAAATAATGCATTCACAACGCAAACCGATATGATTTCTATTTTATTTCCTATTTTTGAAAATGCGTTTCATTTTCTTTATAGTGCCATCTCTCTCTCTCTCTCTGGTTTGCCTGTTTAGGCAGATGATTGCGATTGTTCTTGTTCTCCAGTGGCCTAGAATTCGACTTCTGCCACACCCATACGTCACACCCATTTATTAGGCGGACCCATTCGTATATCCACAGATTGTAATTTTGACCTGAATCACAGAGCGATCGATGTCCCATCCAGTGCCCCCAGAGGTATTAATTTGTTAAATTATTGTTTTTGTTTTAAATTAACAATTTTTGAACATTTTTTTACAGCCTTTGTAGGAGACATATTTTAATATTAACTATTCCAGAATGCATATTTGTGAACTCATAACTATTCAATCTAGCATCCTGACTTTTAGTTTCGTTATCGGTAGTAGCTTCGTAATTATATCAAAATATGGAAGAATAAATTCTTAAGGCACTTAACAAAGGAAAGCAAGCTAAAAGGGACTTCGAAAGCAGTACCAAGATTGATGACTGGTAGCGAGCAGGACTTTGTGCTCTCTAATTTATAAAAGAATAAATCCAGGTTTTAAATTCAGTACCTCTCCTTTTAAAGTAAATTTCTTCAAATTAAATTTTTTTGGAAGATACATTATTGGAGAAAAAATAAGATTACATATCATATTGATAGTTTCATTATTTATTCATTGCAAAATTATATTTTCGTTAGTTTACACAAAATGTAAAATCCATTTTTATGATATTAATTAGAAAAAGATTTTAAATTAAGTTTAAGAAAAAATTTTCAATGTAGGCAAAAAAAAAAAAAAAAAAAAAAAAAAAAAAAAAAAAAAAAAACGAGATTTTAAGCAAATAAACAATTCTCACTATGGATTCTGGGACGAAAACAATGAAAAGAAGTAAATTCTAAGAAAATGCAACTTTTCGAGGGTAAAACCAAACGGCTTGTGTGGAGAATATGAAGATAATTTTAATTTGCAACGCATGCCTTAGCTTTCATTCCCAGCTCCGGGAATTAACATGCGAGAAAAAAAAATCTTTTGTGGAAATAATAAAGTAGTCACTAATGGTAAAGGGGAAAATTGAGATTTTCTTAGATGGTCTAGAAGAGATTTATCTTCTTCTAAAAATTATATAAAAATAAAATTTTTGGAATCAAACATTTCAAGGTTGAGCCAAGGAATTTTTAGGATGGATTAACTGGCCATGAACTAGCCTGTTCGAAATATTGAATTATAATTTGTGAAATTTCCTTTATCGGTATTTTCACCAAAATAATTGCAAAACTAAAATTCTAAGAAATTTTTTTTATTATTTTTTTTTTTAATTTTTTTTTATTTTATTTTATTTTATTTTTTTTAATTTTTTTTTATTTATTTATTTTTTTCTTAAATTGCTGATTACCATATTTTTGTTTTGACATTTCAATTTTTCAGCAATTTACTTTTTCTGTATGCTTTCAAGTCAAATTATTAACTATAAACATAAATAAATAACAAATGTAGAAATTTTAAAAACTCCAAATAGCTCAATTCTTTCTTAAAAAAATACCAATTAATTCAATTCTTAAAAAAATACCAGAGGTGCCAACATTCAATCAGAAGTACGATAATTCAATAAAGTATGTAGTTAGCGTTTAAGGAATGCAAATTTGCGCAATTTTAAAGTCTATATTATAGTTAACTCTTTAAATAATAAAAATTTACATTAATTTACTATTCTACAAGACACTATAATTATTATTATACACTATAATTATATTAATTTACTATTAGACTATAATTATTATATTGAAAAAAAACGTATTTTACACTGATTATTACTGAGATTCTAAAAAAGTAAATTTTTATTATTCAACCATTAAATCGAAATTTTGACTGTGAAATTATAATTATTAAGGATAAATGCAATAGTTGGCCCCTCTGGTTTCAGTCTTTCTTGAAAAGAACTTTTTTTATATATACTATTTGATTGAATATAAAAAATTCAGTGGGTATATGAAAATTCAAAAATAAATACAAGTTGGCACTTTCGTTATGAGATTGAAAAATACAATCTTTTTTTTAAGTTTCCAAAACCTAAATATTTCTAAAGGAAATCCTCAAGACGTGTAGCAAGTGAGACAGTTAGGAACATAAACTAAAATTTAAATATAAATTTAATAAGTAATTTTTAGAATTACTTCTCACACAACAAAATATCTAATATAATTTCAAAAAAAAAATATAATTGTCTCCATTAAGAAAAATCTAATTCAAAAAACATTAAATTCATTATAAATATTGAGTTCAATAGTTCTAACTTATATTGAATATAAATAATTTATTTTAAATATTAAGTACGCGGATTTTCAATTTTCTAAGCATTTAATATGAAGATTTAATATTATTTTAAAATTGTTGAGGTCTATAAACTGTAAAAAATACACCTGGACAATTTACATAGAAATATTAATTATTAAAAAAAAATAATTAAATATTTGTAGATTGGTTTACACTTCTTTATATGAAAGAAATATTGGTATTTTAAAGGCTTTTTTTAAAAAAAATTTATATAAAACATAATTAATAAATTCTTTAAATTAAGTTAGTTTCTTAAATAAATCAAAGAATTTGTAATTTAAAAACGCAATTCACTTTTTTTATAATTTTGTTTCAACTTTGCATTTAAAACATGTAAAATCGTTGAAAGTACAATGCTTTTCTTTTTTATTACAAACTGAAGATAAAAAAAAACAAACTCGGATTTTTACATTCAAATCAAGCAAAGGTTGAACAGCCTTCATTTCGATTCATTTTATGTCAGCGTAGTAGCGCGTGCAATACGATCAATTAACTAAAGTTTGGGATTTCAATACTTGGTTCTGAAATTCCTTTTTATTCTGTATAAAGGTAAACTCTCTAGTTTTGAAGTGGCTTATTCGACAATTATATGAAAGTATCTCTCCGTGTGATGATCTAAACTACGTGTTTTGCTAGATAAAATTACATCAATTTTCAAACATTTTCACTTTAATTTGAAATTATGAAATTATATTTGTGAAAGTTCGAGAACTGAAAGTTATCACAATTTTTATTCATAGAAATATCTACAACTGATCTTTGTATTAAAAGCTTTGCTAGTTACAGAAGTATTTTTCAGTATTCAGTTAAAAAAATATTGTTTTTTATTTACTTTAAGAAGATATTTCTTTTGAAAGAAATAATCGTTCAATACTAAATTGATATCTTTTGCGTTTAAGTAAAAACATTACTGACTCACTTCGGATGCACAAATGCTGCTTCATAAATATTTTTTTTACGAAAAAAAAAACATGTTTCTGAATTGTTTTTTCTATTTTCTATATTAGAAGCTGTCAGGATCCTGATTCCTCTCCCACGCATTTGATTGACCCCAGACCTGAGGGTCAGAAGGAAGGGGACAGTGTCGTCCCCTACATTGGGGGTGGAACGAAGGACTTGTGAGAAAGAGGATTTTTAGTTAGTATTAGCTAGTATTAGAAAAAGGATTTTTAGTTAGTATTAGTTAGTATTAGAAAAAGAATTTTTGGTTAGTATTAGAAAAAGGAAGATCTGATAGCTCTAGCTGAGGAGCTGGGGCTAACGGGTCCCGAGAACGTCAAGCTTGTTGAGTTAAAAGCAGTGATCACCGGGAGTTCGGATTACGATGAGCAATATACTAAAGAGGTTTTGAGGGGAATTAAAGAGGAGTGGAAACGGAAACAGAAACGGGAGCATGAGGTTAGTATGAAGGAATTACAAAAATTAATAGACGATAGGAAACGGGGAACAAGAAAATTAACGGAAGATAGGGAAAGTGAGAAACAAAAATTAAAAGAAGATAGGGAAAGCGAGGATAGAATAAAGAGGAAAAAAGAGCAGGAACGAGAATTAAGAGAAGGTAGGAAACGGGAGTTGCATAGAAGGATACGTGAACTGGAATGGTTAAAACGAGAACGGGAATATGATCAAGAGTGGATAAGATGTACTATACTGGGGATTGAGCGGTTAACAGGATGAGGAAAGTTAAACCCAGGATTTTAAACCTTTTGTCAATTTAAATGAATCGGTGGGATGTTTAGGCGCCGGAGAATCAGCGGAGAGGCTGGAGTCCCGAAAGTTTGATTTTGGATTTGAAGGAAAGGAGGTGAAGGGTGGAGTGAGAAGGTTCTGAAAGGAAAAATAGAGCAAAAGAGTTAGCTAGCCACTTATGAAATCATAGAGGGAGTATTACGGAAAGTGATTTGTTCGAGGGGATTAGGTCGATGCACATGAAAGAGTGGACGTTTGGGCAGTTTGGACGTTTAATTTTGTATGCTAATTACTATTTTTTTTTTTTTTTTTGGTAGGGATTTTGGAAATGACTTTAAGGATTTTATTTTTATGGAATGTCAAAGAGATTTTGTCATGGATATTTTATTTTTGGCCCGATAAAAGTGATTTTAATGTTTTGATTGTAAAAATGTTAGGTGCTTTTATACTATGTTTTGATTTTGTATTTATTAGTTTGTTAAGTGTACTTAGTGTAATTTTGGTGTTTATTGATGTACGATGAGGCCAATCTCTTTTGCGCGCGGAAATGTGTGCGTCTTATTGTTTTTTTGGTGCAGGGATGGGCTAGCATTGTTTTTAGGTTTCACTCGTACGACCAGGAAAGTAGGTCCAACTAGATGAGGGGAGGTGTCAGGATCCTGATTGACCCCTGACGTAAGGGTCAGAAGGAAAGGGAAGTGTCGTCCCCTACATTGGGGTTGGAGAGAAGGACTTTTTCTTGTGAGAAAGAGGATTTTTAGTTAGTATTAGCTGAACTATGAGAGAGAATGTATGAACTAGAAGGGAACAGTAGCGCTCCGGAAAATTATATTCTACCGTTCATGTATATTTTTGTGATTTATTGTAAATAAATATATAACCCAAATTCATGAAATTAATTAGCTATACCAGCAAGTCCATGGTCATAATTAAGAGGATTTCAGTAAACGAACCGAAAGAGAAACGTCTCATAGAAGCTATCTCAGAAATCAGTTCAAGTGCAGATTAGGGAAATTTAATAACACGCTGAATAAATGCTTTGCACAAGAAAGTATGATGTTACACAAAAAATTTAAAACTCTTTCTTTCTCGCTCTTTCTTCTAAGTAATTCTGACACAATTTGTCAATCTTTAATTCAGAATCTTCTATTAAAAAAAAAAGCCATGCAAATATCTATTTTTCAACATAGCTGGCTTGTGTTGTTGAATCGGAGCACACTTAAAGTTTTTATTAAAGCCGTGAGAATTACTCATGGTCAATTTTGACATTCACTAACTAATTTGATTAGTAATTTAAAATCTCGAATTTGATTTTATAGTGGATTGAATAGTCTCACTGGAAAAATTGACTCAATCTGCAGGAATCAGTGTTTACTGAAGCCTGATTCAAATCAGTGATATAACAATGAATGAAGATTTTATGAATTTAAATCATAGATATAGCATTTAATATTTTTTTATATACTTGTGTATTTCAACCATAACCATAATAACAAAAATCAAATTTTTCAAACAAATAAAAGTTAATAAGATGCCTTCAGATTTTATAAATATATTCAAATATATTTATAAAATCTATAAAACAAAAACACATGACGAGCATTTCAAAGTCTTAGAAAAATAAAAATTACTAAAATTTAACATAATTTAGTTGCTGAATCTCACTAATAAGTTAAAATGATAAATTGTCATTCGAACTTTCGAACCTTAAAACTTTTGAAAAAAAGAAAGATAACGTCCACTTTTAAAAGGTTAAGCACTTATAATTTTTAAGAAAAAACTCAACTATGAAAGTTGAAACTTTCCTAACAGTTTAACCAGTATTTACTTTTACTAACCATTCAGCTGCATTTTCACCAGCTAACTAAAAATATTCTATCTGATTAACTAACAACAAATGTTGAAAAATTAAACTGATTCAAAGATTCTAATAATTCTTATGCATTTTTTTATTCATAGACCATATAATATTCGCAGACATTTTTTTAGTATTCAAATGTCTTGATTTCATGCTTCATAATATTCTTTTTACGAAATATATTTCAGTACAAGTATTAATGATTTAAAATGATAAACCTGAAACTCATAATTCTGTAAAAAAATTATAAATAATTGCAATTAATATTTTCAAAATTAGATAACAAAATTTACAAAATAATAAAGAATTAAATAATTAAATTTTAGATGTGAAACCAATTAACCCTTAACGGACAGCTCTCTAAGTGGAATGGCAACTGGGACAAAGATACTAATTTGGTGGTAAAAATTACTTCAAAATCTTTACAACTCCTTATTACTTTTAAATATTTTTATAAGTATAAGAATTTGCATAATTAATATTACAATTTATCTTTACAATAATAATTAAAAACAAATTTTAACAATAAAATTTTTATCTCCGCAATTGGTGGAGAAGAGTAAGCTTGAAATATTTTTGGACAGTTAAGGGTTAATATTCAGTTTTATCCAGTCTATATTAGCAGTATTTGAAATTGAAATTCAAAATATATATTATAATTCATAATTTTTTTTATTAGAAATTAAATGTTTACAGAAATTAAAAATTTATATTTTAATGGTGATGAAAAATAAAGTAACATGTTGCTTATTCCTACTTTGATTATTTTCTAAGAGCATTTTTTCTTATATAATACATATTTGAGTAAAATTAATTGATTTTTAAAAAAAAATGAAGAAAAAAAATTTTTTTATAGAGAAAGGAAAAAGGAAATTTAATATTTATGATTCAATGAAATAAAATTATGAATCTTCATGAAAAAAAAATCTTTAAAACTGTTGTTCTGCAATTTGCAAACCATTAATTCAACTTAAATTAATGCATTATTAATGAATTGAGAGTTAAAAAAAATTCTGAAACTCTCAATGACTTGCAAACATCACATTTTTTTATGAGAACAAGAATATACATTTGAAGTTATTTGCAAACAATTAGAAGCTTAGACAATTCGAAGCTTCAAACTATAGAGTTAGAAGCTTGAAGGTAAGACAATATAAAATTAATTGTAACATAATTTGAAAAGAAAAACAATTATATCCAGTTTGCATTATTTTTTTCTTTTTTTCATTTTTTTTTTTTTTTTTTTGCATTTTTTTTTCATTTTTTTTAAGTATATATATTATTTTTTTTAATATATATATATATATACATATATATATAATTTTTTTAAAGTTTTTCTTTTTTTTTCTTTTTTTTTCAATTTATTTTATTTCATTCAATCCTTTTTTTTTCTTTTTTTTTTCATAATTCTTTTTTTTGCAAACTGGTAATTCTATACACAGAGATTTCAATAAAAAATGCATCACACAAAATGTAATATTGAGTAGATTTTAAGAGTACTATAAAATTTTAGCTATCATTAATAGTTCAATCAAATCTATCCAGAATTGAGATGAGGAGGAATCGTTAAAGTAAAAAAAAAGTTAACAGCCACAGATTTGTCATGAGAAAAAAGTATTCTTAAAAAGTAATGGTTCAGTTCACCATTCATTTGCTGCTGTTTTTATTAGGCAGAGGAGGCTCACATTAATAAGATCCTTGGCAAGTCTTATCTTCCTGTTTTTTACATCATGAATCGTAATTCACTCCATGGCAATGTCTCATGCTTTATTTTACATGAATGAACCTGTGCAATCTCATGGTAATTGAAGAATCGATCAATTTTTCTTCATCGGCACTGCAGCCTAGAAGAAACCAGGGCCGTCCTGGTTAGCTCCGTCATCACTCTCCATCTGAGACCACTGTTTCTGTCAGTTAACACTGTTTCTGTCTAGTTTCTGTGAGCTAGCACACCATGTGGGGTTTTCTTTAAAACTCAGCCACCACCTGGCAGGTCTTATCTTCCACCTTGGCAAGTCTTATCTTCCTGTTTTTTACATCATGAATCGTAATTCACTCGATGGTAATGTCTCATGCTTTATTTTACAGGAATGAACCTGTGCAATCTCATGGTAATTGAAGAATCGATCAATTTTTCTTCATCGCCACTACAGCCCAGAAGAGACCAGGGCCATCCTGGTCAGCTCCGTCATCACTTTCCATCTGAGACCACTGTTTCTGTCAGTTAACACAGTTTCTGTCAGTTAACACAGTTTCTGTCAGTTAACACAGTTTCTGTCAGTTAACACTATTTCTGCCAGTTCTGTCTAGTTTCTGTCAGCTAGCACACCAAGTGTGTTTTTCTTTGTAACTCAGCCACCTCCTGGCTGGCTCTTTTCCTGGTGCCAAAGGGTTGACAAGTAGCCTCTTTGCAAGGTTGGAGTCATCTAATCTTTTCAGGTTTCCAAGCCATCTCATATGGCATGCTTTAATGATTTGAGCGATGCAGGGCTCTTTAAAAGTTTTGTAGAGATAACTGTTAAAAAAATTTTGCCATACGCTACTTTCCTTTCCAGGGCCACAAACTTCGCCTAAAATGTTTCTTTCAAAGACCAAATGACAATGATAAATTGATATTTATCATTCAATCAACAGTTCATCAATCAACTGGGCAGCTTATATGAAATGTTCATATATAAGTTATGAAAGAGATCCAGGCGAACCACCAACATTACCTGATCTCGAACCAAATTCAATCCCTGTTATCTTCTGACCTCCTCCAGTGAACATTTAGATAAAAATGGAAACTTTTAATTTTTCTATCGAACAATAAATATTAACAAAATAAGACAAAATTCTTGAAATTAAGTTAGAGAAGCCATTCTTAGAGATAGCAAAAAAGGCTATGGCAAATACAATATTTTAAAAACTTGATAGCTCAATAAACACAATTAACAATTAACATTTTGTTCTCATATAACATATGTACATTATACAGCAGTCAAAAGCCATTTCTTAAAATGACATTGTTTGCAAGTCATGTATTAAAAAAAATAATGAAATAAGTAAATAATTTTTGTTGCAAAATTGTGCAATGTTTAGAAAAATTTTCTTTCTGAAGCTAAATGCAAACCATTTAAAAATATTCTGAAGAAAAATTAAAATTATAGAAAGAGAAAATTTAAAAAAAATTCTAGAGTCTACGGAAGAAATTATCACATTCATCAATACAGACGTTTTATTTCGTCTAACAATTTTTGTAACAAAACTGAAAAAGAGTTACATTATTTAAAGGACTAGAGTCCTCCAAATATTTTTTTTCTTTTTCAAAAAAAGGAGAAAATTATATTATGACAAAAATAATTTAGTTAATTTTTTTCTTTTCTTTTTTGTTGAGTGAAACTTTTTTTTTGTTTCACTCAGAGCATTTTTCTTTTTAATGCTATGCATTTTTTTAACAAGCTAAATGAATGTGTTAATTTACATGACTGCTTCTGAAAGGAATATTAAGTGTACTGAAATATATTTCAATTTAATTGAATATATTTCAATTTAATTAAATATATTATATTGAAATATATAAAATAGCATTTAAAGTTTTATGGTTGTCCTTGAATCAGTTTTTCATTACAATTCAACATCTGGTAATAAGGAAAATATATTTTAGAATATTTATCTAACTGTAAAGTATAACGGTACTTAACCTTTACATAGTTTCTGTTACCATTTTAAAAGATTGACGCAACTGAAAAATAATGTTAAATTCAAAAATCTATTCTTTCTTAGAATTATTTTTTTTTTAAAAAAAATTAAAATAACATTTCCTTGCCCTTTATCTCCTTAAAACAAGATTGTTTTAAAACAATTTGACTGGCTGAAATACATTTAAAAATATTAAATGGATATCAAAAGTAATAAAAAAATTTTTCATTTATGAAGTTCTTTTTAAATCCGTGAGAATAAGTATTATCCAGAAAAAGCATGTAATTTGTAAAAGCGAATTTAGAATAAAAAAATTTATTGCAATTAAAAATCGGTAAATGTTGACAAAAAAATTTATATAGAAATAGTGAATGCCAATATTTGATCAAGAGATTTCATTCAGTTAATGCAATCCTGTTTTATTAAGCCCCTCGATTTTAATAATAATCTGAATCTATTATTTTAAGCGTATGTTCAATACCAGCCATTTTGAATGTGTTACGTTATCAACTTATTTTTCCTCTCTCTCTTTAGCAAGAGCTTGTAAAAATTAGGTTTTATATTTAATGAGCCAAAAATTTTTTTTTCATTTTCATAAGTTTTTCTTTGCTTTTTTACATAGTTGTAAGGAACTGGAATAAAACAAAAACTTCGTGCAAAGCTTCGTTTCCATCTGGAGACCACATTTTTCCAAAATTCATTATTTCATGAAATATTCTTTGTGAGAATAAACAATGTTGGAAACATGTTTTTTTTTTTCTTCTTTTTTTTACATAAAGTACCAAAAGTGAAATAAATAACAGTAGTAGTGAACAACTGTCTAAATCAATTTTTTTTAAATCTTGATTTTAGTTTTGGACAAAAAAAATTTACATTTACTGATTCTACACTTGTGTATTTAGTCGTTTTCTGTTTTAAAATATTAGATTTCTAATTCAGAAAAATCTGATATTAACTTATTTTTTACGTTATATTTTTTCTTAAAATGTTCACGAGATGAATACTTTAAAAAGATAGATTAACATAAAACAATGTAAACAAACGAGAACATAATAAATATAAAACAATGCTTCGTAGTAAAAAATTCCATGAAGGAATAAACTTAAGGAAAGTAAGACTGTTCAACATACTTCAAAAAAGCTAAATAGGGATCTTGTGTGAGTGAAATAAATTACGTGACATCTGAAAATGGTCAATAATTTCAATAATTCAATTTCTTTTGAGGACATTTGTAAGGATTCTTTAAAACACTTTTGTTTAATACAAATAAATTCGCTGCTCATATATCTGATGCTAAATACTAAATGGAGACAATTATAGAAAAAACTTATAAAACTGTTTCTAATATTTCCTTTTCTTAAAAAAAACGGAAACCAATAAATGCCTAAAAAGTTCACTATTGAAGGTGCTGAATCTAGGTCTTTTAAAAGAAAATCAATAAACTTTAAATTTTTTTTTAATCAAACATTTTTTCATAGTAATTCTTAAGCTAAAAAATGTAAAAATTTAAATGCAAAAATTTTTTATTACTACCACTGACTAAACTGCATGTAAAAATTAAGCTCCTTATCATACTGTCTGATGGTTTCCTCCTGATTGACACAATAAAGAATCGTTAAATTTATAAGTTAATCATAATATTAATTTTGAATTAAATGTGAGAAAAATAATTTACATAAATTTACTTACATTTTAATCACTCAAAAAATTAAATTTTGATTTCTAAGAATATTTTTTGTATAAGCGAGAAATCAAATACCTAGTAAACAAGAATATTTCCTAAAAAACTTATATTGCATTTTAAATCAGTCAGGTTTTTTACTAAACAATTAAAAAATGTTCATTTGATTAAAAAAAAAATGTTTGCTTAGAATTTTGACAAAGGTAAAAATGAAAATGAAAAAAAAATAGTTAATTTAAGTAATTAAAATGTAAGTAATTTATGATTCAGCACCCTCATTAAAAAAAGTTTAATTTTACTATTTGGAGTTTTTAAAATGAAAAAAAAAAGACTCACCTGTTCCGGCGGCGGAGTGGGCGCAGCCTTGGCTCACGGTAAACCACAGAGGGATTTGGACGTCGCAGTCTGGCAGACACCGGACGTGCATCGTCCAACTGACCTTGAGACGGCGGGGCCGAGTACGAGAAATCGGATAACAGCATGGCAAGCTGGGTACTCCTAGGATTCCTAGGACGTCTGCGGGGAGGTGGTGTTGGAGTTCGAGGGACAGGTGCAGAAGATGAACTGCTGGCAGGTGAAGATGGAGAAGACGAAGGGCTGGGATTTGAGCCACGAACTGAATCTGGCTCGCTCACCTGCCTCACTTCATCTTGACCACTTCTCCCACCAGGTCCATCACTTACCGCACCATCGTCAACCCCGACTCCTCCCACACCCAGAGCCAGCTGGTTTCTCAAATACTCAACTTCCCGCTCTGCCCTTTCAGCTCGTTCAAGGGCAGCTGCCTCGTTACGACGAGAGGTGTTTAGCCTCTCGCGCAGGTCATCGAGAGATGCATGTCGTCCAGGAGAAAGACTCTCATCAAGCTCCCGTATGACGGAAAGGTCCACTCTGCAGGCATCACAAAGATTCCCCCTGTCTGCAAGAGGCAGAGACAACCTCTGCGGCGTCCGCAAGAGAGATGACCTTTGTCCACCGCCATGAGCGGGAGTGACGGAGCTTCTCTGCGTCGAAATATCCCTCATGTGTACCGGGCCCCCTGAAGGGCCAGCTCCAGAAGAGCCAGCTCCCGAGGGGCCAGCCAATGAGGCGTAGAATGCCGCCTGAAAAAGAAACCAATCATAAATAACAATTACAGCACATCATATTTTTATTTTATTTTCATACCTAACTTATTGGAAATTCTCTCCTAAAACCGAAAATCTGATTTTTTTTTCCCGGCAAATGTTAATTTATTTAGTTATTAAACATTTAAATTGCCCCAGAAGGCCTCCGTGAGTGATGCAATCAAAAACGATCCCTGATTGGTTATGACGTCACATGTGCCGAATGGAAACGTGTCGTCTCCATCCGCTAAGGCTATTTCAACGCTCTTTTAGTTTTGATATCACGTATAACGTATATCGTATGAAAATTTAAATTTGTAAGTAATGTTGTAAATTATAAGTGAAAAGTTTGTGAATTAAATTTACGGTTTTGAGAGTGTGTGCAAAATGAAAGAAAGGTTTTAAAATTTCAAACGTTGTTATTTATCACTAAAATATCTGAAGAAATGATTATGCAGCTCTTTACATCTATATTATCTTACATTCTATATATATCACATTCTTTATCATAATTAAAATAATTAAAATGTTGATAATTTTGTTGATGTGTTGAAATTTTTTCTCAATATTTTTATTCTTTGAGTAAATAGGAACTTTGGTATGGCGAAAAATTATTCTTATATGCATTTGTAAAATTTAATTTCTGTTTCTGTAATAAAGAACTAAGTGAATGCATATGCTTGATTTCAAATACTCTTACAGCATAGATTAAGGCAATTAAAATAAAGTTAATAAAATCTAGTTAATAAATTTTTTTCTTTTAACTTCAAATTTTTTGTTGTTGAAAGAATGAATTGAAAGTTTTGCTGGGATCACAAGTTTTTTTAAAAGGCTGAAGACAATTACATGCTTTGAATTCACGCTAGAATAAATAAATAAAAATTATCAATAACTTAAGCTTTCCTACATTTTAAAATCTAAAACTACTTATTATTCTACATAAAAAATTGATCCAACATTTCTTTCACTTAAGATGAAAATAAGTCTTCGAAATGAATTTGAAGTATACATTAAAATTAAGATTAATATGGTTAAATAAAAAAAAACGAAGTAATTTTGTATTTATAACGCATTATTTAATAAGCAATAGCACACACTTTTTTTATTGAACTAAAAAATCTTAAATATTCAGAGCTAGAAAATTTCGTAAACTATTAACAATGTTTCAGTGGGTACCATTGAAATTTAACATTATAAAAATACGTTATATTAAACCAGGCCCGGACTGGCCAATAGGCAGATCTGGCAAATACCCTGTGGGCAGGTTGGGCCGAGCCACCAGAGCGAAGAAAAAATTTATACATTGCATGAATTTCAAATAATATTGCGCAAATAATAATAATATTAAATAACATATATATGTAGTAATAATATTGTTTTAATATACAGTGTGATTCAGACCATGCGTGCCACCCATTTTTTCGAGAATGGAGCAAATAATCGATTTGAAATAAAAAATCTAATAACTAAATCGACAAATTGGAATTCAATAGTGATATTGTTAATTCCCGGAAGTACCGGAATTTGAACACAATTTTGATTTTTTAATTGGAAACCTATATCTTATTTGGCATCATTGGAGAGGGTTTTTGAAAAAAAGTAACTTTTACTTGAAATTTTTTTTTATATCTCTTACTGTTCTCAAGATAATAGATACGAAAAAATTCGGATTATTTACTTCAATTCATAATTTTTAAACAAAAATAATTAACTTGAATTGTCAAAATCGCTTCAATTTTTATAAAACATGGGAAGAAAAGCACAAATGTGTTTTAATAAAGCTATTAGACATTATGACGAAAAAAATTTTTTTTTAGTGAATATGTCAAAATCTATTTAATATGTATTTTTCCTTATCTATTATCTTGGAAAATAGTAAGAGATATTAATAAATATTTTAAGTAAAAGTTATTACTTTTCAAAAACTCTCTCCAATAATGCCGAATAAGATTTAGGTTTCTATTTAAAAAATCAAAGTTGTGTTCGAATTCCGGTACTTCTGGCTACTTGCGGGAATTAACAATGTCACTATTGAATTCCTTGGGGTCGATTTAGTTATTAGATTTCTTATTTCAAATCGATTATTCGCTCCATTCTCGAAAAAAATGGGTGGCACGCATGGTCTGAATCACACTGTATTTTATAACTTAATATTAAATTAGTTCCTGGAGATCCTGTTAGATGTCGTTGTTGACACATGATAAAATCGAATAAATAAATACCCGACTGTGAGTCTTTAGTGCTGTGTAAGATTCTCTTTATTATTTTTTGTGCTGCACAAACGTGAACTTTTATTTTATCCAGTAGAATTTTCTACAGTGTGACTCTTCACTAGACTTTTGATATAATGTATTATTTGCTTTTGTGTGTTTCTTAAATTCCACTTGGTAAGTACCTATTTTTAATTTTTATTTCTATATTATATAGGTATTAAGTTCCAGGGATTTCCCACAGGATCGGTATCGACCCCCAATAGGTCTAAGGACTTTTAAAGGGGGTCTATAATGACGAAGGGGTTATGGGGGCCTATTGTCGAATTTGTACCCTACTAAAACATTAAAAGTAAAAACTGGTTTAACCTGATAATTCAATAGCATACCTATTTGAATAATATTTGAATATACTAAACAGTTCATTGCCTTCTAGTAAAAATAGTAATAAAGTTGATATTTGTTTGCATAGCAAATTGACTAATACATATTGTATATATTTATACAATATTTTTTCATATTTTGATTGGAAAATTAAGGAATTTTTATGAAACAGCTATTCTTAATGGGCTCTTAATCTTGTAAACTGCTAAAGATAAATGTCTGTTATTTTATACAAGAGAAATATAAAAGTCTTTTCAATTTTGTTAGAATTCTGTATTAAAATACATAAAAATCATATTCTTAAATTGTACTTTCTTTAAAATTTTCCTGCGACGTTGAGAGGGACATGAACATCACAAGTATTTAAATAGGGGTCTCTAGTCTATATCAAAATAAAGTTGGGAATGTGAATTCCTGAGTTGCGGACATTTTAAATTTTCTAAATATCTTTATCAAACATTCTTACCGAAATGATCTTAAGAATTTATGTAACTTTTTTAGCCTTTTGGATTTCAGTTCCTACATAACAAAAGAAGGCGTCAAATTTGATCAACACTCTGAGGAGCGGCTTTTAAATCAAAGTTCACTTTAGTCTTGAGTTTGGTGACCGAGTAATGGATAAAAACAAGAAGCGCAAAGTAAAAGGAGGAGCAGAATGATTGGAGAAGCAGAATCTTTTAGAAGTTCAAAAATGTGTTAAACTGATCTTTGCATGTCCGCAATCGCACTCCTCTACATCAAATGATGCAGTGGAGGAAACAGTGGCGGCAGCTGAAGAAGTTGCTAATATAGTTCATATCGAGATCAAGAACAACAGGAAAATGATCAGAAATTGAACAACAGGAAAATGATCATAAATCAGAAATTGAGCAACAGGTGGATGATCAAAAATCAGAAATTGACCAAAAGCACATTAAGAGTAACGCCTCTGATCTTGCTATAATCGAACTACAAACTGAGCAAGACAGCAATTTAATTCCCTCGTTTAATTATTTTATACATACTGAAAAGAATCAACTCGATTTATTTTTTAAGTATCATCCGAAACAAGACGTCAGTGACCCTGTGTTAAAAAAGGCAATGTATCGGAAAGATGATTCTTATAGGAAATGGTTGACATATAGCGACAAACAAAATGCTTTGTTTTGTTCAGTATGTTTAGTGTTTGCTTCACCTTGGGTTGGTTCATTTCCGTTTTTACGAGGCATGGAAGATAGAAGGCATGTTCATGACATAGTCGATGAACATGAGCGAAGTGTTTCACACCATAATTGTGCTGAAGCATATTTTTTAAGAGATAAAGAAAATCTTGATAATTTCCTATTCTGCAATCAAATGTCTTTACATCGAGTACAAGTACGGAAAAGAAGCGAAATCTTGCAACGAATACCAGATATTATTAAATTTATTGGGAAATGAGGATTAAGTTACAGAGGCGATAAGCTAGAAGCTGCCTGCCTATACTCTGGAAGACTTGTCCGTTGATCATGGAAACTTTTTGGAATTTGTTGTTCATCTTAGCAAATATGATATTACTTTAAAAGCCCATTTGAAAGATTGTATTGAGAGCAGTAAAGACCTTCACGAGTCACAAAAAAGTAAAAACGGAGGGTCTTTGTTAACGTTTCTGTCCAAATTCACCATTAACAAAATTATTCAATTAATTGGGCAACTTATAACACGGAATATTAATATGGAAGTACAAGCAGCTGGTTTGTTTTCTTTACAAGCAGATACAACACAGGATATTTCATGCAAAGATCAATGCTCAATTATAGTACGATATGTGAAAGACGATCGTGTATATGAAAGACTTCTCGCTGTTGTAGAGTGTAAATCTTCAACAGGACAGAATAGGTTTTCTTTAGTGGATTAAGTTTTAAAGTCTTGTAATACAGATATAACAAAGTGCATCGGTAATTCAACTGACGGGGCTGCAAATATGCAAGATGAATATAAAGGATTTTCTTCATGGCTTTCAAAAGAGTCCCCTGGTCAAATTCATGTTTGGTGTTATGCACATGTCTTAAATTTAGTTTTAGGAGATACCACGAAGGCACTAATTGAAAGTGCATCGTTTCTCAGATTGCTAAATTGCGTCGCAGTATTTTTCTGTTAATCCTACCAACGTATGAACATCTAGGAACAAAGTAACAATCACGGAAATAAAAAAGTCTTGCAACTATTGGAGAAACACGTTGGTGGTCCAAAGATTCTGCATTAAAGAAAATGTTTGGTTCATTTTCAAACTGAGATTCAACTATAAAGCCGTTATATGTCACATTGATTACAAGTTTAGAAACTATACAACAAAATTTAAATTTCAAGCCAGATATCCTTGCAAAGGCAAAAATATTTTTAGAATTATTTTGCAAATATGAAACAGTAATCACCGCCAAAATATTCTCAAGAATATTTTAATTAACTACACCGCTCTCCCAATATTTGCAAACCTCCGGTTTAGAAATCTTAAAAGCTTTTGGAGTGGTATCACAAACGTATTAAGAACTAAAAAAATTTTGAGAGATTTTGAAGGTGTACAAAAAGTTACACATGATTTTATTATTCGCGCAAATAAGGAATTTGAAGAAACTGAAGTTTCCACAAAAAAGATTGAAGAAAAGAAAATTGATGCCGGGTGAGACAGCATCGAATGAAACAGTTTTTGATGAGGAAACCACTGTATTTAAGATAAACGTCCATAACATTATTTTCAGTACAGTTGTAGCGTCAATGGAACGCCGGTTTCCCGAAAATGGAAAATGGCCCAATCTAGTTCCGAAACATTTCCCTGAAATACGTTTTAACAAGCTTCAATCTGGCGAACTAAATGAGTTAAGCAAACTCTTGCTAAAATTTGACGAAGCAGCTATAGGTGAAAATTTGCGGATTGAACTAAGAAATTTAGCTTCACATTGGGAAAAACTGAAAAATTCAGACTTAGAAGATTATAAAATAATCAGAGAAGATCATTCAAATGAAGATGATAACGACTTTACTTTGGAAACAGAAGAAGTAAGTCTAAAATGTGAGACACGCAGTGCGTGCAAAAATTGTGTTATTTGTTGCTACAAGATATTACAGAGATTCAATTTATTGACCAATTCTTATAATTTAATTGGTCTATCATCAAAATTTTTACTAACATTGTCAATAAGTCAGGTGGCTTGTAAAAGATCATTCTCCCCATTTAAAGTAATTAAAAATCAAATGAGGAGTACTTTTTCTTCGGATAATTTGAATGCTCTCATGGTAATGGCAATAGAAAAAGATCGATTAATGACATTAAATAGCGACGACATAATAAATAAATTGGAAAAAAATAGTGAGCTTCTTCAAAAGTCATTAAATTAAATTTTAATTTAATGACTTTCGAAGAAGCATTAAATCTATTTTTAAAAAAAAATTTATATAAAGCATTCATGCATGTGTAGTATAATAAATATTTTTATTTACTCTTCATCTTTCACCTTCTTTTTGATTTTATCAATCTATGTTTCCTCATAAGAACCATGTATTTTAAACTGAAATATATTCTATGAAGGATTATTAAGCAATTTTTGTCTACTTTCTTACTTCGATAAATGAACTTACGTTCATGAGAATTTATAAGTAAAAAATGCCTAAAAGTGATACATTAGGAGCCGCGTACACTTCGCGCACGCGGTGTTTATGTGAAGTAGAGGGCCAATATCTGTAAATTCCGCGGGCTGATTTTAGATCCCAGTCCGGGCCTGTATTAAACCCCCATTTTTATTAAGTGATATTAGGGAGCAATTTTTTATACGCATAGTTTTTGACCATCTGACATAGTTGGATTTAATTACGAAAATTCAAACGAAAGCAAGAACGCATTGGCTCTTACAGTAAAGCGATTGTAAGTGAACGGCAGATGGACACGTGTGACGTCAGTTCGTGAATAATCACGTGACTCCCAGTTTCAAGTGAGAGCGAAAGTAAGCGTTTTTTGATTTAAAATAACTATATAAATAGCCTTCTTAGGAGAGTAAAAAACTGTTTTCTGGGAGTATTGAGATATTCTGAATGCATTAAAATTTTTAAAAAAATTGACTGTAATTGTCCATTGTCCTAGAGATAAAGTTCTAAAAAAAACTTACTGCTTGTGGTCTCCGCTCCGCTGTGATGCGCTGGACACAGGCGCGGTCAATTGTTGCTGTTTGTGCAGCCAACAACTGCACATCAACATTGGAATCCGAAGAGGATTCTGAACTGGGGGGCTGACCTCTGAAAAAAAATTACATTCTGTTAAAATACATGGTCAGGATTGTGACAATTCAATTATTAATAACATAAAAAAAATTCATGCTTAACGATGCTGGATTATGAGCTTTGTAAAATTAAACGAACCCTCAGTAATTGTGAAAATTTTAAGGTTATAGCATGCAGAGTCTCTATTTATACGAAATTTTCAAAATCTTCCAATAGGAAGGTTACTTCTAAGTTCAATTAAAATATATTAAATTAAAACTTGAAATTAAAATATAAAAATGCTCAGAAAATATAAACTTTGAAGTTTATAATAATTTTGGAATATACCATGCGAATCGGCATTAAAAACATAAAAGTTAATATTTGCTAAAAAGATTTTTAAGAGTTTCAATGTTTCCAACATTAATAATAAATCAGATATTATATTAATAATAAATCAGATATTATATTAATAATAAATCAGATATAATATTAATAATAATTGATAATAAATCAGACATAATATTAATAATAAATCAGATGATTACTTACTTGTACACAACATTCTTCTTGAAGCGTTTCACGCGCCTCTCCTGAAATATAATTTAAATTTATTAGATAATTATGCAAATCCTTTAACGGTTTATTTTTTTACTACTAAAAAGGGAAAAAGAAAATTAAAGTCTTAAGTACATTTTATTCAGTTGTTGCAACAAGTTATAAAATTATTTTTGTTAGAATTAGTTAATTAAATAGGAATTATAAATGTACATGATGATTGAGGACGGTTGATGTAATGTAAGCAAAAAAAAAAAAATATCGCCCTGTATAGCTTTTGTTCTAATGATCAAATTTTTACGAACTTATTGGTTCCTAGGGGTGTCCTTTAATATCCTGCAGTGCTAACTATTAATTAAGTGACGAACATTGGGAACAAAACGTACTTTCTTTAAATAAATATTTTTTTTTTTACATATTTGGATCTTCAAAGTATAGGGGGTTGTCTGGGAATTATGTTCCCCTTATTTTGGTGAAGAGGGCAATCCAAGGTTCGGACACCTTAATATTAATTTCTTTTGCTGTATTTTAAGTTCTTAAATCTAATTAAACAATTAAAAAAATTGCATAAAACCAGTTTACACAAAGATATTTTCATACAAAAATAATTTATAATAATTGTTTTTTATTTTTTATAATATAATTTAATTGGAAATGAAAAAATTTTGAATTAAATTTTAACATTTCTCATAATTTTCTACGCTACGCTAATTTTCCATTCATATACTAATCAATTGTATTAGTACTTTAATTACTAATTCTCCTTTTAAGTAAAATTCCTTTTCAAGTTATTGTCAAATTTTTATTGAAAGAAAACTTAAAATTATTGTCATCTAGCCGAGAATTAAATCTTGTTAAAAAGTTAAAAAATATTCCGCTGATCAAATTCATTCTATTCAAAACAGCTGACTATTTACCATGCATACTACTTTTTTGAAAAATGAAGATTAATTGATTGACTTTTTTATTGTTTATGTTGTTAGTTAAGTAATAATTCGAGTAATAAGTAAAACGAAAAATAAATGCTTGTGTATGCACAGCATTTATTTTTCGTTTTGCTTTTTAAATAAACAAAAAATTATGGACATACAATTATATTTTGTAGTTTAAACTTATTTTCGCTCACTAACTTTAAGATAGTTGCACTTTTCAAATGTTCAATAAATTTGTCTAAAAAGTTGTTTATATTATTTCTCAATTTAAGCAAAATTCAAAAAAATATTTTCATATCTGAAAAATGCTCGATTTGTCTTATTTTGTTAAACAGAAAATACAAAAAATAAGAAAATATTAAAAGATTCCAAAACCATGCTATTTTTAGAATCATCATCTCAAAAAATTATTCTTTTTCCAACTTTAGAATTTCCTTAATGATACAATATGATATATTAAGAATATTAAAAAGATGTATTAAAAATAGAAATTGTTTTTTTACTTCACCGTAAAAAGATAAACATGTTAACGTTTTTTTTAGGCTCAATTGAAACGTGACAATGATTTAATTAACCCCATAATTGAAATCTGTTGGAACCTTACATTTAATTGCTTGAAACAGTTAGAAACAATTAAATTAATTAAATTATTGGAAATTAAACTTATTTTATTATTTTGTTGAGAGCTGCAGGAAAAACGAGGAAAAATAGCCTGGTTTACCTTACTATTCATACATTTAATATAACTTGAGTTGTTTAAGCAAAAAAATAAAATAAAGGGTAAAATATAAATTCTACTGAAATATGTCCTTAAGCATGCACTAAAACATTTGTACGATAGATTTAAGAATCGATGAATAAAAATATATATTTTCCAAAAACTTCGAATTAGCAGGAAGACGATAACTTGTTCGAAATAATTGATTTGTAACTACTTAACTTAGATTCCAGGGGAGAGGGATCATTCCATTAATTCATTAGACTTTTTAAATTTTACTTGTAGACGGAATTGTTTAACATCCTAAAAAATGTTTTTCAGAGAAGCAGTAAAAAAATAAATAAATGAATAAATAATTGAAACAAAATAAAAATATTTTTAAAAAAAATTAACAAATAAAAAGGTATTGCTTTGAATTTTTCAGAAAGTTTGATAAATTACATATGTTTTTAGGAGGTTCCAAAGGAGCCATAGCCATTATCTTACCTAAAACTAATTTTAATATCACATAAAATATTTCAGGGGGACATAAATGAATAATCCCCAAAAATAAAGTGAGAAATTGCATTATCGTAAAAAAATATAAATAAAAGTCGACATGTTTTGAACATTCATGAGGGCAGTCATTATTTTCCACCGAGCTCTGAGAATGGTACCGTTTGAAGCAAATGTTTAGCGCGCTCTAACTAGGTCTAAAGGAGTCATTTAGAGTAAAGGAACACATTAGATAAGTCCATTCACAAGAAATACGATAAATCAATTGCCACAAATTCGAATAAATTTAATCTCGATAATGTTAAAATTCTAACCACTCCAGCCATTCTAAACCAAATTCTAACTTCCCTAACCATTCCCGAGTATCAAGCTGAGCTGATGTGCTCAACTTGATAACGGGGAATCTCATTTTGTTCATATGAATGCAGATTCTCTTGTAAACTCTATTAGTTTCACACCATCTATCCATGGAACGTGAAAATACATTTCGCCCTGATTTGCTTTTCCCGGAAGTGAAATTTTTACCATAAATTATAAATTATAAATCATTATTTTGATCAGAATATTATATTGAAAAAAGTAAATGTTTGTATATTACTATTTCAATAAGGTTCATTCGGTCCTTAAAAAATTTAAAAAACTGTGGCACCTATATTGAAATAAAGAAGTTATTTTTAATTTAAAATTTCAAAACTTAAGATTTTGTTACCAGTCTGTGAAGTTATATATTCAAATTGATTATTTAATACTGTGGAGAATATAACCGTAATAAAATAAATTTATCTTCTTAGTTTTGCTACCACTATTACAGTTTCTTAAGTTACCTCACGAATTCTGTTTAAATAGAGGCTATCGTATCAGATATATATGTATGTAATGACGGTAAGAATCGTTAAATAAGTTTTGAATAGTTAATAAAGGAATTAAGCAAAGAAACCATATTAACAATATTTAATGATTGTAACTATTGAACATGTTGAGCGACATTTTATGAAGATCCGTTTCAGAATGCATAAAAACATCAAGATGCTATTTGCAAATTATCTTTATGTAAAGAAAGCTACGTAAATCATGTATTCAATAGAATGAAATGATTTTTAAAAAATGAATTATACAATATTCTTAAACATAAATTTTTCAATCTTTTTAAAATGTCACGTGACATTCACTAATTCCTTCAATTGTAAAAAAAAGAAATATTGCCGTATAAAGAAATAAAAGAAATATCGAAAAATTTGGTTTTTGTATAAAATCTTCATGTTTAAAGAAGTTAAAAACAACTTAAATAAAAATGTCTCATAAAAAGCTTTTGTGCCTATACAGAATAAAATCAGTAAAATTATAAATAATTTATAAATCGATTCAAATTTTATTTTTAAAGAAAATATAAACGAAATCAATATTTGGCTTTGGGCAACTAAAAACAAAACTATTGCCAAGAAACTTCCAGATATTTTCATTTTAACAATTTTTTAAAAAAGAGCCTTTCTGACCGGAGCTAACACAAAAACGAAGAATGGCTTCAATTTTCATTTCATTCTTTTTTATCCTCAAAGCTTGGTTGCTTAGCAACGTACTATTTCTCTCTTGTCATTTACGCTGCTAGAGTATAGTTATATTAAATTTCTAATATGGAGATAAGTTAATGCCTCTTCTTCCAATTGTATAAAACTTCCTAGAACCCTAAATTTCGATAAAATTTTTCCAAAAAAAAAAAAAAAAAAAACTAACAACTCAGAATAATTTTTGATCTATTGATTGGATTTTCACGCTCTGGGACTCATTCTTAATGGGTCGAAGAAGGAACCTCTAACATGCTAATTAATAAGCGTAGACAATATTTAAAATTACGAAAATCCGACACAGAAACAAAATTCCTCTAAATAAACATGTCTTTCTTTCAATGAATTTGGATTTCTGACTCCCGAAATATAGGCAATCTGAGAAATATATTTCCCATAGTTTGGTCAGGAGACCGATCCAAAGTTTGGACCCCTTATTGTTAATTTTATGTTTATCTCGAAAACTTTTTAAATGAATTGAGAAATCTTTGCACATGAAGCTCATTTATCTAAAAAATTAAGTTTAGTAAATATTTATTATTTTTATTATTTTAAATAATAGTCGAAAAAATTTTGAATTGTGATTTGTTACATAATTTTGAAATGCGTAATTTTCTAAGACAACACACAAAATTTGTTACTGAGTTGAATACATGAAAGTTGATGATGAAAGTAAAAGATGAGCCAAACCTTAGCACGGCAATTATCGGAGTAATAACTCTCGGAGAGAGCCGATTTTCCACGTTATAGATTTGTTAAAACTTTTCAATCCTTGAAATGTAACAGATGGCGTTCCAAGCGTTATTTTTGTAAAAAAAATTAGCAGAGATCATTCTTCCCACTTGATCTTCATAAAGGATAATTAAAAGTTTTCTTTCATCCCTCAAACCTTTTTTTGTAAAAGAATATTTGCCTGAGTTGTAATCGAAACAAAACTGGTGAATGTGAGAAATAAGAACTACACATTTTTTTTGAATTGTAGTTTCATGTTTTATTTCATTTTATTACCGTAGTTGAACAGCCAACCCAATTTTGAGTTTACGGCTACCAATGTTCAACTCCGCAGCATCGTAATTTTGAACCTAATGCGAAAGCAAAGGATAAGAAGAAGAAGACCACGGAAGCGTCTCACGGTTTGTCTTAGTGCAAGGGGACTCTAGCCCGTGATTCGTCAACCACTGATGATCTTTTTCGTCAGCTCTGTGCTCGGTGCGAATCGGGAGTAGTTACATATTGTAATTTTTCCAAGATTTAATCCCAATTTGTTGTCTTTATGTCTAACTTGATTGCATTTAAAGGACCGAGAAAAAGAAATAACTATAATTTGGGACTCACTTTTCAAACTCTGTGTGTGCTTCCTTTTTTATTTTATGATAAGCTTTTGGTTTATTTAAAGCTACATTTTTATTACTAAAATTAAATATAATTTAATAATTGAAGTTGATAATTAAATTATTAAGAATATTACACAGAAAAAGAAGTGAAAAAAATATAATGCCATTTATAAAGCAATTAGGTGTATTCTATATTTTTGAACACTTTTAAAGTATGCACAGAGTTTATTTATAAAAATTTGAGCAAAAATGTAAACTTCCGATAAATAAGTTTTCGTTTCGGATATGCAAGAAAATTATATACAATATTCGTTTAAAAAATTAGGCGCAGAAAAATGTAAAAAAAAAAATTAACTTATGATTATTAGCACTTTATTCTTTCATACATTTATTAAATTTAAAAATATTAAAGGTTGAAAAATATTTTTAACGTTGTGCCTTAATTTTCACGATTTTAAGTACTTTTAGGACCCATAAATTGAGAGGCCTCAAGCCTAGTCATCCTTTGGTTTAATCTATCCTAGATTATTGATTTAAAAAAATAATAAAATTGCATCCTGGATAATCTGGGACCTGAAGGAACTTCTAATTAAGATAATTAATTATCTTTATGATGCAGAGAGTGAATGTAATAATAATAAATAATAGATAATATGATGAATAAAGTGTTTTAAAATAAACATATCTCTAAAAATATCTCAACTACGAAAACTATCCAAGTATAACCCTCGTACTGATTTTACGAAATTTTTGAACGAAAGTTTCATTCAAAATTTTTTTTATTACGAAAAGTACAATTTTGCTCTTATAAAGCATCTGATATTGCTACTTAAGAAAATGAGGCATTGTATCTTATGTTTTGTTGTAAGCTCAATAGAATGGAAAAGAAACAAAAATCAAAAATAATTAACCTCTTAATAAATGCAAAGAATTTTTATGTAAAAATGTGTTAATTGTTTTTAAGCTATTGACTTATAATAGTTAATAAGAATTATTTTTTTTGCAAGGAATCAATATGCATAAATATAATTACAAAATATATGTCAATTGAATTAATTAATAATAAACCAAAAGCATGAGTTTATGTCCCTATTTTAAGAACTTCTTTAAAAAGAACAAACATAAAAAGCTAGGCGCACGAATATCCAATGGGCGGACTTGAATTATGAAACAATCCTAAAGCATTTCGGGGTTGTTTTATGACCAGCTAGGCTTTGGTAATGAAAATTATAGCCAAGTATGATCTTATTAAGTAAAAATGGGAATTATAATAATTTAAAAAGAAATATTTTTTTTAAATATTTTTTAAGTATAATTATTTTACTTATAATTATTTTACTTAATAAGTATAATTATTTTACTTAATAAGTATAATTATTTTACTTAATAATATTAAATTTACTTAATTAAAATTTTCATCAAATATCATTAAGGAATTTAGGCTATGCTTTCTTTTGAACTCATAAAAAACATCTAATGTAATATTTATTTAGATTTTTTTGTTTAAAAAGACAAGTACCCAAGAGTTAGCTACAGCAAAACTTTCTATTAAATAAAAAATGACATACTTTTCACAGCTTTGCGATACTTGCATTTTTTTAATAATTAATATTAGTTTACTTAGTTTAATTAATAAGTTTGTTAATTAAATAATGAACTATGAAAGAACTGGTACATTAAACATTTTATATTTTAATTATTGAAACGCTTTAAAAAATAATCAAAATCTGAATAGTTATTAAATATAAATTATGTTTTTTGGTTATAGGAATAAAAAAACAATAAAAATGACTTAAAATCAGTTAGTTACTACTGTTCGAGGGACTGCAAATACGTAAATAAAAAAAAAAGAACTTTGTTTGCAGAACAGAAAATAATAGATTATGATATAGAAAAATGAACTCACCGTTTGGGAGGGCGTTTCTTCCTCGCTAGAAGAATGGAGTACACGAATGGCCTTGCCCACGGGGCGGACACTGAAACAATAAAAATACTAACATAAGAATCGTATATCAGTAGAATAGCTCGTGTCAATACCCATGATATTACAAAGCACACATAATTTCAGTTTTTAGTTTTCAATAAAATAAACATTGTGTAGTTATTTGTACTCATGCATGCATTATATGCATAGACATTGCTGGTAAAGACTAAGCCTGTTAAATTATCTAAACATCTTAGACTCTTTATACTATTTGGTATAAAATCAATTTAAAAACTAAATGAGGGAAGGTATTAAAATGATATATTAAGGAATTTAGGAATATTAAATTGATAAAAATCATTGTAAATACTGCGATTTTAAATGATGAATTTTAAACACAATGGGTCGAATAGTTTCTAAGTCATGAAATATGAAAAATAAAGTTTTTAAATGTTCATTTCGCAAAAATACTATTTGATTATTTTTAAATTTACATTACACAGTTTAAAACAGTGCAAAAACTTTAATGCCTCAAAGCTCCAAAATCTTTCAACCATTACGTAAAAAAAATAAGAAGAAGAATTTATTACATGGGATTATCTTTGGAAAAATGAAGTTAATTATTGTGTGCACAACTGCTTTGATTTACTTCAAAAAGTTTGGAAATATGGGGAAATACGTTGGAACATTAAGAAGCCCAAACTTTCGACCACTTTATAAACTATGACTAGCGAAAACCCAAATATATCCAAAGCAGAAAGGCGAATTAAGGACCATTTAAACTATGATATTAGATCCATCAAAAAAATTGCAGAAAAAATAAAGATTTTATGCCGCAATTCACCTTCGTAGAAAAGTTTTTCATTTGAAATTGAAGAACAATAATTTTTGTGCATTGGTGCATGTAATGAAGAAATACATTTAGTGTCGAGACAGTGAATTAAGTCGAGAAAAAGTTTACTTACTTGGATCCGCCGCTTCCACCAGAACTTTCCTCCCCTTCTTCATCCTGTTAGTAGAAAGTAATAAATTAACATAAGCACGAAAAATAAATTTTTAGAGTTATAAAAAATAAAAAAAACGTTTTTTAGTCAAACAGATTATCTATCAAACTTAGAACCTCATATATTAGGGTATGTCAACTGGTTGAAATTTGTTTGATTTAAGATTTTTTTCAAAAAGGCCCCAAAAATGTTCTTTCAGTGATGCAAGTTGTTCATGACAACCTCATAAATTCAAAATGAAGTACTTTTCGCTAATTACTAAATTCTTGCATTAATATGCAAGAATATAGTAATCCATGCAAAAAAGTTTGAAAAAAATATTTTATTATGAGCAACTTAATCGTATTTTCAACAAATAAAAAACCGAACTTAGTGGTTTAAAGGATTGACCTCAAATATGCCAATGAATTTTTGTTTATTTATTTTTATTAATTTATTGTGTTATTTGTGTTAAGGATTCCGATACAATTAAACAGACTACTTTTTGGATAAATTATCAAAACACGGAAAGAGAGTTCTGGAAAAATAGGGTCTCAAAAGTTGAGGAGTTCGGTCCCCTTATTTTACTTTTGTTTATTCTGCGTTATTTGGGCGTTTCTTAAGCGATATTTTGCACGAGACTTTTAAATTTTGCACACGGATTTAATTTAATCCATAATTTCACGACATTCATTAGGTTCTTTACAAATTGTATTAAGAAAAAAGACTATTTTTTTTCTAACAGACACCTTTATTGTTTCAATCTTTCTGCGTTATTTTAAAAATCATTAAAAGCAATTAAAATCTGAAGATAAACGATTTGAATATTGAGTAAAATTCAGTTTTTAGAAAGAAAAGAAAACATAGAATTTAATATTATGACAAAGATAAAATTGTACCAAAACTTACCCTTCTACGTTTATCACCAACACTTGCCATAATAATTTTTTTCTGTAAAAGGAAGAAAAAAACATTCAAATCAAATTTTATTCCCATTGCACCTTTTTTAAAATAGTCATAAAATTTTTAAACTCATAAATGGTTACAGTTTTTACGGATAGCTCTAAAGTTCGCAATATTATTTTAAATGTTGCAATAAATGGGCAGCTTATAAAGAGCGTTTGCAGCATAATTTGATTTTCAACGCGTTTCCATTAAATTACTTTCTTGCTTTTGAGAATGGAATAATGTAATCGGAATCTTAACTGCTTTCTGACTAGCAAGAGTATTAAAATCTCAACAGAGGATCAGTTTTCAATCATTTCCAGATCATCACAAGCATAACTGCAGCATCCATAGGCGTACCAAGTCGTTTTTATAGGAGTGAGCCATAATAGTTATCGACGTTTTCATATTTAAATGTCATTTCAGTTTTATTAGACTTTTCAGAAATTCAATTTCATTTCACTTAAAATACTACACTTTCGCTTAAAATGTCAGTATTTATAGTCAATGTATAGTCTCTCATTTAGAAGGACTCAAGTTTATAACAATAATAGAATATTAAAAAAAAGAAAAAAAAGAAATTGCAACTTGGTTCCAAAGGCTTTTAAAGGAATGTTCGCAAAATACAGTAAATTTGATTTTTTAAGAACGTCTTTAAATCTAACCACTAATTTTCCGCTGTAGAGAAATACTACAGTATTAAGCATAATAAGAATTTATTTTATTATTAGAAAATTGACAAAAAATACTATACAATTACAACTGCGTAGATATTTTTTAAGTTTTATCTTTCAAATTTAGATTTCTTCTGAATCATCATTTATAATTGCTTCAACCTGAAATATTTTTAATTCCATAATTTTAATTAATTAGACATTATTTTTAGTTAAATTTTATTTAACTTTACCTTTTAGAATTGTTCCTGTAGTGGAAAAATAGTGGGAAATCTTATTCAATTATAATGGTCATAAAATGCATTGACAATGAAAAAAGTAATAGAATAAATTAGTTTAGGCTTGTATTCGAGATATGATCACTTTGTTCAGAGTATCGAAATCATAAAAACAGTTTTTATATATTTATTTCGTTTTAACTTTTATCCGAAAAGAAATCAGATCCATCATAACATTATTATGTAATGTAATACATAACATAATTAATCCATCAAATTTTAAGCGTTGAGATGCTCTTAAAATCTTAAGGAATCCCATTCGTAAAAATGTGTCCTTCTTAATATTTTTATGCGTTTGGTGCGATCTTCGAAGTCCGGATCTTAATTTTGAAATTTTTTTTAAAACTTAAATGAAACAGTTTAGAATGCTGAAACAGGTTAAAAAAATCTTACTCTGTATATAAAAATAATTATTAATGTAAAAAAGGACATTTTTCATAAAATGGAGTATATTGGTTAAAAAATATGATATTCAACATAACAGGTATCCATCAAATTTTACCGTAAAATTTATGCTTTTAACAAATCAGGATGTAGATCGCGATTTTAAAACGTGCTATTTTGCTATGAAACAAAGAAAAAAAATATTTAAAAAATAAAAAGTATTAAACATATGTTTACAAAAATCATTATAATTAAAAAGAGTTGCATTGGGCATAAATTAGACTAAATAATCATTAACTGCAATTATAAAGTAACAGTATATAAATTTTGTTCAACAATTTTTTTGAAATAAAATTTATTAAATGGTTTTTAAGATTACATAAAAGTGACAATCATAGAATTGCTTCGACAAATTATATATGAGCTGTCTAAAATTATTAATGTTGTATTATACTATAATATATTCCTTGAGGTTAAGGAAATAATTTGAAGAAACAGTTTTTTGAAAGTCTTTGGGAGATACTCTGACACTACACTCAAGCTAACAACAACTCTGTTTAAAAATATTAGAATAATTGAAAACTTTGGCGGTTAGATTGATTCTTATATTGTTTTATACTTAATTAAACTTCAAATTTAGAAAGGCAAACTTACACACTTTACAATATTTTAAAATTTTTTTAAAATAAAGCGTAAATTATTGCACAATTTATTTTATAAGAAAAATTAAATATTAGATTAGAATTTTATGTGACGTAAAATAGTGTAATATTTCGTTATAAACTCTAAAATTCATTTATAAATGGAGAAAATATTTCGAAGCATCGTCTTTGAGAATCGCACTGCAGATTAGCGATCTTGTATTGAATAAACAAGTTTTTGCTGAATTTTTTTTTCCATACTAGCCTATGTCGAGTTTTCCACAAGCTCAGCTTACGTTATAAGAGCAACTTCCTGTAGTTTTTTCATTAAATTTTCATTTGGAGTAAAACCTGGTGAATTAGTTAGTCACAGTAGTTATGTAATTTTGCCATAACTTAGTCGATGGTGAAAATTGATCCTGTTGAAATCGTTGATTGAGTGGGAACAAATTTTGCCTTGGCAAACAAAGAACTGTTATCCTTGATGGCTCAATTTTGTGTTTATGACTATGAATGTTCAATTCCGCAGCCTCGTAAGTTTGAACCCAATCCCGAAGACAAGGGAACTCCTGGATCAAGTATTGGGAGAAATTTGCCTTCGTGGAGGACCTTTTGATGGAACTATTTCACATTAGCGTTACATGGAGAGGAAGACCACGAGAACCTTTCACGGTTCGCCTGACGGCAAGGGGACTCTACCCCATGAGCTGTCTACCACAGAGGATATTTCACGTCAGCACTGTGGTCGATGCAAGCCGGATGCGGAATTCGTATCCAAAAGCCATAATCGGGATCGAACCCCGGTTCATTGGAAGGCGAACGCTCTATCCTCTGAGTCATCGCGGCAATATACTATTTGGGCAGTGCCACAGAAAAACGGCGGTAGTTTTTTTTTCTTCTCTTTTCCTTAAAAGTTTAAATATTGAATTTTAGCTTTTACCAAGGCCTAAGTGATGTACATATAAAAAAAAAATGAATTAAGAAAATTTTGATCAATGTGCACAGCTAAAAACCCAATGCTTTACAAATTCATCACAATAATTTGTTTTTAATTCAATATTTTTCAGTTCATATTAAATGTATTTGAAATTCTTAGTTCATAAAAAAAATCGAAATATTCTATAACACTTGTATACATGTGTAATATCTTGTTTAGCTGTTGCATAATTTTTGGGGAAAAATTGTCATCAATAATTTCACCTTTTTATCTGAATATTTTATGTTCAAATTTTTAATTATGATTTCCTTTGTTTGGCATAAATCTGTCAATGAATCATGTTTTCTAGTTTCTAAAATTACATTATTTAAATAATGTCTGTTATCTTTGCTTTTCTTAATTTTAGTTGTTTTACTTTTGTTTTTGAATAATTTAGCTTTCAACGTTTACAACGGCAGTAAAAAAAAACTATCACACGTAAAAAAATTAACACAAAATTGCTCTTTCGAAATTGCGAAAGGCACACTTTCAATAACTTTGCAGAGATGCCGCCAACTGCTCCGCCAAATTAATTAAAGAAACGGTAAATAACTACAAAGTAAATTTTGTAAATATTTGACTATTTTTGCTTGCTTGTCAAAAGGCATAGCATTAGATAAGTATTATAAAGTGGTGAATTATATAAGCCTACAAATTATTTAGAAATAGTGGTGGGTAAAAATCTACTAAATTGAATTTATTAAACCAAGAATCACAGTTGATAAACTACCACTTTAAAATATGTATTTGCTGTCCGGAGCAAGTTGGCATCTCTGCTTTTGATTCGATAATCCGAGTTTCATCTACTTCATCACAAGCTTAATGATTCGAAAGCATAACCCTAAATGAAAATTTGATTTTCGCAGTTTGTATTTTTAGATGCAAAATCAGAAAACCTGCGTAATCAAACCCCGACACAAAATGCAAAATTTGAACGAAACATTTCAAATATGATATAGTACTTATAAACTTTTCTTTTTTGAAAACTATTCGACTCATTACGCTCAAATTTGGAACTTTGGCATTTTTACTTACAAAGTATAAAAAGGTATATAAAAAATTAATATGCATTTCAATTGAAAAACCTTGTGACCATAATTTAATAAAATGCGAAATAAAGACCAATTATTAAGAAAAAAACTACTCAACCAAATCTTGTAAAAAACGCAAAAAAGTGAATTTAGCATTAAGAATTAACACTCATCTGCTTCATAGTGGAATCTTATTTTCCAGATCCTCCCATATATGGAGGGTTCAAAAGTCGGTACAAAATACGTTTATTGAAAAGCATTTTTGTGTCTTCCTTCGTAGCGTAAAATAAAGTCTGCCCTAATTAATTAATATATTTAAGATTAGACTCTCAAATATTTACTTCCAGTAAAGCGAAAACCCAATCATTCTATCAAAGGTTATTCAAGTTGTTTCCTTTTTCTTAATCGTATTAGAAAATAATTAACATTTTCTCTCGATTAAAAAAAAAGAATGTTAATAAATTTCATTGTCATGAACCTTTTGATAAACATGGGATCTCCCTTATATAGATTTTTTTCAGGTGCATATAGTTTGATATTTTTTACCTATAAAAAAATAGTTTAATATGTCCTAAAAATATGTTAAAATATCAAATTATATTTGAATTAAAGTATAAAATCCAAAATGACACGACAATTTTTTTCGTGTGATGAAATTCAAAATTGCATTAAAGTATAAAATCCAAATCCAATTTTTTTCCATTCATATTCAAAAAGTAATCAATAACTGATTTTGTAAATTAGAGAAATTTCTAAGATGAATAACTGTTTCTCTTAGATCTCTAAATAACTGCAAATTTAAAAAAAAAAATGGAAGTGAGCTGTGTTTGGAAGATTTTAACATTAACACGGAAAAAGACACCGGTAAATATATTTGTCACTTATTTTGACCTATATTAACACATAATTAATAAAAAAAAGTATGAAAAATATGTTTAATAAAAGTGTGTATCAAAAACATAACTTCTGACCCACATTTTGCTAAGTTACTTCATTTGGGCGAAGTATTTTTTAGGTCAGCAGTACTTAAAAAATGTCCTATAAGGTTCTGAGAGATAATGTTAACAATTTTTATCCAGCTATATTTATATTCAATTAATAATTAATAAATAAATTATAGGAAATAAGTTATGTAGGAAATAAGTTATGTAAAAATCTATTGATTATATAAATAAAAATTTTAAAAAAATCAATCATAATATAATGATTAAAGTAAATAAAAATATATGTATGCATTTATAAGTATCTCTCATCAAATTCTTCAAGTTAAAATAAAATTCCCAAATGCAAGGATGTAAATTATGTTTCTATTAGAACTATTCTAAGCTGTTAGAACAATTATTTTTCCTTTGCACTCATAATTTTACTACACTTCAGTATATTCATACTTCATGAACAATTTCATAATTCAAATACTTTTATCTTTACATTAAAAATATTCAGGACTATAAAAAAGATTTTTCTAAATGTATCTGCTTTCATCAGATTATTGTATATTTGATAAAAAAAATCCCAATTTCTACAAACAAACTAAAATTTTAGAGGAAATAATGTAAGCTTCATAAAATAAAATTAAATGTTAACGCCTATTAAAGAATATAATTTTATGCAAGATTTATTCGCGGATTGTGAGATTTGAGAAATCTACATTCTCAAAAATGAGGATATGAAGTTTGAATATTACGTAATGTCAGAATATTAATATATAATGCTTAGTAATTGAATATTTTAGACGAATATTATCCTTTTCGTTGATTCTATGTGAAATTTTTTAAACTAAGTAAAATAGGAACCTATTAAATATATAGGATAAAATATAAAAATTAATTTGAATTCTAAAGACACTTACTTCGTATTCAAACTTGAATTAGTTTGTTTTGAACGAGATTCAACGTCATCTTAAAGGGTTACCAAAAACTTAAAAAATTACGCCAATTTCAGAAAAATTAGCGCCAGAGCAAGTTTCACTCTTACTTAATATTAAAAAAAACAATGCATAGATTTTGATGTAAATTTACACGTAACAACGGTGATAGAATTCTGTTTATTTCCCCCCCTGGTTTCAATTAAACTTACACTTTTAATGGAAAAAAATAATAATAAAGTTTTTTTAAATTAAAATATGGAACATTGCAATGCATATTATTGTTAGAATTTAACTGAACTGTATGTAAAAATGCTATGTCTCGTTTATTTTATCATCGGCGATGATAAAACCAATGTTTAACACTTTCTAATTTTGATCGCAACGAAGAAAAGAAAAGTTACTGTCACAACCTGCATGGCAAGACTTGCGATGGCAGTAATCAGCACAACAATGAAGAAAACCAAAGAAACCCTCTATGGTTCGCCCGATTTCATAATCCTACAACATTTGGAATGATAAAGAATTTTGTAGTCGAACATTAGATATAATTCTACTCCTTGGTTAGGAAGAAACTATAAATCTAGAATAATTTACTGCTGAAAATAAATTTTAAATACAATAAAAATTGAAATTTGTGAATAAGGTTTTATTTCTCCTAAAAAAATATTCTGCTAACGCAAAAAGTAAAGAAATAAAAATAAGGAGCATTTTTGGGTTTCATCAATTTTATCTTTTTTTAAAAAAAAATAAGGAACTAAAATGAAACTTTTAAAAGAATCACCGAATAAGCTAAAAATCTGGAGTTAAAGACTTTTTAAATCTAACATGAAATAAATTTAACATGAAATAAAATAAATTGTCATTTAAAACGATATTCTAAATATTAAAAAGTAGAATTAATTTTTTTTTTGTAATACCAACGTTGAATAGGAAACTAAAAAGAAGATTTTAATGATAAATTCGTTATTTCGATTTTAGTGTAAAATTAGGAACCTTTCTGATGTTGCAATTTCTTATTAATGAGAAACTATTTCAGTAAAACCACCTTGTGACAAAGAGAAGAAAACTTTCTCAGTTAAACCAACGATTTAGGAAATGACTGGTTGAAAATTGAATTTATGAAACTTAAGAGTAAAAAAAAAAACATATTATATTCAATTTATACTTACTTATTACATTCAGTTTAATTATAAGCGTGAATAAATTCCAAATATATTCTCAAATGAGCTTCTTTTTAAGTTAAGAAACACGGATTTTAACAACTTTATAGGTTCTTTCGTAAAAATAGTAAGAATATTAAAACTTGATGAAAGTGTGTTTCTTATTTATGGAATTCAATGAATTATTTAATGTATTAAGTGTTTCAAAAAGTTTTATCGAGTTTGCAACTAACACATCGTAAAAAATTGCTGTAATTTGTGCAGAAAATTTCCATGCATTTTTTTTACAGTAACGGTGTTGTAACGATGAATGAACCTGGTTGGCAGGACGCTGGATCCACGTTCATGAGAACGGGAGTTCGAATTTAGCCATCCGAAGACTCCCTGTGTAGTAAATGGTGACGTGTGCACGTTAAATCTATCGAGTCCCAAAGTCCTCCTTGTTCCCATAACAAATTATACTTCTGGGGGTACTGAATTGGAGATGGATCGTTCTCTGGCTCAGGTGAAAATTACGATCTGTGGAAGAATGAATGGGTCCACCCTGTAAGCAATTGGGACGTATGGGTGTGGCAGAAGTCGAATTCTTGTCCATAGATGGCACTACTGAAAAACAAGAACAATCGCACCCTTTGCCTTAATTGCCTACGACCAAAGGAACGACGATAAATGAAAATGCTTTTTGCTATAAAATCGATTGTTTTCATCACGTGTGCCAGATAAACATCCATCAGTGCCGACTGAAATCATTTGTCGCCATTTACAGTTGGTTGAAGAACATTCGATGTGCACTTATCTTTTTTTTCATACTATTAATTAAATTTTATGTTATTTTCTTAAAACGTTTTAGGACGAAATACGCAAAAAGTAAAATTAAGAATAAAAGGATTAAACTTTGGGACCCTATTTTCCAGATTGCAGCAATCCCCTTTATTTTGGGAGTCAAGAATCATAATTGGTAGAAAAATACGCTTTTGTATCTGATTTCGTAACTTAAAGTATCATCTGCACTAACTAATTAACAGATTTAAGATCACTCCACCCCTTGAACTGTTAAGTACAAGAAGTTAAAAATGCTGTCATTAAATTAAAAGTTATTCAAGGTGTTTTGCTTATTTATTTTTTTGCGCACTGTTCATTACTTTAGTTTTAATATAATCTATCACAAGATGTTCAAAAATAACAGTGAAAACGTGTAAAACTGAAAAACGTAACAAGCAAATGCACAGCAACTTGTTTCTTCTGCATGGATTTCCACATGAAAAAAGCTTCCTAATCTTTTCCGCTAGAGAGTTTCATTTAAAATACGAAAAAGAATGGAGTTCGATCTGGGAAAGGTCGTCAACTTTATCTCAATGCAACTATTATAAAAATATGTATCTATTAGAATTGATAGATAAATATTTTATGTAATATGTATAGTTGTTGTACTCGGCCACATAGGCAGAGGGGGTAAGATTGTTACTAAATTCCAGTGGCGCCATCTATGGCCAAGAATTTGACTTCTGCCACACCTGCTTATAGGGCGGACCCATTCATTCACCTACAGATCATAATTTTGAACAGAACCGGAGAACCGTCAATCTACGATTGAATACCCCCAGACGTATTGATTTTTTTATGAGAACATGGAGTACTTCGTGATCCAACAGATTTAACCTCACCATTTTACTTCACCGGCCGGCTGGATTCGAACTCCTATTTTCAAATACGTGAGTCCAGCGCCCTACATGCCCAGCTATCCCGGCCTTGTATAATATGTATCTACTATTACTGTGGAAAGCTTCCCAATCGGTCCTGGTGGGGGGTAATTTTGAAGTTGACAGTTAGGTCCGGCAGGAGTGTCTTCTAACGTTTGAGCTTTAAATTTGGAGTGAATTGGTTCATAACAGCAAAAATAGGTGTAAAGTATCGGAATTCTCTTAATACTGTTTTGAGTCGTAATGGATCAGTGGCTAAGGCAATAAACTGTCATTCAGAAGAGCTAAGGCTCGATTCCCAGAGGCGGTTTGAAGCCCACTCAATTAGATCGATGGGCATCAGTTGGTGCGTAAAGTAAAGGGGGCCTGTGCTTACCACATTGCCACAATTATGCCGTCAGTCACGAAATTGTGCAGTCTTATCCCCTATGGCCCACTACGGGCTGTTGCGGGAGCTTCTTACTTGAATAACACTCCAACCACTAAAATTTTAATTGAACGATGCATTTAAAATATTGTACATCGCGTAAAATTAAAAAAAAAACTGAGAAACTATTAATATTGAGCTATCGGTAGTTTTAAGCAATGTAGATGCGGAAAAAATAACATTTTCCACACAAGGTGATGAAAAAAAATCCAATTCGAACTTGCTTAAAATTTCAAAAGTAATTGATAAATAGTAAAATATTTTTCTGAAATTATTTAAAAACAGGAACAGAGAAAGAATCATCTTCCAATATAAAACGATACGTGAAAATTGTAATATTATTTTATTTTATCCTACAAGACAAGAATGTTTAAATTAATGTTAAATTTAGTAAATAACTAAAACTACTTTCTTTGACAATATATTCTGATTCAATGCAATGAAAAAGGGACCGAAAGAATAAAATTAACAATTAGCGGCTCAAGCACTCAAATGAACAAAATTGGGGTTATTCCTTATAATTTCAGTCAAAAATTCGTCGTTAATGACGATCTCACCGATTCCCAAAACGTGTTCCGTGGAAGGCCGAGAGTTAAGACAATTCAATTAAATTGAGCCGTAATAGGTCAGGGGATAGAGCCTTTCAATGAGGTGAACCGGGTTCGAATCCCCTCGATGGCTGGTCGATACGAATTTCACATGCTGCTTGCTGACGTAGAATATCCACAATGGTAAACGGATCATGGGTTAGACTCCCCTTGCGGTTAGGCTAACTGTGGGAGATTTTCTTCTCCATGTAACGCAAACGCGGGTTAGTTCCATAGAAAAGTCCTCCATGAAGGCAAATTTCTTCCAATACTTGATCCAGGAGTTCACTTGTCTTCTGGATTGGGTTCAAAATGACAAGGCTACGGAACATTAGAAGTGAGGTACAAATGGGTCGGCTATTCAACGACGGTTATAAAATAAAATTCAATTAAAGTAGTAACAATTTTAGAAACCTAATATTATATCGAATCATTTTTTGTTTCAAATTCAGTTTATGCATAAACTAAATATAATAGTCCAGAAGAATTCAACCATCTGACTCAACACCTAATTTTAAAATTGTTTGAAAGATAACAAATATCAATTCAAAATTATATTTTTGTTTATTAAATCGGTGTTCCCCCACATCAATCACTTAGAGTTCCGGAAAAAATTGGAAAACGCAGCTCGTAATGGAGAATATGTTTTCTTATGCAGCGTTTAATAAAATATTTATAATTCACTTAAACTATTAAAAGATGGCACCGTGTGACAATCTTTAGATCAAGAAAATTTTTGTTCATTCTGTACGTTCTGTGAATGACCGAAATCGGTGGTTGTCTACTTTCACCGGTGAATGTCAACAATCACATAGTCACTTTGTTGAATGTCTAAAATATTTGTTATATCCAATTTTATAATAATTTATTCGCTGATATTATTTGATATAATTACATTTATTCGATAGTTTAATACTTACTGACGATAGATTAGAAGAAACATTAGAGTTTGGAGTTTCGGGCATATGTATACCGGGCAATGGTACTTGACGTTAAAAAAGTATCATGTAGGGTATATCGGGCAGTGGCACTGAACCTTAAAAAAAAACATCAGTGTAGGATATACCGGGGAGTGCCACTTAACTAGATCTAGTAAGACTAGACTTTTGGTAAATGTCCGAAATATATATACTAGGTCTTGTTAAGTGCCACTTCCCGGTATACCCTACACTGATATTTTTTAAGGTCAAGTTCCATTGCCCGGTACTCCAAACACTTATGTTTTTTCTAATCTATCGTCAGTATGTATTAAAATATCGAATAAATGTAATTATATTAAATAAATATTATAATATCAACGCATAAATTAATATAAAATTGGATATAACAAATATTTCGGACATTCACCAAAGCGACTATGTGATTGTTGACATTCACCGGTGAAAGTCGATATTCTCCAGATTTCTGTCATTCATAGTAACATAAATATATTTTTAAATTTATGCTTGGAATTTTTATTGGGCTCCATATACTCTTTAAAATACGGCGGTTTCCGTGATGAAAAGCCGAATGAAAAGCTTTTTCTTATAATATTAATGGACTCTCAGCAATTTTCTTAAGTTACGAAATTAGACAAGAAAACGTGTTTTCTCAGAATAAACATTCCACTTCTTCGCATTCGGATTAATGTCGTTCAAATATAGGGAGTAGCTTCAATCCAGGAATTATGGTCCGAATATATTGGTCAGGAGGGTAGTCTAAAGTTTGGAATCTTTTTGAACGAAATGTATCGAATAATTCTTCAAATTTTAAAAATACGAATTTTTCTAAAATTTGATATTTTGTAAAATATTTGACCCATTTTGCTCAAATTTTTAAATAATAAAAATAATTAACATTTTATAAAAACCTACTTTCTGATAAAGGTTTGTGAAATTACACAACGTTCAAAATGTCGACACAGAGCATTTCCATTTTTTCACTATGGCAGATATCTTAGCCCAAAATATAGTTTCCAAATAACGCCTACATTTTTTTGGCCTATCGCCTCCCTCCCTCTAAATATCAACTGCCATCTTCCTTAGCTCTATTTTCTATATATTAATTTTTTTAAGAAGATATGCATATATTTATTTTAATTGAATGCGTTGATAATTAAAATTTGAAAACTCTATTAACTTAGCAATGAATTCTTTGTGCTTTCAGTTGAATCATGAATTTTCGTCAGAGATCGGCATTCAAGAAAATTCTTTGTTCTGAGAGAATCTGGCTGACAGATCTTCGCTTAATTTTAATTTGTTTTACATAATTCATCATCTGAACGATTGGTTTCGTCTAAATTTTCTATTTCTACATTCGCTAACTTTTTATCATTATTTTAATTTATTTCCTTTTTAATACTCATCGCTCCTAGTTCCTGGCGTGACAACACGGGGGGTGGGGCAGAGGGAACAGTCTGAAAATTAAGTGAGGGGATGAAGAACATATTTCGCCCCTCCTGAAATTTGAACATTAGCTGCGAAAAAAAAAACTTTTTTTTTCTATTTTGAAGTTATTTTCAAAAGAATATCCTTATTTTCTTTTGAAACTTAATTAAAGGGTCAATAATAAGTCTGGCCCCTTCTGAAATTAGAAATAGAGAAAAAAAAGCCTTTTTTTTCCAACTTCAAAGCGACCTTTTATGTAAAAAACTTCATTTTCCTCTGAAATTTAAGTAAGGAAGTGAATAACGTGCTTCGCCGCTTCTGAAATTTAGATATTCATTAAAATAATGTTAAGTTAAATAGATAATTTCAAAAAAAAAAAATATTCAACTTTGAAGTTATTTTTAAAATTTTAAGCTTTATTTCACTCGGAACTTTGAATGAGAGGGCGAATAATTGGCTTAGCTCCTTCTGAACTTTAGACATTTGTGAAAATAAAGCAAAATTAAATTGGTTATTTTTTTTTAAAAAAGAACTTTTTTACTTCAATTTAGAAGCTATTTTTCGACAAGAAATCTTTCTTCTGAAATTTAGTTTAAGGGCGAACGAAGTATTTTGCTCTTTTAGAAATTTAGACATTAAAACAAATAATGTGTCAGGTTCAATTAACAAACTTACTAGAGAAGAAAAGAATTTTCCACTTAGAAGTGATATAACTTGACTTTCTTCTGAAATTAAAGTAAGCGGGCGAATAATAGGCTTCGTTACTTCTGAAATAAAGACATTCATAAAAATAAAGTTAAATTGGTAATTCCAAAAAAAAAATTTTTTTTCTCCAACTTTGAAACTTTATTTTCGCTAGACAAATACTTTTTTTTTCTTATACATGTGATAAAATTTTTGTTATTAAATGGAAGAAACTCCTTTAAAAACAAAACGCGCCCCCCCACGAGCAATTTAATTTCTTGAAATAAAATATTTGATTGGCATTTATGTTGCCCAATAAAACAATCATCTATTTTTTACTTCAATTCAAGAGCATTTTAATTAATTAATTTAAAAATGCACTTTTGTATTACGTAATGTGATTAAAAAAAGTCATCACGTTTCCCCAATATTTATATTTTTTCAAATCTATTTTTTGATTTAATACTTACCTCACCTTTTCAAAGTAAGATTTTGGTATTCTTCGGCTTTGAAATACATTTTTTTTAAAGAATTTTAAGTTTAAGCAGCAAACATGTTACTTTAGTTGACTGATAAAAAGTAATGTATCTGAAACATGGTTGTTTAATTTAAAATAACCAGAATTGCCATCAGTCAAAAAAAAGTTGTGTATCTCTTTTCTCATATCTATAGGAAAAATTTTATTTCAAAGTGGTAAGTGCATACTATGTTCTGATTTCGCACTTTTTCTAAATTCCACCTTTCCGTCGCAATTATTAATTAAATTGATATTAAAATAATTTTAAATAAACTAAAATAGAATGAATGATTTTAAGTACCAGAATGTCATTTTTCTCATATTATTATTTTAAAGAAAAATTGTGTCAGGTTTTACAAATCATTCAAGGGCGCGTCTATGTAAGACACTGATATGGAGGCAAGTAGTAAGAGAGGCTTGCAAGATGTACATTCCCATACTAAAATGTATTAACAAGACACCATATTTACTTTAATGTTAACATAGTTTCTTAAATCAAAATGGGATTTATCTGGCCTCTTAACGGCACTGTGATTTAAAGTATAAAATAATTGAAACAAAAGAAAATTATATTAATTACAATCAGATAATAAATTTTAAAGGGGCATATTTAAAATATTTTTAAATGAATTATTATTTTAGATGAATAACTGTTATGTGACTGCACAGCAACATTTCATAAATACTCGAGTATTTGATTTTATTTCAATGATTATACTTCAATTATCATTAGTAAATGTAAATGAGTAGTATAAGTAAAAGAATGACTACTTTAAATTAATTATTTTTCTAACAACATTCTAAAATTTACATTCTTTAGATATTTTTAGTCTAAAGTTCATTCCTATAATAAGGAAATCAATAAGGATAATAAAGAAATCCTTATATGAAGTTCTTACTAAAAAAAATTATAAAGCCGTTTCGGAGTTCTGCTACTTAGATTGACAGATAGCGCCACTATAATTGATAGAATAGGCTGTTTCTAAATTAATCGTAAATTGATAAGGAAGCTTTTACAATTGTTTTAATAAGTGCTATTATTCTGGCTTGAAAAATCATAGCTAACAACCCTTCAATTAATAAAAAACAGAACAATTTTATGCATATAACATGTACAAGCTATTTCGAATTTATTGTATGTTTACTAATAAGATTAATTATTTTTAAAGATAATTTGATAGCTTCTTTTACATATTATGAAGTCTGCCACAGTAAAATGTTTTAAATTTTCGCCTTGAAAAAGTGAATTAGCGAAACGTTTTTCTCCTCTTTAAGAACAATTATTTTTTACTCTATTTAATACAATTGCTTGTCCTTAATATCGATTTTTTTCGCTCTATAGTTGATAGTATTTTAATAATCAGATTCTACTGATGTTAAATACCAAATTATGGCAAATAAAAAAAAATATTTGTTAACGGGAAATTTTCATTAAAACTTTGATTGTGCCATCTATTGATTCATATAGTAACTACATAGAACGGTTGATACCGAAGACTCAATATTGAAATTCATTCAATTATTTAAATGTTAGTCTAGTAAATAAGTAAAAAAAAGAAAAACATTTACGTTCCTTCACTGGATGTTATGGATTTCTTGTACGTATGTATATATATATATATATATATATATATATATATATACTATCTGTATTCAAAACCAATCTCGAGACGATCAAACTAAAAGTTAAGAATTAAAATTTTGTGCTTGCACTTATTACGCACAATTTATATTGCTATGCATGCAAGTGAAATACCGTGTCCTTTTAATTTTTTCTCGTTCAAGCGAATGAGTACAGTCATGAATCAAAAGGGCTAATAAATTAAAAAAAACATGGATTGATGATTAAATCGGCAAAAAATAAACCAAATGTCAAAAGTGATGATTAGATTGCCTGGTTAGAAAATTGCGAGTCGTTATTATATGGATTAAAAATATCAGGTTTTTCGAAGCCCCGGGGAAAAGAATAACAATATCTGTTAAAAGAATAAACCTTTTAGATTTGCTGTAATGCTAGCAAAAATAAAGTCGCACATTTGAGTACAGAATACGAAACAGGATAAAAAAAAATAAAAATATTAACTTGGATTTACAATAAAATTGACACTATAGTACATCAAAAGTACTCGCTTCGAAATTTGCGAGTAGTTATAATATCGTATTTAATAGATTGGGATTTTAGGAAACATGTAGTAAACCAACAAGTAAGAAAAGCAACTTACATTAACTAAGAAAAGGTATCATAGAACTTTAAAAGTGATTATATTAATTCGAAAGTATTTTACGTTATTATTTTGCTGCATTAAAAAATATTGCGAAAAGTGATCGAAAAACTACATTGTAGATTAGACGCTTCTAAAACTTCGGTGCACTACATAAAAATATCAGCCTTTTATTTTCCAAAAAAAATAATTATAAATAAATCAAATTTATAAGTTTTTTATTGCGTTCTGGGGCTGTCGCGGGCAGCACATCACTAAACGATAGGGGTAAACTTCATGCGGCAGCTGGTAAGTCGCTTGTTTTGCAACCATATCATATGCAATCAATATTATTTTTGAACCCTCTTTCCCAAAAAAGTAAAAAAAAAAGTTTCCTTATTAATATTATTGTAATTAAATATTTTTGTAATTACCTACCCTGATCGATAATATCACGTGATAGCTCATATCAAGCAAGTTAAAAGTCTATAATATGAACATATTCTTTATAAAACTATATAGGTAAATTGAAAATAACTTTTTCGACATGTGTAGAAATGCTAAGAAAACACGTAATAACTTTCCTTACATTTAAAATGTATCTACGAGGATTCGATTTTAAAATTTACGTTTCGAAAGTAAATAAAGACACCAACACCAAATATTATTTTACTTACATCCACCAGTATATGAATAACCTGCAGTAATATTAATTACTATAATGAATATCACAATGCTTTTTTTTAAAACTGCAGAATTAGAACCAAGATATTCGGTACAGGGAATAATCAATTCTCTTGAAATACACCATTTTAACAGATAGTCGATTCTTAAACTGATACGGAAAAGTTTGTTCTTTTTGTAGTCTATTTATAGTCCATTTTGAAATCCTCGAAAATGAGGTTGAAGAGCGTTGTTTAATTCGGCAGACAAGTCTAGGGGCACCCCCGATCCCTTGTTGTAGACACTGTAATAAAAAGTACATTATTATTACCTCTTTATAACACATTTTTTACAATAATAGAATGATAACAAAGGCCTTCGCTTCTTGGTTTCGTGTGGTAGAGCTATTAAATAATAGCAACAATTTAATAATAAACTAAGAAAAATTGTATAAACTTCCAAAAGTCACAAAAATAAAAAATAAATAATATAAAAAAAGAAAGAAAATCAAATTCTAACATTTAAGCAAAATTAATAAATCTATAAACAGAAATAAATAAACAAATAAAATAAAATATTTAAATGAAATAAAATAAAATAAATAAATGAAATAAAATAAATTAGAAAAACATTATAACTAAATTAAAAAAAGAATAAAAAAAATTAGACTAATATTTTACTAAAATTAATTGCAATAATACAAAACTTAATACAATACAAATCAAAAAATTTACTTCAGGGTCTTGGCATTATACACTTCGTAAAAGTATATTGAATTAAAATAAGTTTTACGTAAGATAATGGTTTTGGGTTCTAATTTAAAAAACTAATAACTTGTAATTCGTCACAACTTTCTAAAAAGTCAAAATAGTGTAATTTACTTATTAATTTTTTATTGTTTTTATTTAACAGCTGGCAAGTTAAACAATTCCGTCAACAATTGATATCTGAAAAGTCGAATGAAACAATGAAATAAATCTTCCCTTGATTCAAAGTTAAATAGTTAAAAGGTCAATTATTTCGAACAACTTAACATCTTCGCCCTATTCGAAAATTTTGAAAATATATTTTTTATTCTTCGATCAAAAATCTAATTTAGATATGTTTTAAGATATACTTAAGGACATATTATGATAGAGTTTATATTATACTCTCATTAATTTTTTTAAATATTTCTTACTTAAAATTACGCAAGTTATATGATTATATGCAATTCTCATCACTGCTTTCCCGCCGTCTTAATAAAGTAAAGAAATAAATTTGATTTCCAATAATTTTAATAAGTTAAATTGTTTCTAGCAGTAAATTAATTTCTCCAAAATTATTTCAATTCTGGGGTTAAAAAATTAATTAAACATAAATGATAACACGATGAACATTAAGAAAACACGATGAACATTAATGAATGAACTCTTTACTGCGAAATAAGAACAATTTCTATTTAAAATTTATGGAGAAGAAAAACGTATATTGAAACTATTTTTTGAACATGATAATTACAGCTATAAAATAATTTAAAATTCATAAATGTATTCTATACTTTATTTGAGTATTAAGAAAAACCTGAAGTTAGAAAAAGAAAGAATTTTTGATATGACAATTCTAAAATTAGCAAAGTTTTGGAATTTTTTTTACAATTTTCCATTTTTAGTACTTGCTGTTAAACAAAATAAGACCTACCGACCATTTTCCTGCTATAACAATACTTTGTGAGGTGTGCTAAAGTTTAAAAATAATATTACAAGATTCTCTAAAAAAAAATTCATCATTTTTTTTTAAAAAAGGCAACTTTCTTAAAGATAGCGGGCGAGAATAAGTTTGAACGTCAAAATAAAATTTTAACACATTAATTTTTTCTCCATTTAAAAAAAAAAGTAACATGTTGTATTTTTTTCGCACTGCGCATATATGCATTTATTTTTCATTATTCTAATAGGAAACAATAAAAAAGATAATAAATAATTTATAATCATTTCTTCGACTAAATAGTAATGCTTACTAAATAGTCAGCTGTTTCGCATCAAGTAATTCCAAAGCAGCAGAATGTATTTAATTCCTTAATAAGGTTTAATTTTCAACTAACTGGAGATAATTCTAAGCTTTCTTTTAATAAAAACTAAAAAATAAAAAATTAGTGGCTTTCCTCTCCATGTAACGCAAATGCAGGTTAGTTCAACCAAAAAGTCCTCCATTCGCAACCAAACATTTTTTGTTTCAAATCACTCCTGTTCTCCTCATTCACATCTGGCGAGTCTTGAAAATGGGTGCCTATACGAGGGTTGCTATTTATATTTCTGACCTTGGCAACAGTAAGTGTTGCTAGGCGACCGCAGACGATTTTAATCGGAAGTTTGATATTTTTAAACATAAATTCAGCAGACGATTTACCATTATAGCTTCATTTGTGTTGTTGACAGTAAATTGAAAAGTTCTTCTCTTTCAAAAAATGGAATTGAATCGTGAACATTTTCGCGCCAGTATTTTTCATAACTTTCGACGTAGATTGTCAAGACAAGAGTGCTTCGATGAACTTAATTCTTTATTCAGCGATAAAGCTCCATCCTACAGCACTGTAAGAAATTGGTATAACGAATTTAATCGTGGTCGATGTTCGATCCAGGACGAATCCCGTGCAGGTCGTCCAAAATCCGTTGCTGTGCTAGAAAAGATCGATGCTGTGTGTGAACTGATAAAGCAAGATCGTCATGTGACATACCGTGAGATAGAGGCGTCTTTGGACATCAGTATGACTAGCATCAATAAAATATTGCATGAACATTTGAGCGTAAAAAAATTTGTTCGCGTTGGATCCCGCATAATCTGACAAACGCTCAAAAAAAGGCTCGCATCGATTGGTGCAAGGAAATGTTGGAAAAATACGTTCAAGGTACATCAAAGGCTGTGTATAACATCTACACAGGTGACGAATCATGGATCTGTGCATATGAGCCGGAAACAAAACAGCAATCAACTGTATGTGTCTTCCAAGACGAGGCAAAACCAACAAAAGTTGTTCGAGGAAGAAGCACATCGAAACAAATGATTGCCTGTTTCTTCGGCATTAACGGTCATGTGGCAACAGTGGCGTTAGAGCAACGCAGGACATTCAATTCTGAGTGGTACACGACCATTTGTTTGCCACAAGTCATCGGAGAAATTCGAAAAAAGCAGAAGAACAGGCAAATCATTCTTCATCATGACAATGCGAGCTCTCACACATCGACTCAAACAAAGGCATTTCTGACGGATCGAAAGATCGAACTGATGGGTCATCCGCCGTACAGCCGTGATTTGGCACCCAATGACTTCTTCTTATTCCCACACATCAAAAATAAATTACATGGACAACGATTTTCGACCCCCGAAGAAGCGGTTGATGTATTCAAAACGCATGTTTTGGAGTTACCTCAATCGGACTGGAAAAAGTGCTTTGAAAATTGGTTCAAACGCATGCAAAAGTGTATTGATCATCATGGAGAATATTTTAAAGAACAATAAAACCAATTTCTATCCTACATTTTTGTTTTTTCATTATTAGACCAGAAATATAAATATCAACCCTCGTATTTGAGAACGTTAAACATTTGCTTTAAGCACTGGCAATCTCAGAACTTGCTTAACGTAAATGACTAGTGACGTGAATTTTCGAGGTCCCAAAACATTTCGACTTTTATTGACATCTTCATATTTTTTGAAGTTAAATGTCATTTTTCATTTGTCCACTTTAGAGTCTTGGTATTATTCATTTAGTAACAAAGTATATTGAATTAAAATGAATTTACACGTAAGTTTTACGTAAGATAATGGTTTTGGCTCTTAATTTGAAAAAAATAATAACTTATAATTCGTCGAGTCCCTGTGCGGTCGAGCGAATCGAGATAATTTTTCATGGTTTTCCTCTCCATGTAACGTGAATGCAGCTTAGTTCCACCAAAAAACCCTCCACTAAAGCGAAATTTAGCCCGATACTTCATCCAGGAGTTCCCTTGTCTTCTGGATTGGTTTCAAGTGAGAAATATATTGTAAAGTTAATACATTTTATCTGAAAAGCGTGTTTTAGTTATAATAGTTAGAATAAAAAGTAATAGTAATAATAAAAAAACAATAATTGTTTTAACTTTTCAAATAAGAAGCTCAGTGCTGTAGGGAAGTGTAAGAGTCCAAAAGCGTGAGTAACATCTCGAAATTTGCATACATTGACCACAGTGCTGACGAATCCCATTGCCGTCGGGCTAAACAATGGGGGGGTGGAGTTTTCATGGTTTTCCTCTCCATGTAACACAAATGCAGGTTAGCTCCATCAAAAAGTCCTCCACGAAGGCATGTTTCTCCCAATACTCGATCCAGGAGTTCCCCTGTCTTCTGGATTTGGTTCAAAATTTCAAACGGAGTTGAACATTAGTAGTCGTAAACCCAAATATTGGGTAGGCTGTTGAGCGACGGTTATAAAATATAATAATTAAAAAACGAACGTTTGATTTAAAGAAAAACTTAAATTTAATTCCTAAAACAATTGATTAGGATATTAATGAAAATATAATCTACTTGATTGCGTAGAGAATAAGATTTTGAAAAATGCGAAAAATATAATTTGATAGTTTGCAGAATATCTAACTACGAAAACACGCAATTATGAGACTAAGTTTCATAAATATAGGGGTACACACCTTGCGGCACAAGCGCCCTGAGCAGCAACCGTAAGTAATTTTAAAAAAATGAAATAAAACTCAATTTTTTTTATTTTGAAAAATAAAAAAAGTCTGAGATTGCTCGTTTAAGTTTTTGACACACCCAATCTCAACCAATGTAGGTTTTCGATTGTTTTTTTCGATGGTTAACACTATGGATTTACGCATAGTCTTGAAAATATCATATTTTTAACACGACATTATTCCAATACACGAACGAATTTTGAATTCTAGTTATCACTTACGTCATTCGCCATATGTGCCGAATTTATCATAAATTCAATGCTATCCATTTTCACGTAGTTTCTGAAATTACGATTTTTTTAAAGATATTTTACGTCTTGAAAGTTTGGAATGGGGCATTTACATAAATTCGTTTGTGACGAGCTTTATTTGCGCAAACTTTATCGCAAATTTAAATGACTATTGCTACGCATTTCCACGAGATATTTAAAATTTTGATATCTTTAGAGCAGGGGTTTCCAACTTACATGTGGCCGGGGGGCGCAATCAAAATCACCAGTCAAACATCGGGCCACAACTTAATCAAAATTTTATACAGGACTCTTTTATGGTTGAAGGTACAGTGAATATTACAGTCAGATTTTTATCAAAGTTTTTTTAACATTAAAAAGCAAAATAACAAGCATTACAAATACTTGTTACGTATACTAGCATTACGAATACTTGTAACGTATCATTTTGAATCTTATCTTAATCAGAAACTTAGTGACAAGATTTTTTTTCTTTTAAATTTTATTCTGTGATAAATTAAAAAATTTTCGACTTATTAGGAATTATGGCAACAACAAAAAATTCTCGATCATATGAAATTAAATTTTTTTCCTTTTCCGCTCATGCGATATTCAATTCAGGGAAGTTAAATAAAATTTGATATTCATTCCCTCTTTTATGCGTTTTAAAATTTACAAATGTAAGTAATTTCATTCAAAATAAATGGTTTCAAAAAGCTAAATGCGAGAATTTCTTCGAGAAAATTTCTGGTACGCACATGCTAAATTACCTTCACAAAATACAAAAAAAAAACGAAATAAAAAAGAGCAACATACACGATTATTTTTGTGTTTAAATAAATATTTTCTTGGATGCAAAACCTGAGAAATAATTTTTTTTGCACCGTTGGTACGTTAAATTTCACAGAAACGAAGAAATTAGGTTTTTTTTAAACGGAAGAAAAGTATTTTAAACCCATATAGATTTTTTACAAAAATTGTCCGCTGAGAACGACAACTAATATATTTTAGTTCGCGGGCCACAAAAAATGGCTTAGCGGGCCGCCAGTTGGAAACCACTGTTTTAGAGCGATATTATTACAAATCGTTCATTTAGATAATCAATTATGACGTGGTTTATTTGTGCCGATTTTGTCGCAAATCAAGTTATTTATAGTCACATGATTTAAAAATCATATATCGCTATTCGTACTTACGCGTTTTCGTTTTGATTCTTCTCGCAATTTAAAAATCACACATCGTGATTCGCTAAAAATCACGTTCCCTATTGACATTAACGAAATTCAAAAATCATACATCACGATTCGCATTCACACGATTTAAATACCACATTGCGATTCATATTCACGCATTTTAAAAATCAGACCTTGTGAGTCTTCTCGCAATTTAAAATATCAATTTCGATTCGTATTCACGCGATTTAAAAATCACGACATCGTCATTCTTATTTAAGGGATTTAAAACTCAGGTAAGGAAGAGCACCATTTGGGACAAATTTCCAAAACTGATAAAGTTATCTGCCCAAGTTTAATACAGCAGAGAACAATAGCTTCTGTAAAAAGACTGTTTTCCAGAATGAATTGGGCATGTTCAAAATTGGGGAGCAGTCTTTAAACAAAATCATTAAATTTTCACTTAATTGCCCAAAAAAAGCTATCAGACAATTACATAGGAAATATAAAAACAAAAAATATTTTATTCACTTTAAAGAGATTTTAAAATGGTTAAAGCATTAAATGAAATTCTTACCAGAACCATTTAAGAAAAATGATGTAACACGCAAAACCTACAATTCCCCTTCATAGATATAAAGACTGCAGTTAATTCTGTAAAATGCAAAGAAAAAAAAAAAAAAGATGAAATACTCAAAATTTCAAATAACACATCAAAATAAAAATTTACTCAGGACACTGATATACAACATATTGAATATGTCACAAGTGACTAACTGTAAAAAAATAATAGCTGAAAATAGCTGACTAAATTGTATCCTCTGATAATAAAAGTAGAACACAGGTTGAAAAAAAAACTTTAAAGAAGTAGAGACTGAATGTTTGATAAAGGCAGACATTAACACATTATTTTTTTCTATTGAGGATCATAAATGAAAACAAATTGGGGATCGCAATTATTATTTAACCAGGGGGGGGGACGAAAACACTATCGAAATCTGACATATCACAGCACAGGAAGGTGTATATAATAAATAACAAGGCAAGTTTGATTGCGTGTGGAAACAAATATAAGTTGAAAGATTGTTGAAAACATGTTAAAGTTTCGACGTCCAATTAAATCTGTTTTGATGATTACTACATTCCTCTTATTCATTATTTTTTCTCTTGAATATTAATTTAGGACTCCTCATGTGTATACTTTTTATTTTCATTTCTTTAAAAGGATTTAAAAAAATACATATTAAGAGCAGACTTTTCGGAACACTCTGCATAAGACAGGATTCTTTATAAACCTCAAATGCTTTTTTTTTTGCTTCTTTTGCCATTTATCTTGTTATTATATTTTAATCCTTAGCAATTTCGACGTCATTTTTCGAGTTTGAAATTTTGCATTTGAGTAATCACTGATTTTTTGTGCACCGACTTCGAAGTCTAAAAAAAAAGCTTAGAAATTATATTCTTTTTTCATCGTTATAGTGACCCTCCAGGCAGAGTTTTTGTCTGCGACAAACCTCAACATCTTTCTACAAGATATTTTTAATAGTAACAAATACATACATTACCTATTTAAACTAACAGACGAGCTTCGTGTTTACAACAACGCCTGTACGTACAGAGAAAAACTGAATGTCAACCGTAATTGTATTTCTAATCATTATTTTTAAATGATTTAATATTTAATTGAAAATGTGATATTTTTTTTCATGTACACATAAAAATATTTCATATTTTAATATTATAGGCAATATTTTCACATCTTGTGAAAAAACTCGTATAAATTACTTGATTTTTGAGATCAAAATGTGTTTTTAAATCCTAAATGTGATGCAATTAGCATTTACATTTTTTAAAGTAAGTTCTCTTTTAGTTAATAACATGAGTCCGAAAAGAATTATTTACGGTTTAAGGTAAAACATTAAAAATAGCTTATATGATGATATTGACTATTTGTTTATTTAATGACAATTTGGTTTAATGAATAATAACATAATCGGATAAAAATTTTCAACCTTTCACTAATTATCTAAACTGAATTTATTAGAATTAGTGAATATAATTAACTTAATGTGATCATAGATTAAATGAATTATAGAAATCATAGAAAAAATCATAGAAAAAATCATAGAAATCATAGAAAAAAAAAGCAAAACAAAGAAAAATGTTAGAAAAAAATAAGCATTATTACCTCGACAGCAAGTAAGCTTCCAGTGTCCGGAAGGCGGACAGGTCCTAGATTAAGAAATTCATTGCAACTACACTCTGCAGATGAATTTCTAAATCGTTACTACGGCCCCGGCAATACAAGCACATAGATCAAGTAATTCTTTTACCGCTAGCGATACAGAATTACTCAATCATATTCCGGACTTCATGGAAGACATACCCCATCATCAACCAGTTCATCACTCGAACTGGTTGGGGCATAATAACTAGAAAAATCATAGAAAAAAAAAAGCAAAACAAAGAAAAATGTTAGAAAAAAATAAGCATTATTACCTCGACAGCAAGTAAGCTTCCAGTGTCCGGAAGGCGGACAGGTCCTAGATTAAGAAATTCATTGCAACTACACTCTGCAGATGAATTTCTAAATCGTTACTACGGCCCCGGCAATACAAGCACATAGATCAAGTAATTCTTTTACCGCTAGCGATACAGAATTACTCAATCATATTCCGGACTTCATGGAAGACATACCCCATCATCAACCAGTTCATCACTCGAACTGGTTGGGGCATAATAACTAGAAAAATCATAGAAAAAAAAAAGCAAAACAAAGAAAAATGTTAGAAAAAAATAAGCATTATTACCTCGACAGCAAGTAAGCTTCCAGTGTCCGGAAGGCGGACAGGTCCTAGATTAAGAAATTCATTGCAACTACACTCTGCAGATGAATTTCTAAATCGTTACTACGGCCCCGGCAATACAAGCACATAGATCAAGTAATTCTTTTACCGCTAGCGATACAGAATTACTCAATCATATTCCGGACTTCATGGAAGACATACCCCATCATCAACCAGTTCATCACTCGAACTGGTTGGGGCATAATAAGTAGAAAAATCATAGAAAAAAAAAAGCAAAACAAAGAAAAATGTTAGAAAAAAATAAGCATTATTACCTCGACAGCAAGTAAGCTTCCAGTGTCCGGAAGGCGGACAGGTCCTAGATTAAGAAATTCATTGCAACTACACTCTGCAGATGAATTTCTAAATCGTTACTACGGCCCCGGCAATACAAGCACATAGATCAAGTAATTCCTTTACCGCTAGCGATACAGAATTACTCAATCATATTCCGGACTTCATGGAAGACATACCCCATCATCAACCAGTTCATCACTCGAACTGGTTGGGGCATAATAACTAGAAAAATCATAGAAAAAAAAAAGCAAAACAAAGAAAAATGTTAGAAAAAAATAAGCATTATTACCTCGACAGCAAGTAAGCTTCCAGTGTCCGGAAGGCGGACAGGTCCTAGATTAAGAAATTCATTGCAACTACACTCTGCAGATGAATTTCTAAATCGTTACTACGGCCCCGGCAATACAAGCACATAGATCAAGTAATTCCTTTACCGCTAGCGATGCAGAATTACTCAATCATATTCCGGACTTCATGGAAGACATACCCCATCATCAACCAGTTCATCACTCGAACTGGTTGGGGCATAATAACTAGAAAAATCATAGAAAAAAAAAGCAAAACAAAGAAAAATGTTAGAAAAAAATAAGCATTATTACCTCGACAGCAAGTAAGCTTCCAGTGTCCGGAAGGCGGACAGGTCCTAGATTAAGAAATTCATTGCAACTACACTCTGCAGATGAATTTCTAAATCGTTACTACGGCCCCGGCAATACAAGCACATAGATCAAGTAATTCCTTTACCGCTAGCGATACAGAATTACTCAATCATATTCCGGACTTCATGGAAGACATACCCCATCATCAACCAGTTCATCACTCGAACTGGTTGGGGCATAATAACTAGAAAAATCATAGAAAAAAAAAAGCAAAACAAAGAAAAACGTTAGAAAAAAATAAGCATTATTACCTCGACAGCAAGTAAGCTTCCAGTGTCCGGAAGGCGGACAGGTCCTAGATTAAGAAATTCATTGCAACTACACTCTGCAGATGAATTTCTAAATCGTTACTTCGGCCCCGGCAATACAAGCACATAGATCAAGTAATTCTTTTACCGCTAGCGATACAGAATTACTCAATCATATTCCGGACTTCATGGAAGACATACCCCATCATCAACCAGTTCATCACTCGAACTGGTTGGGGCATAATAACTAGAAAAATCATAGAAAAAAAAAAGCAAAACAAAGAAAAATGTTAGAAAAAAATAAGCATTATTACCTCGACAGCAAGTAAGCTTCCAGTGTCCGGAAGGCGGACAGGTCCTAGATTAAGAAATTCATTGCAACTACACTCTGCAGATGAATTTCTAAATCGTTACTACGGCCCCGGCAATACAAGCACATAGATCAAGTAATTCCTTTACCGCTAGCGATACAGAATTACTCAATCATATTCCGGACTTCATGGAAGACATACCCCATCATCAACCAGTTCATCACTCGAACTGGTTGGGGCATAATAACTAGAAAAATCATAGAAAAAAAAAGCAAAACAAAGAAAAATGTTAGAAAAAAATAAGCATTATTACCTCGACAGCAAGTAAGCTTCCAGTGTCCGGAAGGCGGACAGGTCCTAGATTAAGAAATTCATTGCAACTACACTCTGCAGATGAATTTCTAAATCGTTACTACGGCCCCGGCAATACAAGCACATAGATCAAGTAATTCCTTTACCGCTAGCGATGCAGAATTACTCAATCATATTCCGGACTTCATGGAAGACATACCCCATCATCAACCAGTTCATCACTCGAACTGGTTGGGGCATAATAACTAGAAAAATCATAGAAAAAAAAGCAAAACAAAGAAAAATGTTAGAAAAAAATAAGCATTATTACCTCGACAGCAAGTAAGCTTCCAGTGTCCGGAAGGCGGACAGGTCCTAGATTAAGAAATTCATTGCAACTACACTCTGCAGATGAATTTCTAAATCGTTACTACGGCCCCGGCAATACAAGCACATAGATCAAGTAATTCCTTTACCGCTAGCGATACAGAATTACTCAATCATATTCCGGACTTCATGGAAGACATACCCCATCATCAACCAGTTCATCACTCGAACTGGTTGGGGCATAATAACTAGAAAAATCATAGAAAAAAAAAGCAAAACAAAGAAAAATGTTAGAAAAAAATAAGCATTATTACCTCGACAGCAAGTAAGCTTCCAGTGTCCGGAAGGCGGACAGGTCCTAGATTAAGAAATTCATTGCAACTACACTCTGCAGATGAATTTCTAAATCGTTACTATGGCCCCGGCAATACAAGCACATAGATCAAGTAATTCCTTTACCGCTAGCGATGCAGAATTACTCAATCATATTCCGGACTTCATGGAAGACATACCCCATCATCAACCAGTTCATCACTCGAACTGGTTGGGGCATAATAACTAGAAAAATCATAGAAAAAAAAAGCAAAACAAAGAAAAATGTTAGAAAAAAATAAGCATTATTACCTCGACAGCAAGTAAGCTTCCAGTGTCCGGAAGGCGGACAGGTCCTAGATTAAGAAATTCATTGCAACTACACTCTGCAGATGAATTTCTAAATCGTTACTACGGCCCCGGCAATACAAGCACATAGATCAAGTAATTCCTTTACCGCTAGCGATACAGAATTACTCAATCATGTTCCGGACTTCATGGAAGACATACCCCATCATCAACCAGTTCATCACTCGAACTGGTTGGGGCATAATAACTAGAAAAATCATAGAAAAAAAAAGCAAAACAAAGAAAAATGTTAGAAAAAAATAAGCATTATTACCTCGACAGCAAGTAAGCTTCCAGTGTCCGGAAGGCGGACAGGTCCTAGATTAAGAAATTCATTGCAACTACACTCTGCAGATGAATTTCTAAATCGTTACTACGGCCCCGGCAATACAAGCACATAGATCAAGTAATTCCTTTACCGCTAGCGATGCAGAATTACTCAATCATATTCCGGACTTCATGGAAGACATACCCCATCATCAACCAGTTCATCACTCGAACTGGTTGGGGCATAATAACTAGAAAAATCATAGAAAAAAAAAGCAAAACAAAGAAAAATGTTAGAAAAAAATAAGCATTATTACCTCGACAGCAAGTAAGCTTCCAGTGTCCGGAAGGCGGACAGGTCCTAGATTAAGAAATTCATTGCAACTACACTCTGCAGATGAATTTCTAAATCGTTACTACGGCCCCGGCAATACAAGCACATAGATCAAGTAATTCCTTTACCGCTAGCGATACAGAATTACTCAATCATATTCCGGACTTCATGGAAGACATACCCCATCATCAACCAGTTCATCACTCGAACTGGTTGGGGCATAATAACTAGAAAAATCATAGAAAAAAAAAGCAAAACAAAGAAAAATGTTAGAAAAAAATAAGCATTATTACCTCGACAGCAAGTAAGCTTCCAGTGTCCGGAAGGCGGACAGGTCCTAGATTAAGAAATTCATTGCAACTACACTCTGCAGATGAATTTCTAAATCGTTACTACGGCCCCGGCAATACAAGCACATAGATCAAGTAATTCCTTTACCGCTAGCGATGCAGAATTACTCAATCATATTCCGGACTTCATGGAAGACATACCCCATCATCAACCAGTTCATCACTCGAACTGGTTGGGGCATAATAACTAGAAAAATCATAGAAAAAAAAAGCAAAACAAAGAAAAATGTTAGAAAAAAATAAGCATTATTACCTCGACAGCAAGTAAGCTTCCAGTGTCCGGAAGGCGGACAGGTCCTAGATTAAGAAATTCATTGCAACTACACTCTGCAGATGAATTTCTAAATCGTTACTACGGCCCCGGCAATACAAGCACATAGATCAAGTAATTCCTTTACCGCTAGCGATACAGAATTACTCAATCATATTCCGGACTTCATGGAAGACATACCCCATCATCAACCAGTTCATCACTCGAACTGGTTGGGGCATAATGACTCAAAAGAAATTGAAAAGATATCGAACTGGCAGGAACATAATCGTTTATAAAAATATTAGTAGAAAAAAAGAAAAACAAGGAGAATAGTTATTAAAAAAATATTTACTATCACAATAGCAGCCGTACCGATAACGACACATAATTTCTGAATCATAATCAGGACATAATATAATTTATATCGAGAGAATTATTAATTAATTTAGATTAACCTTCTGATCAAGAGAAATAATGATAAAGTTATTGTTTGTAAATTCGTTTCCATATTCAAAATTTAAATACTTAAAAAAATATGAATTAAAGCAATATAAGACTTACTAATATTCTATAAGCTGCGTGCAAAATAATTTGATAGTTAATAATAAATCAATTCTGTGAAGAAAAATGCAGAATAGTGTTTTTTTAATATTGCATGCTCTAAGCTAATTTAATATTTAACTGAGAAATAAAGGCTTTGTTTTTCCAAATTTATAAAAGCATTCTCTTTTTTCTCTTTTTGTTTTTATTGTGCTTATATACAATTATATTTATAAATGAAGTAAAATAAATATTATATACATATATATACATATATATACATATATATATATATATATATATATATATATATATATATATATATATATATATATATATATATATATATATATATATATATATATATATATATTATATATATATATATATATATATATATATATATATATATATATATATATATACATACATAAATGAGAGAAAGAGAATTGAAATCAAGCAATAAAATCGGTACTTATCATTTTTTTTTCATCAAAATTCTTCGAGCTTAAGCTCCGATTTCCTTAGTTTCATGACCTTGAAAGAGAAATTGGATAATATTAATATCAATATTTCACACATCAAAATAGCAAGCATATAATCTATAGGAGATAGCAATCAGCTAGCGGCACGAAGGGACTGTATATATGCTGTTTAACCGAGCGGTTGTGAAAAAATCAAAAACGTTCAATGTTACTTACTAAATTAGAAATACAGTATTTATTTCTTTTGTTTTTTTATTTCTGTGTAGAATATGAAAAAAGTAATTAAATTGCTTTGAACTATTCTTATTATAGTGTTACAGTTCTTCGGATAAGCTTTATGGCCCAAATAGTAAAAAATAAAAAATAATAATAAAAAAAAATCATCAATATCAAAAAAGAATTGTTCTAGGAAGGGATTAACTGAGCTGGAGAGTTGGAATTAAATGTAATTCTCATCAGAGGTCTGTCCAGACATTTTGTAAAAGGTCCGTTTTCGTAAAATTGTAAAAAAATTACTCGTAATTAGTGAATATAAAATAAACGTTAAGTCACATTCTTACAACCAGGGTCCGCTTTTGTGAATTTGTGCAAATAGGGTCCGTTATTGCAAAACTTTTTCAAGGAGTTTTTAAATTGTAAAGTAAATTGTAAATTAAATTATAAATTGCTCAACACTGTAAATATATAATTAAAAAAATTAAATTTTAAAAAATAAACAGCAATTACAGCTACTAATTTAGCGATGCAACATATAAAACAATAATGAAGATAAACAAATTTGTGAAGGGTTCGATTAAAAGAAATTATTTTGTGAAAGGTCCGTTTTTATGAAAAGATATTTTGTGAAGGGTCCGTAATTTCTTCTAAACAGACCAGCTCGTGAGTCACAAAAAATATTGATTGCTGAAACCGGGGTTTGTTCTATAAAAGCGAACTAAGTTCCAATTGGGTCTACCAACCAAGTATTTTTGCTTTCTTCGTTAAATCCGGCTCCTCATTAAATCTGGGTTCATTATGAACGATTTCGACTCTATTAGAGGGAAACGGTTAAATATTGTGCATTCGTACTATGACTGACAAAGAGTAAGGAGAGAAAAAAATTACATTTAATGAAATAATAAATCCATTGTGTAAAGTATAAAACATTTACCACAGATAGAATTTTTTAAACAATCAATAAATACAGTAAAATTTAGATTTAATCTCTACCTTTGCGAGTTTAAATACTTCGGATTTTCTAATGAAAAGAGGCATTTAAAGACAAGTTAAAAAGTGAATCAGTTTGTACAAAAGCCAACTTCTTTCATTAAGTTCAGTAAAGAAAAATATTTTCTATCCATTTTGAGTTATTAAAATCTAATAAATGACGAGAGGTGTGAAAAATAAATATTGACCAGTTAATATGATTTTAAATATACGAGTATATCTGGTAGCCCTTTCATTTTTCTCAACTTTATACGTTTTTGTATAAAAGTCGACTAACATGCTAATCAGTTTCCTTTTAAGCAGTTTAACTAGCTGGCTTCGTAACTTTTTTTTTAAAAAAACATAAAACAGTCAATATAAGCCCAATATGACCAAAACATATTATATAGAAATTAAATATTAAAAGCAGAGAGTTGAATCACTAGCGAAAAAGACTGGATAAAAAATAACAAAACCAGTTTGATAGCCTGATAATAACTTTCCAATGATCGCAGTTGAACTCATTTTTTCTCCGGCAACTAAACAGGTTTTGATTCTTTGTCCCTCTTTCTCTAGATTTCTTAAATTTCAATAACTTTTTTTTGTAAAACTTTTAATTAATTTTTTTTCAATATTTCACTATTAATTTTCAAACCTTAATGCTCATACTGTTTTCACTTAAGTTTTGAGGGTTCTGAGAAACGTCGATCAATATTATATATCCTGTATATTTGATTTCCTTTTGTGGCAGTTGGGTAACGACCTGATATTTTGAAACTTGTATTTCATCATAATTGCGAACATTACACATTCTTTGTATTTTAATTTTTATTTAAAATTACTTTAGTACTTTTTTGTTCACAAAAAATTTAATCGAGACATAAACAGACCAGTGAAAATATAAAGAGATTATTACTCACTATATAGCGCCTAATTTTCGTAGTCTCTATCCTTGTATCAAATTGTACAAAATTTGGAGGCATAAAAATGCTGATAGCGGTTGTTTTATTTTATAATCGTAGTTGAACAGCAGACCAAATTCTGTGTTTATGAAACTAACGTTCAACACCATAGATTTGTAACTTTGAATCCAAACCAAAAGACAAGGAAACTCCTGGATTGAGAGAAATTTGCCTTTGTGGAGGACATTTAGATAGAACTAACACGCATTTGCGTTACATCAGGAGAAAAACCCCCGAAAACCTTCCACAGTTAAGCTGACGGCGAAGAATCTCTATCCCATGATTCGTTTAACACTGAGGATATTTTACTCCAGCACTCTAGTCGTTGCGAAATTTATTTCGACCCGCCATCGCTGGGATTCGAACCCAGGTTACCTTACTCGGAGGCAAGTGCTTTTTCCCCTGAACCCCAGAGATCAATAATCAGAAGTACAATAACACAGAAATATATTCAGTTAACCTTAACAAAATTCATATTAACTCAATTTTAAGCAGTATATACTACTTCATTTTATATTAGTATATAACATTCATAAAACTATGCATAAATTTACTATTGAATAAAAACATAATATTTAGATAAACGATATAGAAGATATCCTAACCTAATCCTATATCTATATATAGATTTAGGATTTAAATATATCTATATTAAAAATTAAACAACACTGAAATTTGATATTTATGTAAAATGATGAAATAAGATTGACTTCTAGAAATCAATGCTTTAATTTTTGGGAAAAATTAGTACCAGAATTCTTTATAATTTTGTATTTGAAGCACTAAAAATATCTGTTTAGAGCATTTCAGATTTTGGTTTATGTTTTCTTGCTTTTTTGATAAGGAGTGAAGATAAAATTTCAAAATAGTCCGTTAAAAGAGGATAAATAAAAGTTCTTGGCTTTTTTTTAAATTTTATATTTCTATAAAATCCTTTGCACTTCTTTTTCATTGTCTTTATATTTGTTAGAAGAGTAAAAAAAAAAAGATTAGTAAATGAGTTCGGGAGAACAGAATTTCCTAATTCTAGGTAGTTATGAGGAAAAAAACTTATGTTTAGCAAATTAGTATGGAAATTATCAAAATCCGTAATTTTTTTACTCAACTTCAGACCGTAATTTTGATCATGACATCGTAATAACTACGGATAAATCAAAATTGTTTGCTATACTATACATATGAAATGTTAATGCAGTTTTAGATTTAAACATAAAAATATTGACAGTTTATTAAAAAAAAAAAACTTTTTTTTGTTTTACATTTTCTTTTTTTTTCCTACTGTAATCTAAAAGAGCATTCAATAAAATTAAAGAAAAATTTTGAAGCAATTTAAAATTTGGAAGAAAAAAAATCATTAAAAACTCCACATGCTTTGCGTATTTTAAGTAGTTCTTTTATGCTGTGCATAAGCAGAGAAATATTTAAAAAAAATCATACTATTTACTTTTATCATATTTGTCAAATATATAAATAAAAAAGTACGATTCTAAAATCATAAAAATGTTATAAGTTTGAAGCACTTTTCTAAGTAGTTTGTGCACTTTTTAAAAGAAAACTCAAAACTAGCACCGGTTTTCTACAAATGTCAATTTTGTAGTATTGCAAATATCATAATTCAAATCCATACAAAATGAAATTTGCGGAAAACTTTTTAGTGTTTTGAGTCTTTTTTTTAATCGAAATAAATACAAAAGTTACTTAGTTAAGTGCTTAAAACTTTTAAATTTTAACAACGTAAAAGTCAGACTTTTTTTCATTAGTTACCAATTACAATTCACTACAAAATTATAATAATTAAATTTCTGTGCATGCGCAGTATAAAAGAGCTTCTTTAAATACTCATATCATGCACAGATTATTTTTTTTTTCAAATTTTAAAACAATAATTTAGTAATTAATTTTAAATTGTTCCTAAAAATCGAATCTTATTAAATTCGGGTTCAATGATCCGAAACGATGTTGTAGTTCATTTACGTCGCACTTGAGATGCACAATGGGCTATTGGCGACTGTTTGGGAAACATCCCTGAGGATGATAATCTGCAGAGGGAATGGCACCCCCGCTTCGGTAGCCCGACGACCCGAAGTCGAGCACTTTACCGTAGAACAGTTAAACGAGGACCCATACCGCACACCCTCGGTCCCTATGCAGACTAATCCAAGTGGTCACCCACCCGTATATTGAATGCAGCCAGTGATGCTTAACTTCGGTGATCGGCTGGGAACCGTGTCTTAACGATCAGTCCACTACGGGACTGATCCCAAACGAATGGGACGTTAAATTTGTACGCAAAAATAAAAGAGGTTTAACATTCGGTACTTTTTAACACTAAAAAGACTGAAACTTAGTATATACCTATATTGCCCAAAAGCAAACAGAATAATACATAAAACAGGCACAATGAAACATTTGACCATAATAGTTCAACTTTAAAAAAATATTTTTTTTTCTCCAAAATTAAATATTTTTTAAACGTATTTTTTCCCTAAATTGCATTATTAAATACTGTCAAGCACTGAAAGTCCTTAAAATTATTACTTTTTCAAAAAAAAAAAATTTTTTTTTGATTTTAAAGACAATAACTAAAAGTTAACTGTGTGGTCTAACAGCTAACGACTTCAAAAAAATTTTATAATATTTTTTAAACTCTTAGTATGTCCTTTAATGTCATGTTTGAGACTCAGATAAGAAAAATAAAATATTCGCATATGATTAATCAAAGGTTTTATCACGAAAATTATGAATTAAATCAACTGGGAAAAAACATAAGTATTTTTTAATAAATGTATTTTTGTTTATTTTTATCTGCGAGATTTATTTTCGATTTTCTTTTTGTTTATGGAGTATTTATGCATGGTAAGAACTTTAAATAAGTAGGAAATAGTAAGTTTTGAATTAATGTAACATTTAAAATAAATTAGAATTTCCTCCAGTTAATTCCAATTGATTTTTTTATTTAGGTAAATAATTAAAAACGTTAATTTTGTTTTCTCAACAAATTTCTATCATATCGCTTTCAAAAAAACAAAAAAAAAATAGATTTTGAAATTTTATATTTACTAAAGTATGCTTATTTTAAATTAAGAGGCATTACTTAATAATAATTTAAATGTTTTTATAAGAAAAAAAAAGTAAATTATTAATTTTTATTACTATTTCTATAATAAGCCAACAAAATTTTTATTAGTGTGTTAAATGAAGCTGAAAAATAATGTATTGCATTCTTAAAATTCTCAACTTGATCATTTTAATTAACTAAAAACAATACCCGAAATAACATCTATACAGTCTCTGTTATTAAACCGAACACATATCTTTAAATCACATTTGTCATGCCTTTATTTATTAGTAAAAAAAATATTATCTGAACACATTAAATTTAAATATTGAATAAAAAATACAATTCAAAAATATTTCGAACGTAAAGAGAGCTCCTGTCTGAAGGAACTGTTTGGTGAAATTGTTTGAAGGAACTGTTTTAATATGAATATAAGTAAATGGAAATTATTTAGCAAACAAAATGTATCTTGAATAAAAAGTATATTAAAATTCTTTATTACCTCTATCACAAAAACAATTGCCAATCACGAAAAGTCACCATCGCTTAAACAGGGCACTTACCATTCTATAAATTGTTACCCTGATGGAAATGAATTCATTTTCTCCTTCTAGCCAATCAAATAACAGAACGGCTCAAAGAAACTTTGCATATGCCCAACTCTTCTACTCTTTTTAGGGTTGCTTTAAGTTCATTTCTTACAGATGATAGACGGCAGATCGCCAAGTCAATGGCGGGAAAGAGAATCGAAATTTTCAACAGTACATGAAATTGAATCATTAAAATCCTCTTTCTTTTTAAAATGAATGATATTAATTTATTGTTACACATGCATATGCAGGTTTGTGAGCTCATTACGAAATGCAACTTTTATTGTAGAAAAGTAGTTGTTTTTAAGTGGAAAAGTAATATTGTGCAAAATTCTAATTTGCCTCATTTCTTTCCATTTATTCTCCAAACGTTTAAAAGCGGGAAAATAGTGATAACTGAATTACAAGTGTACGTTTATGCAGTATGGTGAGATGGGGGGGGGGATTGTGACAAAGGAGAGTCAGAGCCTGACTAAGGCAAGGGCATACGGGGCAGTTGCCCCGGGCGCCACATCAGAGGGTGTCCCCGAAACGAATTGAGAGTTTATTTTAGATTTCTTTCTTAATTAAACATTTTTTAAAACAAAATATCAGTACTGTGTAAAATCCGTCAGTTTTATGTTAGCTTCTTCATTAATCTATCATATGAACATAAAAAAATCTATCTTTCGTAAATCTATGGCTTTCAAGGATCAAATTTTCGCAATTACGATGGATAAATTTGGCCAATCAAAAGCTTGTATTTTTACGTATCTCAAAATGCGATATGTTTGCAAAAATACGGGCTTTCGATTGACTTAATTGAGCCATCGTAATAACGAAAATTTAGCTGAATCCGTCCTAATGTCAGCAAGGATATGAATTTTTCGAAGCTAGATGACAATCAGAAAACTGCATTCGGCAATGATGGACATAGAATTGTCAATCAATGAATAAAATGAACAGAACGATATTTCGTCTGACCATTGAACTGGGGGGGAGGGGGGGGGGACTTTATAGCTATTTTAGGTTCCAGTCAATTTTCTTATTATGTTATCTATAATGAGGTGAAAAATTTACATACCTCCATAAAGTTCGGTTCTTCATAACTAAAAAAGTGAAGCAGACGACCCCCAAAGAAGTTTTTACCCCGGGCCCCAAATAGGCTAAGTCGGGACTTGCTTATGTATTCAGGGACAAATTTTTTTGAGGGCTAAAAACAGAAGGAGTCATAAAGTTTAAAAGACCCTTTTTTCAAAACTTAAGTTCATGCAGCTTATAAATGAATTTTGCGCAATTTTTTGTCATAAAAATTATTTTAAAACACAAAACACTATATTTTTACAAGGAAGTTGCAAATAGCTCTCAGCAGTTCCGAACCTTGGGACTGTTATCCCTGTCTAAGCCTTCACTGTAAAAATTCTCGGATCAAACCAAGGTAAAAAGCAAGGGTGCCGGTATATTTTAAAAACGAATCTCCACTGAGGAAGAAACATAAAAACCTGTTTGATTGTTCCTTGAAGTTCGCGGGTGTTTTAAATAATTACTTTTAAACTACATTCGACAATGAGAAAAAAGTATGGTCAAAACTTTCTGAATATGGTAAAATTTACCATGTTCCTGACTCTATGTTAACACCATAAAGCTCAATAATTTTTACAGAAGCTAAGAATGATTTTGGCAATTTACAATAAAATATGGTTTTACAATGTATGCTAAAATAAGATAACTGTGGTAAAGTTAGATCATTTTATCACGATACTTAGCGAATGGCATAAAAACCGTTTATTCGGTTAAATTTACTTTTCAGTTCTGCATATTTTTCTAAATGTGTAGTAGCAAAATCTTTAATTTTAAAAACCAGAATTTCCGGTAAATCATTACCATATGAACGGAAAAATTACCACCAACTGAAAGGTTTAAATGCCTAATATTTTGGTTCTTATTACCAGAATAAAGATTTTCTCTTACTAGAAATGTCATTACTAAATTACTTAATTTGCATAACATTACTTAATTTGATAAAAAAAAAATTTCTCCTCTTGTTTTTTCGTGCCGACCGGCCTGTGTAGAGGGCAGGGAACTGTCCTTGCATCCGAAAGGTTCTGGGTTCGAATCCCGAGCAAGGCATGGATGTTCTTTCCTTCTCTCTGAACTATCTGTTTTCACTGAGGGAGCGACGTTGGCCCACATAATATGGTGCCCCTGAAAGAGAGACCAACAGAATCGCCTTGTATATGCCTGAATTGACGAATGTTAACACAGGTGGGCATTGGAAAAGAAAAAAAAAATGTTTTTTTTCTTCCGGTAATGGAAACAAGTTTTGATTTATTCAAACCCACCTACACGATCGTGATCGATAGTGTGTTTGATTTCCCTTTATTCACTGAAATGTTATTTTGTTAATCCGAATCTGTAAACGTTTATCGTTTTTTTTTAATAAGCAATCTAAGAATATACAATTCTGAATCTTGAGAAAGTGTGATAATTCATAAGTAGTAAACATGATTAATGAAGTACTTTTTTCGATAATGATAGTAATAGGAAATCTAGTTCACACTCTATTGACACCCTAATGAAACATACTCTGGTAAACCGCATTACAAATGTTTGAAGAAGTATATAACTTTTGTATTAATTAAGGAAACAGCCGGCCGATGACTCCCCGTGTAGTAAATGGTGACTGGTGCACACTAAATATGTAGGGTCACAAAGTCCTCCATGTTCCCATAACAAACCGGTGCCTCTGGATGTACTGAATTGGAGATGGATCGTTCTCTGTCTTAAGTCAAAATTATTACATTTTGACGAATTAATGGGTCTGCCAAATAAACGGGTGCAACGTATGGGTGTGGCAGAAGTCGAATTCTTAGCCATAGATCGCGCCACTGGGACGACAACAAGAACAACAATAATTAAAGAAAGGAAAACATATTTTTAAGAGGTAGTAGTGACAGGGACAAAATTGCTAAAATCTTTTTTTAAAAAATAGTGTTTAACCAAAAACTATTTAAGCGTAATAAAAAAGTTTTTTTGTTTTGTTTAAATAAACCTTTCGAGGACTGATTAATTATGAAATCTAAACAAATGTATTAAAATAAATTTACTTATAGAAGGTAGTAGTAATAAAGACGTATGAAAATATTTTTTCCCTTAAGCTAGTTTAGATGCAAACAAGTTGAGATTTTATTCTGAAAATTTACCAGATTTCACAGTAATGTAAAAAAAAGGAGTAATACTAATTATTTATTCATATTTTATTCAAACAGTTGCCTTCTTAGTGACCAATTTAATTACACATTTATCATGAGTAACAACTGAGATAACTAAACTAAGTGAAAGCTTATTCTGCTTGAATGTGAAAATATATATAAAAACAAGCAAAAAATACTATAGTCTTAAAAGTAAAGTTAGTTTGATGACTTCATCGCTACAATCATGTTGTTGGACACGAAATTGAGGATCATTAATCAATATGGACTCTCTCCTTTAGCTCAGAACAGGCTGTTGAGTCATGTTCTACTTTTAAGGGAAAATATGGTGCACATTTTTAACAACTTAAACATTTAACAAAAAAACACACACACACACATATTGAGCATTTGTTATAATATCGATGCCTGTTTGTATCAATCTCACTGGCCGAAGACTCCCCGTGTAGTAAATGGTGACTGATGCACGTTAAATCTGTGGAGTCGCAAAGTCCTCTATGTTCCCATAACAAATCAATACCTCTGGGGGTACTGATTCAGGAGTTCCCTTGTCTTCTGGATAAGTTCAAAATTACAAAGCTACGGAGTTGAACATTAGTAGTCGTAAACTCAAAATTGAGTTGGAATGTTGGGTTGGCATCAATATATTGATGCCTTTATGTTGTTTGAAAAATGTTTCTTGAAAGAAAAAATAATTCTGTAAAGTTAAGTAAGAATTAAGAAGATGCCACTTTGTCCAATTATAGATATAATCTAATTTACCATTATAACACCGTAAAAAATTTGGAATTAAATTACGATTAAAAGTACTGAACGTTTGGGTGCATTATATGTAAAACCATGCCCACTGTAAAATCAGTTTTTGCCGTAAAGTTTTATACCGTAATTTTTAAAGAAATATTTATACTATTTGTCAAATTTTTTTCCCTCTCTTCAATATAAATTTGCAATCCCTTATGTGCAACTACTTTTGTTTATTTCCTATTCAGAAAAATTTCTTCAAATACACAGGGTGTTTATAAAGTCCCGGACCCATTCTGATGTTCAATAACTCATAAAAAAATAAAGATAGATTAAAATTAATAACATAAATGGTTAGATAGAATCAAAAAGGTTCATGACCCTTGTCAATGAACTTCCACGTGTTCCCCCTTCGTCGCACGGAGAATATCAAGTCGATAGTCAATTACAAGCCAGGTAGCGACAAGCATATCGGCATCCACCATTAAATCTGTGCTTTCTCTTGTGGTGTATGAATTCTCCTTAATATCCGCTCGAATAAAACATCACATAGAAAAGTACTACATAGAACAAACACATCAAAAGTAAACATAACATTGCAATAGTTGCCAGAAACAAAAGAGAGAAAAATGCAATTAATAAGATATTTAGAAAGTACAGATATTTAGACTGGAAAATGAAATTATCTGAAATTAACCACACGCGCAGACGATATTTACAAAAGTAAAGATACTCAAACCTGAAAAGGAAAATATATGAGTTATTCCATCAATAAATGTCATAAGTTTGTTTATATATTCATTATTTTATGAGTTATTAAACATCAAAATGGGTCCGGGAATTTATAAACAACCTGTATATTAAAAAGGTAATTTCCAAATACCCTCTATTTAGAAGCTGTTAATAAATATTGAGTTAAATTATTATTTTAAATTAAAGTATAACATTGATTGATAATTATTTTTCATTTTTAAAATAAAACAAAAAAGAAACATTTGTTATCCTAAAATACACCTTCCCCTAAAACAATTATTGTTATTATTAACATTTTTGAAACCCTATTTACATACTTTCCTGCCCTTTTTAAATCCTATTTTTATATAATTTTTATTTCACGTTTAGAACTGTAAACAATAACACATTAAAAATGATTTTGAAAGCTTTTAAGCGAAAAAGATATATTACTTCGAAGCGTTGGTTTCGCCAAACTAATAAAAAGAAAGATTCTGTCATAAATATGGAAACCTGAAGGAAAAAAAATCCCATCTGTTGATTTTAAACAAGAGAAGGAAAAATAAAATAAATAAGAAAAAACTTCCTTCCCTCACCTTTTCACAAATTTAAAAAGTTGGCATGCAGCCAAAGAAGTATTAAACTATGAGTTTGAAAACGATAACTTGATATTTAAGCTCAAATTTTATTCAATCTTTTTTAGACGTTTTCAATTTTATTATTTCTTTCTTTTAGCCATAACGTGTTACAAAATCAATATAACTTCTGTTCAAAGCTTAAAGAATAGATATTCTAATTTTAAAGAAAGATAATACTTTCTTGGTAGAGAGGGATTTAAAAAAAGTCTGGATAAAAAAAGGCTTAAAAGATCATTCACTGCATTTGAAATTAAATATAATTTTTAGTACTTTTCAATCAGTGGGTCAAAAATGCTTTAAAACAGCCATGTTTGGAGAGAAAGGAAGAGGTAATATCAAATAAAACACCACACATTTTGGTTAAAATAAAAATATTTAAAACTATTTAATAGCTTTAAAATTACTTAATATATTTAAAATTATTTAATGTATTTGAAATTATTTAGCATATTTATACTTTTTTTTTATCTCGTATAACAAAATAAAGGCTCATCTATATTCAGATCACAAATGTAACTAAAAAAAACGCTTTAAAATTAAAGAGTAAAATTTTAGATGTGATCTATAACATGTATTTTGTTTCCGAACTGCTAACATTCGTTTGTTTAGAATCGTGTAACATGCGTCAAGGTTAGGGGATTGTGAAATGGGATACTTTGTGACAAAGGGTATGGGGTGTCAAAAAATTTTGCAAAAAAAAGTGTAAATTAAAGTTATTCATTTATATATACAGATGGATGACAAAATAATACGAACACCTGGGAAAAAGTGTGACTTATTTTACACCTGAAGTACAGCCGCGCCACCTGCAACAGAAGTCTGCCACCTAGTGAGCGTGAAGAGGAAGCTATCAGTCTCTCAACATTAGTCACCTGTGTTGCATGAGTTTATCTAACTAGATTTTATAAGGTGAAATGTATGACCAGTCAGAATTCCAAAGAGGGATGATTGTTGGGGCGCGTTTAAATGGAGCATCGGTGACAGAAACAGCAAACCTTTTGGGGTTTGCAAGAAGTACTGTATCAGCCGTTATGACAGCATACATGAAAGAAGGTAAGACGAAGTCTTCAAAGCAAAACAGTGGCCGAAAGTCAAAGCTTGATGATAGGGATAGACGTGTCTTGCAGAGCGTAGTAGCTCGAAAACACAAGCAATCGTTATCCGAGATAACATCAGACATGGACAGTCATCTTTAAGACCCCGTTTCAACAAGAACTGTTCAAAGAGAACTTCATGCAGCGAACATTTATGGGAGAGTGGCAATTCGTAAACCCTTGGTGACAGCAACCAATGCTTTCAAGCGCCGTCAGTGGTGTAGAGCTCACAAGGGCTGGTCCCCACAGCAGTGGCAGCAGGTAATATGGTCCGATGAATCATCCTTCACCTTATTTCAGACCACCGAACGATTTTATGTCTGGAGATCACCCAAAGAAGCGTTTGATCCTGAATGCCTCTTACCAACTGTGAAACATGGAGGTGGCTCCATTATGGTTTGGGGTGCGATATCTTGGCGTGGTCTTCGGCCACTAGTACGTCTGCATGGGAGAATCAAATCTAATGACTATCTAAGCGTTCTAGCGGATCATGTTCATCCTTTTGTACAGACTGTATTCCCTGGAGAGCGACCGATTTTTCAAGACGACAAGGCCCCTATCAACACCGCTAGGTGCGTTCAAACATGGTTCGAAGAGCATGACAATGAAGTTGAGCATCTCGCCTGGCCCCCTTAGTCTCCGGACTTAAATATTATTGAACATTTGTGGCAATATTTGGAGTCTAAACTTCGTTCCTGATTCCCACCTCCATCAAATCTTTTGGAATTAGAGGCCGCTTTGCAAGAGGAATGGCTTAATATTCCTTTAAATGTGTTCCATGACATTTATGCATCGATCCCACGTCGTATTAAATCTGTAATTCAGTCAAAGGGTGGTCCAACTCCCTATTAATAAGGATTTTCTGATATTTCACAGGTGTTCGTATTATTTTGTCACCCATCTGTATATATTGGAGTCGTGGTGGCTCAACGGATAGTGCGCCGGTCACCTCCCGATGATGCGATCCGAATTAGAATCCTAACGATGACCCGTCGGAACGATTTCCACACCCGGCTCGAGCCGACAACTGTGCTGACGTAAAACATTCTCAGTGGTGGACTGATCATGGTTAAAAATCAACGTGCAGCCAGGCTAGCTGAGGAATATTTTCGTGGCTTTCCTCTCCATGTAACGCAAATGCGGATTAGTTCCATCAAAAAGTCCTCCACAATAGCAAACTTTCGCCGCATACTTGATCCAGAAGTTCCCTTGCCTTCTTGATTGTGTTCAAAATTACAAAACAACGGAGTTGAACATTGGTAGTGGTAAACTCCAATTTAGTTCGACTGTTCAACGACGATTATAAAATATGTATAAGTAAATAATAAATATCGGTTACTTTAAAGAAAAGTTTACATTTTTACTCATGGAGTCACATCTCTCCGGTTCTCAACCTTCTCCCTTCATATATGACAAGGCGTATTACTGTTTGTACGCCTAGGTCTATGAGTATCAGTACATATCCAAAAAGTATCCTTCTCTTTTAAAAATCTTTTCCTCTTCAAGAACAGGGTAACAACACCTTCCAGGCCAGGGATCGTTCACATGTATGGGAGTGGAGTCAGAATACTAATACTTCCCCCCGTCCCGCCGCGACCCTTTCATCTTGTTCAATTTTCTACCGTGGTCGCAGGGACGCATATAGGGGATATCTTTATAACTATGCCTGGTAATACGAATGAATCCAAAAAATAATAACAAGCCTATCCCTATATTAAAAAGAAGAAAGGGGAGATGGTTAAACTATACAGAATAGTCATAAAATATACCTTTAATATACTTTACCAGGCCGGGATAGCCTGGTTGGTAGGGCACTGGGGCCATGTCCAAGTGATCGTGAGTTCGATCCCTGCCTGCCGAAGACTCCCCGTGTGTGGTAACTGATGCATGTTAAAACTGTGGAGTCGCAAAGACCTCCATTTTCCCATAACAAATCCATACCTCTGGGGGTACTGAATTGGAGATTGATCGTTCTCTGATTCAGGTCAAAAATTAAGATCTGTGGATGAATGAATGGATGTATGAATGGATGTATGAATGGATCCACCCTATCGAATCTAGAAGTCGAATTCTTGGCCAGATATGGCGCCACTGGAAAACAAGAACAATCACTCCCCCTCTGCCTTCATGGAATACGTCAACAAAACAGCAACATATATATATATATATATATATATATATATATATATATATATATATATATATATATATATATATATATATATATATATATATATATATATATATATATATATATATATATATATATATATATATATATATATATATATATATATATATATATATATATATATACTCCTCAAAAGTGAAATTGCAGCACCAAGAAATAATGCACGTAGCGTCATGCAAATTTCAGGAGCGATAGTAGTGAGATGGATATGCAAATGATTAAATTTGTGCACGCATCTGATCACGTGGTACGCATATTCAGGCTATAAAGGCCAGCAACTTTCCCTTCTCATAAACGGCATCTGAGGTTTTGCGTAGCATTTGCGACTTTCGAAAAAGCGTAGAAAATGCCTCTGAGACGTCGGCGAGCTCAATACCATCAGTTAACGACCGGGGAACGTGACCGCATTATCGAACTCCATGAACTTGGTTTGTCACTGCACGCAATAGCAGCTCGTTTTGGGCACAACGTGAGTACCATCCAACGTTGTGTCACACGATGGATTCAGGAAGGTCTACGTGCACGCCGAAGAGGAAGTGGTGCGCACAGGTGCTCGTCAGAGCGCACAGACCAGCGTATTCGCCAGTTGACTGTTCGAGACCCTTTCTCCACGGCACGTGCCATCCGAAGCCGGTTGCCTTCAGGAGCAGGTGGATCTGTGTCCACCCAAACCATACGCAACAGATTGCATGAAGTACAGTTACGTGCACGGGTACCAGCAACAGGGGTACCGTTGACCGCTTTACTTGGGGCTAGACGCCTGGCGTGGTGTCATCGTCATCGTACCCGGACCATCCAATGGCATCGGGTATTGTTCACGGATGAATCTCGTTTCTGTCTGTGGAGAAATGACGGCCGTCGACGGGTATGGCGGCGACCCGGAGAACGCTGCGAACCATCCCATTACGCCGAGCGTCACAACGGTCCTACACCGGGCATCATGGTTTGGGGTTGCATAATGTTTGATTGCAGAACGCCCCTGGTACACATTCACGGCAGTTTGACAGCGGACCGCTACGTCACACAAGTTGTGTATCCCGTTGTTCTGCCCTTGTTGCAGGGCGCACCCAACACGGTATTCCAGCAAGACAATGCCAGGCCGCATGTCGCACGGCGAACTCTTAACAGCCTGACTGGATTTGACATCCTTCCCTGGCCGGCAGCCTCTCCAGATCTGAATCCCATAGAACACCTATGGGATCTCATTGGAAGTGGCATGAACAGAGGACCAATGGCGCAAACCATCGATGATCTGCGCACAGCAGTGGATGTGGCTTGGCAAAGGTTACCTCAGGCAACCATCAATGGAGTCATTGATAGCATGCCTCGCCGGATTGAGGCCTGTATAGCTGCCCGAGGTGGCCACATTAGATATTGAATAAATTGCTTTATAATGATTTTATTAGTCTGTTTTTTTAATCATTTGCATATCCATCTCACTACTATCGCTCCTGAAATTTGCATGACGCTACGTGCATTATTTCTTGGTGTTGCAATTTCACTTTTGAGGAGTGTATATATATATATATATATATATATATATATATATATATATATATATACACTGGTGAGCAAAACTTAAGCAACAAGTGGTTTTTCGGCCACAGCTCCCCAACAAAGTATAAGATAGCCATGAAATTGCAGTATAATATGCACGTAATTCAGTAGAAAGATTATTTGTATGCAAATTTTAGAAATAAAACGTCGTAGGTGATGTAAGTGTACGTAAACCTTGTGAGTCGGAGCGCGCAGGTCAAAGCTGTGATAAAAGGATGAAGAGCACCGTAGTTAAAGACATTCGCTGCTAGTGCAAGTGATTTGTTTTGTGAAACATGTCTTCAAGAAATCATTTAGACGACTTTACTCGAGGAAGAATGATTGGGAAGCTTGAGGAGGGGCGTAGTGTGACCAGTGTCGACGAAGAGTTCGGGATCAACAAAAGTGTTGTTTCTAGTGCTTGGAATGCCATTAAAACTACTGGTACAGCTGTTCGGAAGGTTGGTGGTGGCCGTCCAAGGAAAACAACACCAAGAGATGACCGTTACATTGTCCTCCAGGCGAAAAGAAACCGTTTTCAGTCAGCGAGCGCCATTTCTCAGCAACTGTGCACAGCCACAGGACGACAAGTACAAAGATTTACAGTGGCCAGACGCCTCCACAAAGGTGGCTTATTTGCTAGACGTCCTGAACGCTGCATGCCTTTAAAAATTAGCCATCGGCGGCACCGTTTAGAGTGGTGCAGAGAACACGAAACCTGGACACCTCATCAATGGAGTCGCATCCTCTTCACTGATGAGAGTCGTTTTAGTGCTACAAGCGATTCTCAACGTCAGTTGATCTGGAGAGAGGTTGGAGCTCGATTTCATCCCAATAACATCGCGGAAAGAGACCGTTACGGTGGTCCTGGAGTTGTCGTCTGGGGTGGCATTATGTTGAACGGGTGGACTGAGCTTCAGATCTTCGACCGAGGTTCTGTAACTGGAGACCGCTACAGCAATGAGGTAATCCTACCCCATGCGCGTTGGTTCCGAGGGGCCATTGAACAAGACTTCATTTTTATGGATGACAATGCCCGGCTACACCGTACTGCTAATGTTCAAGAGCTACTGGAAAGTGAAGATATATCACACGAATGGATTGGCCAGCTTACTCTCCTGATCTAAATCCCATAGAGCATGTGTGGGATGCATTAGGGAGACGTCTTGCGACACGACAGTATCCTCCTGGTAACACCCATCAGCTGAAAGCTGCGTTAAAGGAGGAATGGAGACGTTTACCCCAAGAACTCCTGGATAATCTGGTGCTTAGCACGGAGAGACGATGCCAAGCAACAATTACAGTAAGAGGGGGGCATATCCCATACTAGGGATCATCTGCCAATTGTTCTTACGCTTCTTCAGGCAATCATGTGTAACGCCACTATATGTCAAATAAAGCCTTTTTTTGTTCCATACCCTACTTTAAGCTTTATATTCATTTCTGCGCCATTATTCTTTTACCATCGTTTAAGTGCAAAATAATGTACATCATATTCAAATTTCATGTCAATCGGATGATTTCTTGTAGAGTTATGACAAAAAACGCACTTGTTGCTTAAGTTTTGCACACCAGTGTATGTATATATATATATATATATATATATATATATATATATATATATATATATATATATATATATATATATATATATATATATATATATATTAATACATAATTTAAAAGCGCTTATACCATCAAAGCATTTAAGCCTCATTCAACAGGTATAAATAATTTTTAAAAAAAGTTTTTTTTTTGCATTCATCTTATGTTTAATTAATGGACTGTTGTACAATGCATCTGCATCCTTATGGTGCCCTCCGGCTTATGCTTTACTATCACCTGAAAACGAGCTAAAGCTCAACGCTATAGCATAGCATTCCGAGGTGCGTAATTTGAAATCTTCAAAGAAATCCCTTTGGTGATTCCTTGAAGATATGACAAGATTAAGAGGCGATTAAAAACATTTTACGCGTGCTCTCTATTGTTTTAAGAAAGATAGACGCAGAAAAAAAAGCGAGCGCTTTGAGGTGAATTAATTCCATTTTTTTAAGCTGCATAGAATGTGCAAAAAAAGTACACCTGAACAGTTGGTGTGGAGGGCGAAACTAAGATGTTGCAAATTTCGAAAAAGAATTTTCAAAAGTTTTTACGTCTCAATGGATTGTATGGAATCAAAAGTTAAACCCTCATACATCTATTAGATTTTTCTTATCGTAATTAATTTTTATGTTTTTGAAATAAAATGTTCTATATCTACAGAAAAAAATACTTAATTTATATGCTTGAAAAGTTCCTCCCATTTGTTTTAATAACAATAACTCCTAATAGAAATATAAACAAATACAACTTCCAAACATAAATAAGGAAGTGCTTTTTTTTTCTTTTTTAATCTGCCAAAATTTATTATTGAGTTTTAGTTTCATTTGACTTTCTAACAGATTGTAATCGAAGCAGAGAAATCAGCTTTTTGTTGTGTTTAAATGTTAAAGATTATTAAATCGTATTATATAGTTAAGAAAAAAATGATGTAATCTTTATTTATATATTGTCGTGCTTTCAAAATATTTATCAAATTAAATTTTGAAAGTAAAACATTTTTTTGCAATGTTTATATCACAAAGAAGATTGTTTTAATTAAATTTAAAACTACCTTCTACGTCGTGCCTTTGAAAGCTTTTCCCAAGAATTGTAAATTATTTATTATTTTTAATTATTATTTTTCGAACATTATTTTTTTCTTCACTAACTCACTAACTTAATTTTATTATGATTGCCAAATAGTAATTTAAATTTAGGAGTTTGTTATGCACGCTATTGTTCTTTGTTTATTACAGGGTTTTACATAACAGTCACCCTTAATATTTTTTCTTTTAAAGGCAGGCACTGAATATTTACGTCCTTCGAATGTGAAGATGCCGGAAGTATTACTCATTTAACTTTACCAAGTGGGTACCTGCGAACCTAAGTCACGGAGACGATCAACATGCCTCACTGCCACAGATACCCGTTTATACGGTGGGCCACATTCACACAATAGAGAACAACACACACAAACATTCATGTCCTGAGCTGGATTAGAACCCGCAGTCAGGCACGCTAACCGCTCAACCATCTGGCCGGCCCTTTGATATATTTATGCCCTGTTTGTTGAAAATGAAGTTAAATATAAATGAGAGGTCTCAAAATCATATTAAATCGGGTAAATAAAAACGTTATCAAAATTATGCAAACGTTGATGATGAAGGTGGATTGAAAAACATCTAAATTAATTAAAAGTCATTGTCTAATGAAACTTGGAAGTGTATACTGTAATAATCACCTTTCAAAAGTTTTCTGTTTTCTTCGAATTACCTAATACGTTTCACAATAGTGATTCGACCACAATAGTCGATTTCAATAACTTTTTTTTGTTCAAATTTTATTTTGAATTTTAAACACTATGCATATTATTTTTGATCCATTTTTTACCCATTAAATGAACCCAAAAATTATAAAAAATTACTAAAGTGTCCACCAAATTATCCCCTTATAACCGGATATTAATAATAATTTGAATGCAATGGAGAGGAAAGCCCCCAGTCGAAGTAGACGATAGTATACTTTAAATGTACACTATACAGAAATTGTTTTTCTCCTCATATCGTATTTTAGACCATCATCGATCCTAGCGACACCTGTGCTAATTATTGTAAATCGAGTGACATGGATAGAATAAAATATTTTTAAAAAATGCTTTATAAAGATTTCTCAGCATATGTATATAGTTTTCAAAATTTTGACACCTCTTCTTTAATCTGGTATTAGTATCAAACTTGTCATTTGAACCCAAAAATTATAAAAAATTACTAAAGTGTCCACCAAATTATCCCCTTATAACCGGCTATTAACAATAATTTGAATGCAATGGAGAGGAAAGCCCCCAGTCGAAGTAGACGATAGTATACTTTAAATGTATACTATACAGAAATTGTTTTTCTCCTCATATCGTATTTTAGACCATCATCGATCCTAGCGACACCTGTGCTAATTATTATAAATCGAGTGACGTGGATAGAATAAAATATTTTTAGAAAATGCTTTATACAGGTTTCTCAGCATATGTATATATTTTTCGAAATTTTGACACCTCTCCTTTAATCTGGTATTAATATCAAAGTTGTCAGTTGAACCCAAAAATTATAAAAAATTACTAAAGTGTCCACCAAACTATCCCCTTATAATAATAATTTTAAATAATTTGAATGCAATGGAGAGGAAAGCCCCCAGTCGAAGTAGACGATAGTATACTTTAAATGTATACTATACAGAAATTGTTTTTCTCCTCATATCGTATTTTAGACCATCATCGATCCTAGCGACACCTGTGCTAATTATTATAAATCGAGTGACGTGGATAGAATAAAATATTTTTAGAAAATGCTTTATACAGGTTTCTCAGCTTATGTATATATTTTTCGAAATTTTGACACCTCTCCTTTAATCTGGTATTAATATCAAAGTTGTCATTTGAACCCAAAAATTATAAAAAATTACTAAAGTGTCCACCAAATTATCCCCTTGTAATAATAATTTTAAATAATTTGAATGCAATGGAGGGGAAAGCCCCCAGTCGAAGTAGACGATAGTATACTTTAAATGTATACTATACAGAAATTGTTTTTCTCCTCATATCGTATTTTAGACCATCATCGATCCTAGCGACACCTGTGCTAATTATTGTAAATCGAGTGACGTGGATAGAATAAAATATTTTTAAAAAATGCTTTATAAAGATTTCTCAGCATATGTATATAGTTTTCGAAATTTTGACACCTCTCCTTTAATCTGGCATTAGTATCAAAGTTGCCATTTGAACCCAAAAATTATAAAAAATTATAAAAAATTACTAAAGTGTCCACCAAATTATCCCCTTATAACCGACTATTAACAATAATTTTGAATGCAATGGAGAGAAATGCCTATAAGTGAAGTAGACGATAGTATACTTTAAATGTATAATATACAGAAATTGTTTTTCTAATCATATCGTAACTTACACCATCATCGATCTTAGCGACACCTGTGCTAACTATTATAAATTGAGTGACATGGACAGAATAAAATATTTTTAAAAAATGCTTTATAAAGATTTCTCAGCATATGTATATATTTTTCGAAATTTTGACACCTCTTCTTTAATCTGGTATTAGTATCAAACTTGTCATTTGAACCCAAAAATTATAAAAAATTACTAAAGTGTCCACCAAATTATCCCCTTATAACCGTCTATTAACAATAATTTGAATGCAATGGAGAGGAAAGCCCCCAGTCGAAGTAGACGATAGTATACTTTAAATGTATACTATACAGAAATTGTTTTTCTCCTCATATCGTATTTTAGACCATCATCGATCCTAGCGACACCTGTGCTAATTATTATAAATCGAGTGACGTGGATAGAATAAAATATTTTTAGAAAATGCTTTATACAGGTTTCTTAGCATATGTATATATTTTTCGAAATTTTGACACCTCTCCTTTAATCTGGCATTAGTATCAAAGTTGCCATTTGAACCCAAAAATTATAAAATATTACTAAAGTGTCCACCAAATTATCCCCTTATAACCGGCTATTAACAATAATTTGAATGCAATGGAGAGAAATGCCTATAAGTGAAGTAGACGATAGTATACTTTAAATGTATAATATACAGAAATTGTTTTTCTAATCATATCGTAACTTACACCATCATCGATCTTAGCGACACCTGTGCTAACTATTATAAATCGAGTGACATGGACAGAATAAAATAATTTAAAAAAATGCTTTATGCAGATTTCTCAGCATATGTATATATTTTTCGAAATTTTGACACCTCTTCTTTAATCTGGTATTAGTATCAAACTTGTCATTTGAACCCAAAAATTATAAAAAATTACTAAAGTGTCCACCAAATTATCTCCTTATAACCGGCTATTCATAATAACTTGAATGCAATGGAGAGGAATGCCCCCAGTCGAAGTAGACGATAGTATACTTTAAATGTATACTATACAGAAATTGTTTTCCTCCTCATATATCGTATTCTAGACCATCATCGATCCTAGTGACACTTGTGCTAACTATTATAAATCGAGTGACATGGACAGAATAAAATCTTTTAAAAAAATGTTTAATACGTATTTCTTAGCGTATGCATATGTTTTTCGGGTATGTATATGGGTGATTCTCACGAAATATGACTATTCACTGCCCCTTGCTCCAAGATCTAATACTATAATATTAAAAGAACTTTTAAAAAAAAATTATAAATTGCATTGATATTATCATTTTAAAATGACTTAGCACTAGCATTGACTGTTTTGTATAGTTAAAAAATTTAATTGAACTTCAAAATGTCATTTTCCAGGCATGTCCCAAACAATGTTTCCAGTAATAACTAGCTGCAAAACTTCCCATAACATTTTCAATATCTAATTTTTTTTACCTCATCCGATGTAAGCATTTCTAGAATATACGCAGAGGGTATTATTTGCAAAAACTTCGTTTAAAATAATTTTTTCTGTCAGTAATTTCTTTGTCCCAAGAAAATCTGTCATTTTCCTGGCTACTCTTATTTAGTGGTTTATAACCAAAATAGATAGAGTCAGCAATCAATATCTTAAGTTAATAGATTTATTAGATACCCTCCTATATGAACATGTCTTGTTGCAGGAATAAAGAATCAATTTTCTGGTTCAAAATCTATTTCAAAATGTTTTTCAAGATGAGTAGGTTTTTGTGTTGTCATTTTCCTGGCTTCTTGAAATCATTAATAACATAAATTACATAGATTTATCTGAGTTATTTCAAGAAATCCTGTTGTTTTCTGCAGAATGTAAACGCCTTAGGCCAATATATAAAATTAAAGTAAAGTTATACGTTATAAAATGGTGAATTTGTCATTATCCTGGCTTATGAAATCCAGGACATTGAAGTGTTACCAAATTTTTTTTAACTGCTAATACTGTAAGGCAGAAAAGCAAATATTAACCTAATACCAAGTTTATGTATGATTGTTATATGGTTGGTAATATGAAATCCAGGAAATTGAAGTGTTACCAAATTTTTCTTTAACTACTAATACTGTAAGGCGGAAAAGCAAATATTAACCTAATACCAAGTTTAAGTATGATTGTAATACGGTTGGATGTAATTAAAGTTATTTATTTATTTAATGATTGATTATTATACACAAATTTATTCTGTACATATTAGCAACAAAAAAAATTGATTCTTTCTACAGCGGATAAAAATAATTAATTTAAGCAATTTTTGGTCCATCTAACATAAGGCTCAAGTTGAGTTACTTACTATTAACTTAAAATGACCATTTTTTAAACTTCTAAGCTAATATGTCATTTTCCTGGCATTCATGATTTGGCGAATTTCTATTTTTTTTTCTCGAGTAAATGTCAGTAAACTACACTGCTGTCGGTAAGATATTAATAAATGTAACTAAAGAAGTATACAAAAAAAATTTTTAGATTATTTCGAAGACTTTAAATTTGAAGAAATTTTTTGGTTCGAATTGTCATGTTTAAAAAGAATCACCCATACATGTTTTTGTATATGTGTTTGGAAGGGGGCTACAATCCTGTTGCAGGTTCTTTTAGCCCAGTTTAACAGATTTTTGCGATACACATTATTAGAATTATTGTGTAAATTAATATGCTTAGTAATTGGATATTTCAGATGAATATTATCACTTTTGTTGATTCTATGTGAAAATTTTTTAAACCAAGTAAAATAGGAACCTATTAAATATATAGGATAAAATTTAAAAATTAATTTGAATTTTAAGGCCACTTATTTCGCATTCAAATTTGAATTAGTTTGTTTTGAACGGGATTCAGCGTCATCTTAAAGGGATACCAAAAACTTGAAAAATTACGCCAATTTCAGGAAAATTAGAGCCTGAGCAAGTTTTACTCTTATTTAATATTTAAAAAAATAATGCATAGATTTTGTTGTAAATTTACACATAACAAAGGTGATAGAATTCTGTTTATTTCCCCCTGGTTTCAATTAAACTTACACTTTTAATAAAAAAATAATAATAAAGTTTTTATTTATTAAAATATAGAACATAGCAATAATTATTATTGTTAGAATTTAACTGAACTGTATGTAAAAATGCTATGTTTATTTTATCATTGGCGTTGACCATAAATTCGTGGCAACCAATGTTTAACTCTTTCTGATGTTGATTACAACGAAGAAAAGAAAAGTTACTGTTTGTTTCCATTGGAAAACTTGCAATGGCAGCATAATAATGAAGAAAACCCTCCATGGTTCGACCGATCTCATAATCCATATACAACATATGCAATGAATTTTGTAGCCGAACATTAGATATAATTCTACTCCTGGGTTAGGGAGAAACTATAAATCTACAATAAGTTACTGCTGAAAATAAATATTAAATACAATAAAGAATGAAATGTGTGAATAAAATTTTATTTCTCTTAAAAAAAATATTCTGCTAAAGCAAAAAGTAAGCAAATAAAAATAAGGAATATTTTTTGGGATTCATCAATTTTATCTTTTTTTTAAAAAAAATAGAGCATTAAAAATGAAATTTTTAAAAGAATCACCGGATAAACTGAAAATCTGGAGTTAAAGACATTTTAAATCTAACATGAAATAAATTTAACGTAAAATAAAATAAATTGTCATTTAAAACGATATTCTAAAAATTAAAAAGTAGAATTGATTGTTTTTTGTAATACCAACGTTGAATAGAAAACTAAAAAGAAGATTTTTGATTTTAATGTAAAATTAGGAACCTTTCTGATGGTGCAATTTTTTATCAATGAGAAACTATTTCAGTAAAACCACCTTGTACCTTGTTACAAAGAGAAGAAAATCACGAAAACTTTCTCAGTTAGACCAGCGATTTAGGAAATATACAACCTGACAGGTTGAAAATTGAATTTATGTAACTTAAGGGTAAAAAAAAAACACACACACGTTTTACACAAAACATTCAATTTATACTTACCGCTTACTTATTGCATTCATACGAGCTTCAGTTTAATTGTAAGCGTGAATGAATTTAAAATATATTTAAATGCTCTTAAATGAGCTTCTTTTTAAGTAATGAAACCTTTACACTGGTTTTAACAACTTTATAGGTGTGTGTTCCTTCGTAAAAATAGTAAGATTTTTAGAACTTGATGAGAGTGTGTTTCTTATTTGTGGAATCCAATGAATTATTTAATGTATTAAGTGTTTCAAAAAGTCTTTTTGAGTTTGCAACTAGCACATTGTAAAAAATTGCTATAATTTTTGCAGAAAATTTCCATGCATTTTTTTTACAGTACCGGTGTTGTAACGGTAAATGAACCTGGTTGGCAGGATGCTGGACCCACATTCATGAGAACGGGAGTTCGAATGTAGCCATCCAAAAACTCCCTTTGTAGTAAATGGTGACGTGTGCACTTTAAATCTATCGAGTCGTAAAGTCCTCCGTGTTCCCATAAAAAATTATACCTCTGAGGGTACTGAATTGGGGATTGATCGGTCTCTGGCTCAGGTGAAAATTTCGATGTGTGGAAGAATGAATGAATTCACCCTGTAAACGGGTGGAACGTATGGGTGTGGGTGAAGTCAAATTCTTGGATATAGATGGCGCCACTGAAAAACAATAACAATCGCACCATTTGCCTACGACAACAGCATCAACGAAAAATGAAAATGCTTTTTGCTGCAAAATCGATTGTTTTCATCACATATGCCAGATAATCAGTGCCGACTGAAATCATTTGACGCCATTTTCAGGTGGCTGAAGAACATTCGATGTGCACTTGTCTTTCTTTTCATACTATTAATTAAATTTTATTTTATTTTCTTGAAACGTTTTAGGACGAAATACGCAAAATTAGCAATAAGGAGATCCCCATACCAAACTTTGAGACTCTATTTTCCAGCAATCCCCTTTATTTTGGGAGGCAATGATCATAATCGGTAGAAAAATTGTTATTCAGAGAAAATACGTGTTTGTATCTGATTTCGTAACTTAAAGTATCATCTGCACTAACTAACTGATTTAAGATCACCCCAGCCCCTTGAACTATTAAGTACAAGAACTTAAAAATGCTGTCATTAGATTAAAAGTTATTCTAGGTGTTTTGCTTTTTTTTTTTTCGCACTGTTCATTACTTTAGTTCTACTATAATCTATCACAAGATGTTCAAAAATAACAGTGAAAACGTGTAAAACCGAAAAACGTAACAGCAACTTGTTTCTTCTGCATGAAAAAAGCTTCCTAGTCTTTTCCGCTAGAGCGTTTTGTTTAAAATATTTCTATAGAAAAGTTCGATCTGGGAGCGGTCGTCAACTTTATCTCAATGCAGCTATTATAAAAATATTTATCTATTAGAATTTATAGATAAATATTTTATGTATTGTTGCTGTAGTCAGCCATATAGGCAGAGGGGGTAGGATCGTTCTTGTTTTCTAGTGGCGCCAACTATGGCCAAGAATTTGACTTCTGCAACACCCGTTTATAGGACGGACCCATTCATACAAACACAGATCATAATTTTGACCTGAACCGGAGAACCATCAATCTCCAATTGAGTACCCCCACAGGTTTTGATTTTTTATGAGAACATGGAGTACTTCGTGATCCAACAGATTTAACGTGCAACAGTCACCATTTTACTTCACCGGCCGGCTGGATTCGAACTCTCGTTTTCATAAAACTGAGTCCAGCACCTAACATACCAAGCTGTACCGGCCTTATCTAATATGTATCTACTATTGCTATGAAAAGCTCCCCAATCGGTGCTCGGGGGTAATTTTAAAGTTGACAGTTTGGTCCGGCGGGAATGTAACGTTTGAACAAATTTGAAGTGGATTGGTTCATAACAGCAAAAATTGGTGCAAATTATCAGAATTCTCCTAACACTGTTTTGAGCCGTGATGGCTCACCGGCTAAGGCAGTCATTGAGAAGAGCTAAGGTTCGATTCCCAGAGGCGGTTTGAAGCCCCCTCAGCTTCAGATCGATAGATATCAGAAGGTGTGTAAAGTAAAGGGGGCATGTGCGCAGTGTCTACCACAATCATGACGTTGGTCACGAAATTGTGCAGTCTTATGACCCATGACCCACTACGGGCTGTAGCGGGAATTCTTTACTTGACCACTGATTTATTTTTATACCGCATTGCGACCATCGATCTTAGGAATTTTAATTGAACGATGCATTTAAAATATAATATAAGACATTGGGTAAAATTAAAAAAATAAGCACTGTAAAACTATTAATATTTGAACTATCGGTAGTTTTAAGCAATGCAGATGCGAAAATAATTACATTTTCCACACAAGGCAATGAAAAAAAAAATCCAATTCGAATGTGCTTAAAATTTCAAAAGTAATTGATAAATAGTAAAATATTTTTCTGAAATTATTTCAAAAGGCTTTGAACAAAGAAAGAATCATCTTCCAATATAAAACGATACGTGAAAATTGTAATATTGATAACGTAATAAACGATACGTGAAAATTGTCAGCATTTTATCTGACAAGACAAAAATGTTAAAATTAATATTAAATTTAGTAAATAACCAAAACTATTTTTTAATTCTTCGAAAATATATTCCGATTCGATGCAATGAAAAAGGGATGCAAAGAATAAAATTAACAATTCGCAGCTCAAGGTCTCAAATTAACAAACTTGTTGGACCGTATTTTTAAAATTGTGGTTATTCCTTATAATTTGAGTCAAAAATTCGTCGGAAAAAAGACGTGTTCCGTGGAAGGTCGAGAGTTAAGACAATTCGATTAAATTGAGTCGTGATTCGTCAGGGGATAGAGCCTTCCAATGAGAGAACCGGGTTCGAATCCCATCAATGGCCGGTCGATACGAATTCAACATTCTGCTTGCTGACGTAAAATATCCTCAATGGTAGACAGGTCATGGGTTAGACTCCCCTTGCAGTCAGGCTAACTGTGGGAGGTTTTCCTCTCCATGTAACGCAAATGTGGTTTAGTTCCATAGAAAAGTCCTCTATGAAGGCAAATTTCTCCCAATACTTGATCCAGGAGTTCACTTGTCTTCTGGATTGGGTTCAAAATGACAAGGCTACGGAACATTAGAAGTGAGGTACAAATAGGTCGGCTATTCAACGACGGTTATAAAATAAAATTCAATTAAAGTAGTAATAATTTTTGAAACCTAATATTATATTTACATCAAACATTATTTATTTACATTATTTCATATTTTAATTATTTCCCCTGAATTATTCAAGCAAAATGAAACTGAAAAAATCGCAGTTTTAAAAAATAACTCGAAATTAAAAAATAGCTTTTAGTTTTGTTTACCACCTTTATTATTCCATTTTACGTTGAACCCGTAACGTTTCATAATTCAAATTGCCTTTGTTTCGTATCATTTACGTCTGGCAAGTCTTGAAAATGAGCGCCAATTTTGAGTGCGTGAAACATGCCTACTGTTATTTCAAATCAGTATAATTTCGTTGTTGTTGTTGCTAATTCCCATCTGGTCTGACGGGGTCAGACCAGATCAATAAATCCGTTGACATTAAGAAAATCCAAAACCAGAATGGGAGAGGAATGAATGTCGTTCCAGTCTAGCCCTAAACAGTTCAAGATGTGCTCAGGTGATGCCTGGTTTTGTTGGCATTTAGGGCAAAGAAGAAAGATCTCATGATTAGCAGAAAATGTGAGACTTTTCAGGTGTCCACTGGCCAGTCAGGATAAGAGTATAATTTTAAAGCAATGAAGTGTTTTTAATCAAATAATAATCATACCACCTCAGTCTCTTGGAATCGTTTTTTTCTTCTTTTTTTTTATAATAAACACAATAATATTTTTCAATAAACCTTTAACACTAAAAAAATATTTGTTTATTTGTAAAGAAAAGTGTTTCTCAAATAGCCATTTTCAATGTTTGTATTATTTGTTTGTTTTTTCCTGAAATTCAGCTTATTTTATTCATTTTTAGTTTATGCATAATTTTAAAATTATTATTGTTTGAACGATAACAAAAATCAATTCTTCACTTCAAAACTATTTTTTCGTTTTTTAAATCGGTGTTCCGCCACATCAATCACTTAAAAGTTCTGTAGCCGGAAAAAATTGGGAAACGCAGCTCTAGGGAAAATATGTTTTCTTATGATTTTATATCCTTTACGGCATCTGCAGCGTTTAATAAAAATATATAGTAATTCAATCTTCAATATAATGCCAATCTTTTTATCAAAAAAGTTTTTGTTTATTCTATATGTACACATATTTTTAAATTTATCTTTGGAATTTTTATTGGGCTCCATATACCCTTTAAAAAAACCGCGGTTTCCAGGATGAAAAGCCGAAAACAACTGTTTTCTTATAATATTAATAGACTCTTAGCAATTTTCTTAAGTTACGAAATTAGACAAGAAAGCGTATTTTCTCAGAATAAACAGTCCACTTTTTCGCGTTCAGATTAATATCGTTCAAATATAGGGAGTAGCTTCAATCTAAGAATTATGGTCCGAATATAATGATCAGGAGGGCAGTCTAAAGGTTGGAATCTTTTTGAACGAAATTCATAGAATAATTCTTCTAATTTTAAAAATACGAATTTTTCTAAAATTTGATATTTTGGAAAATATTTGACCCCTTTTGCTCAAATTCTTAAGTAATAAAAATAATTAACTTTTGATAAAAACTACTTCCTGATAAAGGTATTTCCTGAACGAGAAATTTTAGCCAAATAACGCCTACATTTTTTGGCTTATCGCCACCCTCCCTCTAAATGCTGACTGCCATCTTTCTTCCCTCTCTAATATATTTATTCTTAATTCTATATTATATTATTAATTCTATATTATATTATTCTTAATTCTTCTTATTATCTTATATTTATTTTTTTTAAAAGTAATAGATATATTTATTTTAATTGAATGCGTTCATAATTAAAATTTGAAAACTATTATTTGTTTTAACAATGAATTCTTTGTGCTTTTAGTTTAATATGAATTTTCGTCTGAGATCCGCATTCAAGAAAATTCTTTGTTCTGAGAGAATCTGGCTGACAGATCTTCTTTTATCCCAAAATATGCGAGTAAGTTCAGACATTTTAATTTATTTTATATAATTCATAATTCTACATCTGAATGATTGGTTTCGGATAAATTTGCTATTTCTATTTTCGCTTGCATTTTATCCTTATTTTAATTTATTTCCTTCTTAATACTCATTACCCTATTGAAGATAGAATTCGCCTCCAGTTTGTGAACCACTGCCTTAATGCATGCGCTGGGCATCATTATTATTCGGAGAATAAAGGCTTTATTGTTCGGTTTATACTTGTCTGCCATGACCAACACTTCATGAAGTGATAACCCGGGGGTGGGGCAGAGGGAACAGTCTGAAAATTAAGTGAGGGAATGAAGAACATATTTCGCTCCTCTTGAAATTTGAACATTAGCTGCTAAAATACTCTCCTAAAATTGGTAATTTTAAAAAAAAAATTTTTTTTACAATTTTGAAGTTATTTTCAAAAAAATAACTTTATTTTCTTTTGAAACTTAATTAAAGGGTCAATATTGAGTTTGGCCCTGTCTGAAATTAGAAATACAGAAAAAAAAGCTTTTTTTTTCTAACTTTAAAACGAGTTTTTTTCTCCAATGCCCACCCGTGTTAACATACGTCAATTCAGGCATATACAGAGCGATTTTGTTGGCCTCTCTTTCAGGGGCACCATATTAGGTGGGCCAACGTCGCTCCCACAGTGAAGACAGATAGTACAGAGAAGGAAAGAACATTCATGCCCTGCCCGGGATTCGATCCCAGAACCTTTCTGATGCAAGGACAGTTCCCTGCCCCCTACACAGGCCGGTCGGCGCGTTTTTTTATTTAAAAAAAACTTTCTTTTCCTCTGAAATTAGCGAATGACGTGCTTCGCCACTTCTGAAATTTAGACATTCATGGAAATAATGTAAAGTTAAATTGATCAAAAGAATATGAATCATATTAAATAGGGTAAATAAAAAGATTATCAAAATTGTCTAATCGTTCATGATGAAGGTGGATTGATAAACATCAAAATTAATTCAAAATCACTGTCTAATGAAACCTAAAGGTGCATATTATAATCGCCTTTCAAAAGTTTTCTGTTTTCTTCGAATTGCCTGACAAGTTATGTTGCTTTGAGTCCTGCGTTACACAATAGGGATTCGCTCGATTTCAATAGCATTTTTTAGTTCAAATTTTATCTTGAATTTTTTACATAACGTGGGTTTTTTTTTAATCCATTTTTAACAAGATTTTTTAAACTTTATTTTTTACTCTTTATGTCAGACACATATTTTATGAAACCTGGATTTATTATCATTCACAACGACATAACAAAAATTGAATGAAATATAAATGCTAATTGCAAAGCAAAACTGAACATTTTTACTAAGAAAATTGCGAAAACAACGTTAACAAACTTTTAAAATCTGCTAACCAATTGCCGGGGTAAATTAAAAAATCAATTCTCAATTCAGATCATACATCAACTGCAGAATCTTTAAAAATGCGAAGAGTAAATGATAATCTCACATTTTTCAATAATGATTTTGATAAAGTTTTTTCTTTCTTTATTTATTTTTTCTTTATTGGATTATTATTTTTCTGCTTCTAAAGTTGTTTACTTGGTTTCTTTAAATCTGAAAAAGATAAAAGATGGTGGAACATTATTTATTAAATCAACTATTTTAGATTGTATGCGATTATTATTAATAATAATAAAGTTAATGTGGAGTGAAGTAAGGTTAAATAAATGGAAGGTAAGCAAAATCTCAGAGTTTCAGATTGATCGGAATTCAAAAAGTAATAAGCGATAAAAGAAACAGTATTTTTTGCATTAGAAATTTTCGTAATTACAATTTCTTTAAAAAAAATCGTAATTTAAATTGAATGAATTCCATGATTTTTTTAACAAAAGAAAAAAGATCTAAATCAAAAGTAAAAATAGCAAAACATGTGTATATATTTTCATATGTGTATTCTCAGCATGTGTATATATTTTTCGAAATTTCGACACCTATCCTTTAATTTGGTATTAGTATCAAAATTGTCATTTGAACTCAAAAATTATAAAAAAATATTAAAGTGTCCACCAAATGATTCCCCCTTAAAAGCCAGTTATTAATAATAATTAGAAAGCAATGTAGAGGAATGCCTATAAGCAAAGTAGACAATACTATACATTAAATTTAGGCCATACAGAAATTTCTTTCCGTCCTCATATCGTAATTTACACCATCATCGATCTTAGCGACACCTGTGCTATCTATATATAGAGAGTAACAAGGACAGAATAAAATATTTTTTACGTATTTCTTATCATATGTATATGTTTTTCGAATATGTGTTTGGAAGGGAGCTACAATCCTGTTGCCGGTGCTTTTGGGCCTGTTTAACAGATTTTTGCGATACACATTGTTAGAATTATTATTCCAAAAGGTGTGTTTGGCATCTCCTGCGAGGATGACATTTGCTGAGAGTGAGAATAATTTAGAAAAATCTCTGGCCGGAAAAGGTATCATAGCCTTTTAAGTTCGGAACGCTTTATACTTTTGCGATATCCTCAATGGAAGACGGATTGCGATACCCTCCGCCTATTCAAATATCCTCAATGGAAGACGGATCACAGGTTAAAGTCCCCTTATCGTCAGGCTAACCGTGGGAAGTTTTCCTCTCCATGCAACTCAAATGCGGTTTAGTTCAATGTTGGCAGTTATGCATACCCTGTTCATGTTGTTGCTGTGAGGGCAAGAGGGGCTTCTTCCCAGTGCCCCTGTTGATGCAACACCCTCTGGAGGGTAGCACGGACGTCCTGAAAAAGACGCCCCAGCTGGAGGGGGGGGGGAAACAGATCCGAGTGTGGTTTATGTTCCTCCCTGATGTGCTCCCTCTTCTCCTTCCCTGGATGTCGGAAGTTTTGGGGAGGATGTAGTCTCTCTCTCTCTCTCTCATCATCCTCTTCGAAGAAAGGTGTCTTCTTGACCTGCCGGCTCCTCTTCATAATCATTGCATAATTATCATCTCTATCAGCCTAGGCTCTCTGTGAGTCGATTCGAGCAGAGATCTTCTTTCGGATTGGCTATAACGTCCTCTTAATAAGGCCCTCTTCACCCTTTTTTATCTCAATTTTTATTTAATCTGAAACTTCTCTTTAAATTTTATGTAAATTGTACTATTGTTCTGCTAGACTAGTCCTGTTAGCCATGCCCAGCGCATCAATTATTCTGAAAGAGGGTCAGGAGACCCAGGTACCTCAACTATTCTAGGCGATGACGCCTCAATGACTTAAGTGGGCCGGAATAGCCTGGTTGGCAGTGGGTTGGACCTATGTCCGAGGGGTAGTGAATTCGATCCCTTCCGGCCAAAGAATTTCTATGTTGTAATGGTGACTGGTGAACGTTAAATGAAGCGGGTCATGAAGTCCTTCATGTTCCCCTAGCAAATCAATAACTCTAGTGGTACTGAATTGGAGATGGGTCTTTCCCTGCTTCAGGTAAAAATAACGATCTGTGGATGAATACATGGATGGATGAATGGTTCCTCCCTATTAACAGGCTGTGACGCGTGTGTGTGACTGATGTATTCTTGATTATAGATGGCGCTACCGGAAAACAAGAAACGCACCTTCTGCCTTAAGTTCGCTTGACTTCCAGCAGGTTTGGATACTGGCAAGTGGCATTAGAGACAACAACAAGAAGACTTCTGTAGTTTCATTAAAATCGGAAATATCTTTTTTAAAATAAAATTATATTTATTATTCAATTCATAATTTTATTTTTAAAAAGCATATGGTTGCAAATTTCAGTCTTGAAGATAAGTGGAATCTATCAATTTAGGAGAAGAGGACATCACTCTCGGCGACCGAAATTCTCTCTGGATCCGCAGAGGGAACGGTTAAAGGCGCTTTTCAAAATAGTTCAAACCAATCTTCCTTGATGATGGAAATATGACTGCGTAACCTGCATTTAAAGTATCCTGCTCTCAGTTTCGGTTTTAGGCATTGGTTTCTTAGGTTTACATTTGGCTGTTTTTCGTAGGGTCATATGAAATGATGCCTTTTTTGCGAATAATATACTATTTTCATAGCTGATGAGTTTTCAGCAGTTACTGTTAGGTCAAGTTTAGCCTATCTAAAGCAACCGCTGTCTTTGCTTATTTTCTGAAAATGCCGTAAAACGTTAATCCCAGTTGATACGAATTCCGCATCCGGCTTGCACCGATCACAGTGCTGACATGAAATATCCTCAGTGGTCGACGGATCATGGGTTAGAGTCCCCTTGCCGTCAGGCTAATCGTGGGAGGTTCACGAGGTCTTCCTCTCCGTGTGACGCAAATTCGGGTGAGCTTCATCAAAAAGTTCTCCACGAAGACAAAATTTCTCCCAATTCTCGATCCAGGAGTTCTCTTGTCTTCTGAATGGGTTTAAAATTACAATTCCACGGAGTTGAACATTAGTAGTCGTAAACCCTAAATTGGGTCGTCTGTTCAACGACGGTTGTATTAAATAAAATAGTTCCTTGTTCAGCCCCGATGGCTCAGGGGATCGAGCGTTCGCCTTCCAATGAGGTGAACCGGGTTCGAACTCCGAGATGGCTTGCACCGACCACAGTACTGACGCGAGAATATCCTCAGTGGTAGACAGATCATGGGTTAGAGGGCTAACCGTGAGAGGTTCTCGTTGTCTTCCTCGCCATCTAAAGCAAACGCGTGTTAATTCCATCAAAAAGCCCTTCACGAAGGCAAAATTTAAGCCAATACTCGATCTAGCAGTTCCCTTGTCTTTGGGATTGTGTTTAAAATTACAAGGCTACGGATATGAACATTAGTAGGGTCGGCTTTCAACGACGGTTATAAAATAAAAAAATAAAATAGTTTCCTGTGCACCGCTGATGTAAAATATCCTCAGTTGTAGATGGATCATGGATTAGAGTCTCTTTGCCCACAGGCTAACCGTGGTAGGTTTTCGTGGCTTTCCTCTCCATATAACGCAAATGCTGGTTAGCTTCATCAAAAAGTCCTCCACGAAGGCAAATTTCTCCTGATACTTGATTCAGAAGTTCCCTTGTCTTCTGAATTGGGTTGGTTCAAAATAACAAGGCTACGGAGTTAAACATTAGTAGACATAAACCCAAATTTGGTTCGGCTGTTCAACGACGGTTATAAAATAAAATAAAATTATAGCCAACAGTTAATTTTTAAAGTACTACAAATTGTAACTACAACCTGAAGCTTTATTTAAAAGTGCATCACACAGAAATTCGAATTTAGCTTAACTATGACGGAAAAAAATTTTTTTACATTTATTTGACACAGTTAAAGATGTTGGTGAGAATGACGTCGATCAAAGTTTCGATTGCATTCTGAAATATCATTCGTAAAATTCATTATTTTCTTCAAAAAGCACTTAGTATTCAATTTATTGGAGATAATAATTTTATGAATCATAACGATCTATCTCGTATCTAACACAATTTTTTGCAACTCACGTTAAATATATTTATCATTTTAAAATAACGTTGACAATATAATGTAAATAGCTTGAAAGTTAACTTTAACGCTTAATAACATAATCATACACCGATTAAACTTAAAGAGAAATATATTCTTTTTTAAAAAACTCAATTCTCATTTTTAATTCTCGAACAAAACTTTTCTTACAAGCTCGAGTAGGGGTTTTGAGAACGCACCTCGAATACCCTCCTGTAAACCAGTTCCTGTTAACAAATAATAATAAATCAAATGGATTTTAATAACCACTTTATTTAGGTTGACTAAAAATGTGATAGTTTTAAATATTTATCACACTATAAATTGAAATTGTGGAGTGAATCACACTAAAAAAAAGAAAGAAAAACAACGACGAGGTGATAGAAGCTTAATGCAAAAAAGAATTTATATATCACGGTGATCGAAATTATTTTAAATCAAATTTAAATCATTATTTGCGGTGCAACTGAAACACATTTTACAAACCACATTCTCATCTGTGCGACTATTTTTATTTAAGCATCTAGTTTTGTTCCATTTCAAAACGGGGTCTTCATTTCTTTCAATACGATATGCCTCTTTTGCTAGCAGATGCTTAACTTACTCATCAAATTTTACTGTGTCTGTCAACTGTGTCTTTCAAAAACTGTGTCTTTTAAAATATCGTTCTCATTCTCAAGCAAAATTTTTCTTTTAATTTTTATTTCTATGACACAATTTTAAAGCGATTTTATAACTCTAATAAAAAAACATGTAACTTTCTTTGACATGTAACATTCTTAAAAATAATGATATTTAAATCACAGTTTTTTTTTAAAGTGCTTGCTTAAAAAAATAATGAAAGTAATGAGAATAGTAATGATATTCCTCACTTTTAAAGTATTATTTCATTTATTTAATACCCACATACACTCGAAAGTGCTTCGAATTCAGAGGAGAAGGTAAAAAAATTTTGAATTATCCAAAAATTCAAATTTAGAATGAATACTTGAAAAACACTGATTTCACTAAGTCATTTATAAAAAAAATAAACGTACTTCAAAATTGCTTATTTTTAATGATTGCCTACGAGTTGTGTCAGATTAAATTGATTGCTAATCTGATAAATAAGCTACACTAAATCAGAAACGAATCGACGATTTTGTGGTCAACGGATTATTACTTTTCTCTGGGGCGATCTCTCTAAAAACAATATTATGCACACACTGTGGAAATTTTTACTCTTTAAATTATAAATTAAGAGATGATTTATACATACTTTAAGTATTAATTCTTAGTTTAAATTAATAGGGCTTTGAATCGGAACTTAATATGTTAATGAATTAGTGTTAACTATTAAGTCACGAAATCAGACAACAAAAAAAAAACGCACTTTCTTCTAATTAATGAACCTTTTTTTTTTGTTAACGGACATAGATTTTTGACCACCAAAGTAGCCATAATTGTGGAAAATAGGGTTCCAATAATTTAGACTTACGTTTGGGTCCCTTAATATTAATTTTTCTTTTTACGTATTTCGCGGACTTATCAAGCAAGCCAAAGCATTTTTTCACACAATTATAAAATTTTATATTTTCCAAAAAAAAAAAAAAAAAAAAAATTCTTTTCATTATTTTGTTTAATAATTGTCAATTTTTTTAAAATTGTATGATGTGTAAATTTTTACATCTTTTTAAAGCATGTAACTTTAAATGAGACAAAATTTGAACGAAATCGGTTAAACGGTTTCTGAGTTATCCAATTTAAAAAAACCGTATGCTCAAAATTTGATTTCTTATGAACTACTCCGTAGATTTTATTCTAATTTTGCCATTTAAAATAATTTATTTTGTAATTTAAATTTTGCCATAAATAATAGAAAATAAAAAATAATTATTAAGAAGTATTTTCTTCTCAAATTATCTTAAATTTAACGAGCTTCATTGATAAGTGTAAGAATTGTTTTTAAATTACTTAATTAAAATAAAGCATTTTATATTTTGCTAATTTTCAATCTTTAAAATGAAAACGAGGTTCTCAAAGGGGTTTGTGGTTTGCTTTCGATGATAAACAAAGTCTGATAGTTTAAAAAAAAAAAAATATCGAGTGGAAAAAATACGTTTACGAGTTCGTATTAAAAGTTCTTAAAATGAATCACAATATTTTTGAATTTACTATACTCAATTCCTCGTTTAATTTATATCACACGCCCTTGGAGGCAAATTGTTATTATTTTTTTTATACTTTTTATCATGTTCTTTCCTTTACCGTTCTGCTCTTTTTAATACCTCACACCTCAAAGAAAGAAACGATTAATTTGTTTATATAATAAAAGTGAAAATAACAAAACTTATAATAGTTTCTTTTCAAGAATACTGTAATTTTGTCCTTCTTTGAAAAGTATTAACTTAATATTTTATATTATAACCGTCGTTGAACAGCCGACCCAATTTTTGGGTTTACGACTACTAATGTTCAACTCCGTAGTCTTGTAATTTTGAACCCAATCCAGAAGACAAGGAAACCCCTGGATCAGTACCCCCAGAGATATGATTTGTTATGGAAACATGGAGGAGTTTGTGACTCGGTAGATTTAGTGTGCACCAGTCACCATTTACTACACTTCGGCCGGCAGGGATCGAACCCACGACCTCTTGGACATGGGCCCAGTGCCCTACCAAACAGGCTATCCCGGCCCCTTCACTTAATATTTTGGAATATTAATTGCTAATTCCATATAGTAGACGGAGTAAAAAAAAGTTCTCATTTTTAGAGTCTTAATAAATAACCCAAAAATGGACATTTTTTTTTCGTCTTTAAAGGGGCTTCTGGATTTGTACGAGTATAGGCCAACCGGATTTCTGGTTAGTATAAGATACGATCAGAATAAATAATTATAAATAAAACGAATATCATTATCATTTACAATTATAATTAAATCAAATGATCAAAGGTTATAATTCCTTTGCCATTAAGGCTCCGTTAGAGATTCTCATGGTTTTCCTCTCCATATAAAATTCTATCAAAAAAATTTTCTAGTTTATCCCAATTCTCGATCTAGAACTTTCTTTGTCTTCTAGGCTGGGTTCGAAATTAAAAAAAACTAGGAATAGAGCATAGATAGACGTAAACCCAAACATAGATCGGCTTTTCAATACCAGACACAAATTAAAATCATATTCGTGACTTTAAGACACAATTATAATTACAATTACTTGCACTCGTTAAATTTTTAGTAGCGAAACAGGTTCTAACACTGCTCCTGAATGCAAAGTGCAATTAATATATGAACTTTCTTAATAGGTTGCAATCATAGTTTAAATCCTTTGAACTCAGTGGTCGGAATTAGAGCACTACAAGTTGTGAAACTACTGCAGTCACCACATTTATTCGTAGTTTGAAGTGTAGAGTGCTACTTTTTTTGTAAAAAAAAAAAGTAGTATAGTAGTTTGTTACCTATAGTGAGGAGAAAAATTTAAATACCTCCATAAAGTTCGGTTCTTCTTTACTGAAGTAGTAAAGCAAAGGGGGTCCCAATTAGGCTAAGTCGGGCCCTGGAGACACCTGCACTACTCTCCCACGGTCACCATGGCGCCCGTCGGTCGGTTTTGGTGTGCCCCCTGTTTGTGCCTAACGATAAAATATTTCAGTTTTCTCATAAAATGCTATGCAATTTTTTTTGCTTTTTTAATATTGATGTTAAACACAACCATAATAGAATTCGCAGGAAAAACACCTGCATCCCCACAGATATATTGATAGATTTATAAATTTAATTGAAGAAATAAAAAATTATCTTGCTGCCAAAAATCAAATATTTTTAGAACTTAGAGATCCTCTTCGGCTAGCAGATTTGTCTTTCGTAACAGACATAATGGAAAAACTAAATAATTTAGCTGCAGGGAAGGACAAACATATATCAAGAATGATTATGATATCGTTCAGAGCTAAGCTGGTTTTGTGGATATCACATTTGAAAATGAAGTCTCTTGTGAATTTTTCAAACATGAAAAAAATTATAGACAACAATGAAATTGACTGATCAACATTTGTCATCAACCTCCAATTACTTCAAGATCAATTTGAAAAGCGAATTCAACAATTCAATATCATAAGGAGCTTATAGGCACCTTTTTTTTTGTAAATCCAAATAAACGTAACCGAAATAGCAACATACATTTCAGAATTTCTTCAAGTAAGGAGATAGAAATTTTGGATCTCCAGAATCACATTAGCCTCAAAACTATTATATCTGAATCTGAAAAACGGGAAATTCTGGAATACAGAAATAAATTTCCATTCTTAAAAAGAGCAGCATATAAAAAAAAGTCGTTTTTTAGTTCCACATATACTTGTGCGAATCATTACTTTTGACAATGAATATCATAAAATCAAAATATGGATCATGACTTACAGATGAACACCTTGCCGATTGCTTGCAAGCAGGAATTTCGTCATATTCTCCCGATTCTGAAGTGCTGGTCAGTGAAATGCAATGCCAAAGATCACATTGACTGTATTTTATATATTTTATAAGTAATTTTTATATATTGCTTTGCAAGTTATTTAGTGATAATTTATTTTACACAATATTAATTATTCATAAATTAAATTAATTTTTAAAATTAAATCTTTTGCGCATTACATGTAGTGTGTATTATTACCTATATCTAACAACTTCAAATTAATCTTAAAAAAATAAATGGTGCCCGCCATTCGATCGATATTTTGGTATTTGCTCTTAGGTACAAAAAGGTTGAGGACCCCTGGCTCAGAGTATTAAGTATTACCAATTTCATTTTTACTAATTTCAATTCAGTAATTTCATGGAAGTTTTGTATGCAACAAATCAAAAAATAAGCTTAACTATTTTCAAAAAACAATTTTATTAAAAAAATATTTACATATCCATTAATACAAAAAACGCAAGTATAATTAAAATAAAGTATTAAAAAATATATATGTTTTTAACATTAAATGTCAACACTACAGATCAAATTAAAAAATTTACAGATAAAACAATGAACTCATATATTTACAGGATGGTGAACATACTTTTTTAAAGGAGTTTAGCTTGCTAAAACTTCAATATAAAAAGTATTTTACGAATTCGGAACGTCTTGCAGCCTTCCTTTAAAAAAATTATAAAACTCTGCTCCATTTTTCAAGATATTCTCAAATTCAGACTTCATTTTCCACCCCCTGATATCGAACCGAAAAATCTCTTTATCAAAGAGTTCTTTTTCAAAAACTGGTTATTTTATCATGATCATGTAAAGTCCATAAAAATTATTTTGCATTTTGTTAATGTATATAGTGCTTGAAAATATTTTTTGAGTACTTAAAAAGCTCTTAAAAGGTGCTTATTTTTTGTTTTAGGATTTGGGTACTAACCTTGTTCATGAACTCTTTACCTTTACAGTTTGAGTACAATTCTCAACCTGTGTTTTTACGGTAAAACAGTAAAGTTCACACCATTGAAGGAACCATTCCTCAATTTCACAAGACTGATATTGTAAGCTTAGGATGTAATACGTCACTTGTAAGATAATGTACCGAGTGAGAACAATTATTAAAATAATTATTTTAATTGCTCTCAGTATACAACCCTAATTTTTGTATGTTGTAAAATTATATACATAACGAGTTATCATTGTATAATTATTTAATATTGTATAATTATGTCCCCTTGTCATCTGTCTAACCGTGGGAGGTTTTCGTGGTTTTCCTCCACATTAAATTAAATGCAGGTTGGTTCCACCAAGAAGCTCTCCTTGAAGCAAATTTCTTCCAATAGTTGATCCAGGAGTTCCCTTGTCTTCTGGATTAGTTTCACAACTACAAGGCGACAGAGCTGAACACGAGTAGTTGTAAACCTAAAATTGGGACAATTTGTAAAATCACTGTTATTTTATTTCTCCAATGTTGGCAGGAATGCAATGAAAAACTACTTATCATTTTGAAAATATTTAACATGATGAACGTATTTACCTTGTTTCATCAGTCTTAAAATTAAGTGTTAAAGAAGACAGTTCAATTTACTGGTTTGGAATGGCATCTAGTCTATTGGCATCTGCACAAGCTAAAAATGAATATAATAAGAATTATGGTAATTTTCCACTCAAACTTAGTAATAAAATCTCCTGACTTTTCCACAATTTTCATTAAAATTTAAATTAAATTCCGAATTACACTTTTGTTATAAAAGGCAATATTTTGTCAGAAATAAAATATATTTTTGTTCAATTGGCAATAAAACTTATTTCTTGATAGAAAATTTGCAAAATATCAAATTTTGTAAAAAATAAAATTCAAATAAGCTTAACATGTGGATTTTTAGTGTAGACAATTAGATGAATTTCAGACAGAAGCATTATTTTGGACAGAAATTGGAAAGAAATTTTTTTTTTATGAAGTAATATATTAAAATTATTTAGTCTGCCATCATGCAGCCAATTTATGATTAGAAAATAACAAAAAGCTTAAAAAGCAAGCTTAATTTTTAAAAACTAAGTATTTTTAACTAATTTGAAACAGGAAATTGTTTAACAAAAATATTTTTCACAAATTAATATTTTTAACAAAATTTAATAATAGCAAAATTTTTACACAGAATAATAAAAATATATGCTAGACATTGGAGCCTCATTGGTTACTAATTGTTATCATCAATTTTAAAATTGATTATTTCTCAGGTCTGTGTAAAGTTTTTTCAAGTTTTGGCCAACACCTGGAATGATTCTTGAAAATAATGATAATTAGCCAATGAGTTGAATAAGTTTCACAAAGTTAATAGGTTGTAAAAGCTTTACTGCAACATGGTTAAACTTTTTTGGATTAAAACTAAAATTATATCATTAATTTGTAAAAACTACTTTTTGTTCAAAAATTTGTTTTAAATTTTTTCTTCAATCTAACAATATTTTCAGTTCTAATACTATATTTTTAATCTTTCTGCATAAATTAAGTTTGGCTTTTAATCAGATGTAAGATTACTTTTTTCTTTAATAATAGATTTATTGATGAACTATGTTACTTTGTTACCATGTTACTTAATTTTTTTCAGATTTTGTGCTTAAAATATTGCTTCTATCTATAATTTATATACTTGTGTATTTTAAAATCTACATGGTAAACCATCTACTGAAATGTCATTTTTTACAAAAATAATATGTGATATATTTTTGATCAAAAAGTATTTTGTAATTTATTGTATAAAAAATTATATATTTGATGAGATCTTGCCTCATATTAAAAAAATATATTCTGGAAATTTGAAAAATTTTCCTGACAAAGTATGGGGATTTTATTTCTGAAATTTGAGTGGGAACCCTGCCACAATAGTTATGAAAAAAAAAGAAAAAAAAAAAGCTTTTTGCATAGTAGCATAAAAAACTTCAAAAACACGATTTCCAAATCACAGATTAAAATTTAATAAAAAATGCAATTTAAAAGAAGCATATGTTAAATAAAATATTTTTTTTCTTTTATTAATTTCAAAATTAGATTAGTTATTTAACTCCCAAATGAAATAATTTCATAATATGAGCCTATTAAAAAAATTTAAAATTTAGTTTAAAATTGTAAATTAATTATTTTTTTAATAAGATTTTAATATTTTTGATTGAAGTATTACTAATTTTAAATGCAACTAAATGTCATTTCCAAAAATATAAATTTGAATTCAATTCCTCAATTTTAAAAATTCTGTGGTTATTGAATTCAAGTTTTTTTCTTTATAATATTTAAAAGTCCTAAAAATTCTGAAATAAAAAAGTAGTTAGAATGTATAAGATACTTTAATCACTTGGTAGAATTATTTGTGGATAGTTCCACACTTCAACAAATCAAATTTTTACAATTTCAATTTGTCTATTAAATCTTAATAGATTAGACAAAAAAGTAAAATTTCTTGGATCTATAGAAAGGTGATATATTTTGTATTTATTAAAACTTTTTAAAAGTTTTGTTGAAAAAATTACAATGTTCAGGTACAATTACAATGTTCAGGTTGATAGGCAATTCTGAAACTAAATTGGCATGAATTTTGTTACTTTTCAATCTATCATATTGAGATATATTCCTGAATAGAAATATTATGCACATTATTATATTTGAAAATATTAGTCCATTTTAAAGAAAATTTTATGTAAAAGTATGTATAATTAAACAAAAATTGTAACATATATATATATTTCTAAAAATATGAAATTTTACTTATCATTAAAATTTCTTTACATTTATTTAATTTTTCTTTTAAATATTACCTGTCAGTTTGGAAAAGATGATATATTGGAATATGATACTGAACGCAATAATCTCACTGAACTCAGCTCAGTAGACGCTAAACGGACTCACAAGTATTTCTTCAAACTGACAGTTGGATTGTGGTTAATTGTTAAAATGGGTTGTGGTTGAATGAATTGTGAAAACGTTGTACAGAACAATGTGAAAAGTAAGTATAAGAAAACCACGTTTTGCATAATACGAGGAAAAAACCGACAGGGTAAAGAAAAAAATCTCCTTTTCCAAAAGGGAAAATTAAGTACTTTTTAAAACACCCTATGGAAAAAGAACCTTAAAAGGCTTTTAAATAACGAAAATCGAAAATAGGCACCTTTAAACACTTTTTAAAAACGCTACACACCATGATGAACAGGGTGAGGCTAGCAACACCTAAAATTAACATATATTAAAGCATCATGATAAGAAAACAAATAATATAGTATTATTGTTTCCCAATAGATTTCCATAGACTTTAGAAAATATTGATCCTTAGGAAACATTACATCCAAATTTCCTTACACTAGAAGTGGGTTCCCTATTTCGAATGCGAAATCTCAAACTTTTTATTCATCTATTAATATGCACATTCATAACTATTCTCACTAATGATGGAAAAAACAAAGAAATTTAGAACTTGAATAAGCAAGACACTGGCAACAAAGCAATGATGTAATTGGATACTCAGATTTATTATAACTTACCTCCATAATTTATTCAGAAAAATATTTTATACATACAGTAGGACCTTGATATGATGACGCTGTGAAATTGGACAAAAACATCATAAATTAGAAGATATCATTATATCGGAGATATAAAAATTGCCATTATAATTGAAATTCCCATGAAAATGCAAACAAATTTAATTACATTTTGTTATTTTTGTTTGTTTACTCTCATCTTACTGGAAGGCTTGGACCCCTGCTCGCTTTGCTCTTCAATCCCCCCAAACGATTCTTGTTCACCATTGTTTACTTCTTCTTAAATGTCAATATTTTGCATAAACACGTGGAACATTTCGGTTTCTAAATACACAATCATTTTAGCTTCATGCAAGAACATTTGCTAACATAACGAAACGGATGATCACTTGAATTTGTAAAATAAACCTTTTTTCTTTCTGTGCACTACAGCCTATGACAGGCCAAGGGAGTCCCAATAAGTTTTTGCCATCTTGATCTATTCTATGCCATAGCCTTCCAGTTAGTTATTCCTATTATCTTTAGGTCCTTCTCAACTGCGTCCAGCCACCCAGTTGGTGGACGACCCTTTTTTCTTGTACCTTCCGGTTTAAAAATGGTTACTTTTTTGCAGAGTTTTGGTAAACAGATCTAAAAAGGTGTTCCAGTCATTAAATGATTAGCCTTAATAGCATGAACTAGGTCTGGTCGCTTATACTTCTTTTTTGAGAGAGAGGGATACATAGAAGAATTTTTGGTGCAGTCTATGAGAATAATATTGCATGAAATAATCATTTGGACTTTAAAAAAAAAAGTTTAGCCACAAGAACACAGTATGTGTGACTCAATCAGAACAGATAAATAAAAAGTAATTTTACTCATTTACAAAATTTATATCAATTCAAATAGAGAAAGGTTATCAGGGGTCTGTCCAGACATATTGTAAAAGGTCCTGTTTTTGTAAAATTGTGAAAAAAACTACACATAATTTGTGAATATAAAACTAGCGGTAAGTCATACTCTTTCAACCAGAGTCCTACTTATGAGAATTTGTGCAAATAGGGTCTTGTTATTGAAAAAATTGCTTAAAGCCTTTTTTAAGAAGTTTTTAAATTGCAAATAGATACAAGATTCTGCTCAACAATGGCTGCTACTAAATTAGAGATGCTACATTACAAATATTTTGTATTTAGCCTATACTGCTCAACATAGAATATTCATCTCAGATGAACAATGGAAACAAAATCACTCACATTTTTAATAATTTCATTTGACATACTTTAAATAACACAATTTAGTTATGTATCAATTTTAATGTGTTACACATTAAGTAAACTTAAACAATTCTTAAATTTATAATATTTTTTTTCAAAAATTGCCAGAAATTAATTTTTATTACTTAATAATCTATTAATTAATGTTAAGAATAATTAATTGATTATGAATCATAAATTGATCAATTATTTATTTACAAAAAAAAATATTTAATATCATTAAGAATATGCACACGATGCTTGTAAAAGTAGAAATATTTTCTTAGAATTTAAACTTGGGCTAAATTTTAAATCTGTAGTTGCATTTCAGCAGTTATCTTTTTTTTACTTCAAGTTTAACAGTTGCTGAAATTGTAGTAAATTCTCGAAATAACAATAGAATCATACTTTTTTTCCTTGTACACATTTCTACACGCTTTCTTGATTTCAAGTTTCTAAGTCTAATACTTTTTGAGCAGAAAAAGCAAAATGTAATGCAAAAGCAATGAAAATTAAAAAAAAAAGGTAGAAAAAATTCACACAAAAAGCTTTCAAAATTGAAAAATTCGTGAACAAATTGAAATTTTAAAAAAAAATCTCCTTGTTAAGATTATAAACAAACACGTGGAAACCTTTTAACATGCCAAATTTTGACTCTGTAGTGGTATCCCTGCAGTCTGCGAACAATGGTATTTTTTCCAACAAGCTTAACAATTAATTTTTTAATGATAATTTTTTTTATTTCATCACAATTCCTGAGCACTTTTCTAAGTATCTTAGTAATTTCAAGTTTTCATGCAGCAAAACAAAACATAATGAACACTCAAAAGAGTTTTTATGATTTTTTAATAAAGAGAGAATACATAAAGAATTTTCCAACAATTCTAAAATACTTATTCTTTTTTGTTGAAAGATGACTTGGTAAGTTGTTGAAACATGGTATTTCAAGGCAATAATATTAGAGGACCTCTAAATACCGTGATTTTTTAACATTATTAATATAGAAGATTAAATAGAACCAAGCTGAAAAGAGGCTAAAATTGAGAAATCGTCATTGACGGGTATATATATATTTAAAACTGCATATACATTTAAAATCTGTTTGTAATTCTGTCGACATAAATCTACTAGCACGCTCATTTCCTTCATTTTTCTGCATTTGAGAATTACATGTCTAAGTAATGCACCATGATTACTTAATATTCACATCTCCTCTACAACCTTGGCCATAATTGACGCATTATAATGCGTAAGCAGATTACTCCTGTTATTTACGATAATGACTAGATTTTAAATTTCAAATGAAATCATAAAAAAAAAGAAAAGTGATAAATAATTACACTGTTATTGTTCACAAATGCAAGTGCAAAATACACACCTAAAGCTTGTGTTCATAATTCAATTATCGGCACTTGGTTCGGGAGAAGGCTACATTCCTCTGCAATATAAATTTATACTAAATATCAATTGCAAAAATTTAATTTTAGTTTGTTTAAATTTCAAAATAAAACATCTAATGAAGTACCAAAAACTTTGAATGAGAACTAATTGGGTTCATTAATTTTCTGTTAATAAGAAATAAAATAAAAGATTTTTCATAAAAAAGTAGGTCCAATTTAAATAGAATAGGATATTTAAAATGAAATCAAAGAATAATGAGGGTAATATGAAACATAATGCAAAAATTGCGCAATTTCCAGAATGATAAAAAAGATTTTGTGTTCATTGTTAAGAAATGATCCAATTATTTATACCTGTTACAAACATATTTATAATACATGGCAAGAAAAATAAATAAATAAACATTAAATAAGCTAATGTTTGAACAAGAAAAAGTTTATTTTTGTGCAATGCTTAACTTGTATAATTCTGATAGGATTTAGTTTAAAAAAATACTCAAAACATTAAATACTTTTTATTCATAAGCAGATAAAATAAAAACGGAATTGTTCTTAATAAGAAAAAAAAAAGGATTTTTTCTGGCCCATACAAAACAAATCCAAAATGAAATTAAAAGTTAACATTTTTTGCTCATATTACCCTGCATTAAATGTATTCTTAAAACCTTAAAAAATGCAGTAAGGAAAAAAGAAGTAAATTCAATCTAGCCTGCCTTTAAAATCATATTTAAAAATATTTTTCATTACAATTGTTTTGATCGCAAAAATTGTAGTTTTTGATAATTACAATACTATTATAATTTAACTTTTAAAATATTATAAAATATTTTTTTTAAATGTAGTAAATAATTTTTACAGAATAAATATCACTTCATAGATTAGTGGGTATTTTCCTAACGTCTACTCTTTTTTATTATTAAAAAAACCTTCGGAAGGTTAAGATAAAAGAAAAGAAAAAATATATTTAGCAACCGAAACAAAGAATCAAGCATATATTTAGGACTGGCTTCTCAATTTTTTGGGTGCCAAAAATCAGTTACAAATTACTTCAGATTAGCCTCATTTATTTAAGCTAATATGAAACATGATAATATAAATTCTGTAAAAATATGTTTTTACATAAGTAAAACAAAAACATGAACACCAACAATTTCATTTTGAACAGATTAAACAGTTAAAAATATTAACCCCAAATAACCTAATATTAAAAAATTTATGTGCATATATATTTAATAAATTCCTGATGGATTTTTCGACATTCCATTACAAAATTTACATGGGATCCAAAAATTAATTGGATGAAACAATATATTCTGCACTTTGTAACATAACACCTAGTTAATTTTAGCACTGGTTTAATGAATTTACTATTAAAGTATCATTAATTTAATCAGTTCAAATAAAATAACAAATAAAAAGAATTAACATTCATACCTAATAAAGTATCCTCAGGTTCTGAACCATGTGTAATCAAAGTTTTTGTAAACAACAAAAAAGTGACAGAACATCCAAATTATCTAAAATAATAATATAAAACATTTAAAACGCACATAGAATAAAATATATAAATTTTTAGTGTACTATAATGCAACAATTTCATATATGAGCAAATGTAATATTTTTACTTTTTAACTGCTTAAGCAAATTTTTTTTTTCTTTTTTGTATTTTTTTTTAAAGTTATATAGCTGCAAGCATTAGAGAAGCAATTATAAGAAGATTATGTGTATTTTTGTTTACAACATAGAAAGGAAATTTTATAGTAGCTAGGGATTTCCTCTTCTTGTTGCAAATCAAGCCAGAAAAATAGGAAATTGGAGCATACTGAAATTTTATAAACATATGCATATGCAAATACAATTTTATTTCAAGCTAGATATTTTGTTCAAGTAAAATATTTTAAATCTGTCGCTTCAGAAATGTATTATCAGACTATTGAATAAAAATTAAGTAAAATTGAAACACATAACAATCCATTTTTAATTAGAGAATTTTTAAATAAAAAAAATGCTACGACGATGGGGCACATTTTATAACTCATATTGCTTCCTTCAGTGGAAACTAAAAAAAGTTGATTTTAAAGATGTCATACAAACAAATTATGCTACTCACAAGACATAAGTTTCATCAAATATTTCAACAAAAAGCAAACACCTTTTAAATGCTTTTTAAGAAATCAAAAATTTTTCTTAAGCACTATATACATTAACAAAATGCAAATAATTTTCAAAGACTTTACATGATCATGATAAAATAACTAGTTTCTGATAAAGAACTCTTTTCTTGATTATATGAGCCATTATAAAATGATCGATAGATTTTTCAGCTTGATTTCAGAGGGTAAAAAAGAAGCCTGAAATGGAGAATATCTTGCAAAATGCCCCCACATATTTAATCTACTGTTTTACCTTAACTATATGGAAATGAAATATTTTATGACTGTGGTGTAAATGGCAAATATAAAGTACAAATTTTTATAACTCTATAAATAACTAAGGTTTTCAGAATAAAACATTTAAATTCTCACATTTGTGAGTGCAGCCAGCGAGTGTAGTAAATGATGACTGGTGCATGTTAAACCTGTCAGGTCACAAAGTTCTCCATAACAAATCAATACCCCTGGGGTACTGAATTGGAGATTCTGTGGTTCAGGTCAAAATTCTGTAAACAAATGAATGGGTTCGCCCTATAAGCAGATGTGGCAGAATTATTGGCTGAAGATGGAAAACAAGAACAATTGCACCAGCTCTGTCTCAATGGCCGACAACAACAAGAATCAACTATATTTGGACAACAGGAGAAATTTAAGAACAATGATTTATAACGGGGGTAATATAAAATGGTATAATAATATCAATTTTATTAAAACATTAAACAGTATATTGTATTAAATTCATAATATTGAGTTCCATAATAATATCAACTATAGCAGTAATCTTAATTACACAAATTTAAGTTGTTTGGACTGTTAAATTATTTGAAACACTTTAAAAATTGAATAATATATTGCGGTTTAATTTCGAAGAAAAGCACAGTACTGCTTAAATTTAAATTATAAGTTTAAGCAGTGAGAAGTTATCAACTGAAAAAAAAATTAGTTCGAAACAATTCAAAAATGAAAACAAATCTTCAGTATAGTTGACATATTAGCACATTAGAAACATTTATTATTTTCTCTCACAAAATCATTCATCAATGAATATGGATATTAGATTATCTGGATCATGCCCACCTGATATAAGACCATTAAAAGTTATGAAGAAAAATAAATAAAAGGTATAATTTTAAAAAAAATAAAATTATTTTAAACAGCAACGGAGGCTCAGGAGATAGAACGCTCGAATCTTCATGAGGTGGATCGGGTTCGAATCCCAGGGGTAGCTGATGATTACGAATTACACACCAGGCTCGCACAGCCCACAGTGCAGATGTAAAATATTCTCAGTAGTAGGCAAATCATCACTAGAGCTTCGGTGACAAAGATAATTGCAAAAATCGAAAGTGACATTCTAAAACCGGTCATAAGTGTGGAAGATCTCGAAGAATTACTCAGATTGAGGGATTAGTCAAAATTGATGCCACTGAAGAGAATTTAAATGTATAGAAGAGTACAAAGAAAAAAATAACTAGAACAAAATTTAGAACATCATTAAGAATTTAAACAAAGAACTTGATTCAAATAATTCCTTTCAGGAAGCTAATATTTCTCTAAATAGTCCCAATCAGAGTGACATTCAAACCGTTGAACAGGAACGCATAAAGTTACCTAAATTAACTGTTCCTAAGTACTGAATGGTTAAATGTTTGGAATTGTTTCAATTCTTCAATTAATGAGAACCTCAATTAATATAAGTGGTCATCAAAGGCACTGTAAAAAATTTACATATTTTAGAATTTATAAAAAAATTAATTAATATTACAAATGATCACTATATAAACTAATTGTGAAGTAGGAATTAAAAGTTTAAAAATAATATACAGTTTATCTTCTCTTTTACGCACTTATAAATTGCGTGTTTCCCTGAGCAATGCACAAACAATTTCCCCTTAAAAGTTTTGTATCACTGGTTTATACAAATACAGCTCATAAAGATACTGCAAAAATTAAAAAAAATTTTAAAAAACTATGGAGCATTGTAAAATTGCCTTAAATTGTTTTTAATTTATAATTTTATTCTTTTTATTTAATTTTTAATTTAAAAAATTATTCATTTTATAAAAAAAAAAAGGTATGCAAGTACTCCATGAAAAAACTTTGCTTTTTAGTCCTGCATTTAGATAAAAATCATTAAATATTTTATAAAATGCATAAATGTTATTCTTTAACAGAGAGCTTTAACTTGGGTTCCCTTGACTTAACAGTTTATCTTTAAGTAATATACGAGGTGATTGTGCAGTAGTATGACAAAGAATGGTAGTAAAGTGTGACAATATGTGACAAAGAATGGTAGTGAAGTGTGACAATTTCTGACAAAGAGAAAGAGGGAGTTGAAAATATTAATAAAAAAGTGAAATATCAATAATGAACATTGATTTCATGTAGGAATAAAAAGCAACATACGTGAATATAAATTTTATGATAAACTAAATTTTAATTCATAAGAAATGGATAAGAGAGATATATCACATAAAATTAGAAAACAACTATTATTTTACCTGTAAAATAGCTTCAAAATTAAAAGTTAATCCATTTCATAAAGTAAATTCACCACTAGATGCACCAGTCTTCTACCTTCAGGTGTCCACTAAAATTTAGGATATTCTTTATTACAAGCGCGTAATTAATTATAAAGTAAGTGATTTCACAATATCCCTACACACACAATGTACATTTACCTATGCCGTGCAAGGTATCTCTATGTATTTACATATTGTATACTTAGAATAGCCTCCCTCCATTAACAAATTTATTTTTTTCTATCAACTGTTTTAGATATAAAATCAAAAATTGCAGTTTTTAAATATTTTATACTATTGATTAAAAAAAATTTTAGATAAATTTTAATATATTTTGTATTTGTAACATCAGTCACAAGGGCTTTTCGTTTTATTTGCCATTTTCTATAGGTCATTTCATTATTTTTTTTAAATGCTTCCTGTTAGTTTAAAGCTTTCTCTAGATTAAATCATAAAAAACCATCCTATTAATGCATATGGATGGAGGAGCATTTTAAAATAAAAATAAGACACATTACTCAATGTCCTTCCAATGTAATTTATCAATGAAAAAATTTAAAAAATAAGAAAACATATCAAAATGTAACACCAGTCACCATAGAATTGCCCATTTATGTACGTACAATAACATGCATAGGTATTAGTGTGTACAATGTATTTACATAACTATGTTTGCACATATATCCTTAAAAGTATCCATTTAATATACCTAACAATAGCATTCATTTTAATATGCAATATATGCATTGTGTAGAAAAGTAATCAATTACCAACAATCCTGATTAAAATGTAATTAAACCTACGTGAAATTAGGATTGCATTACTGAAATTATTGTATTTTATAATTACTTGTATTAAAGATAATTGGTTATAATAAGTTTATAATTACTGAGAGTTATGATTTCTCCTAAACTCAAATTATGATAACAGGAAATGCTGATTACTTGCAATTATAGATTTTGATTACTTGTAATTGTGATTATCTGTAACCACTTTTTGTTATGATTATAAGCAATGATTACTGCCTGTAATGAGAAATTGTGATAATATTTTATTACTTGATTACAAATAGTTGATAAACATTTAATTATAATCTGTTATTAGTTACATTCATTTCTAATCAATTACTATAATCATCATGCAAGTTTCCATGAAAATGACAAAATATTTGCAATTTGCTTCTCTCATTCAAACATTTAGTCAGAAAAATTAGTTAAAACTGATAAATGTATTATCATGATGAGTGTATTAAGACTGATGAATGTATGAAATCATTAGTTCAAAATATGCATAATGAAAGATGAATAACAACTAAATTTATATATAAATTATCATTCAAAATAAATTTAGTCTGACTAATTTTTCGTTGAGTGATATCAGTGGCGTAGTTTTGGGGGTCAAAACCCCCGCCAAAGTTATATATACATTACTTGATTAATGAAAAATTGAACGGGAATTAGGGGGTAATTATGAAAAAGTTTTCATTATTCATTTTTTATAATTTAAACGTTTAGAATATATGTTAGAAGGAGATAACCCTCCTCGAACATACATTAAAACTACGTACATTGAGTAATCTCTGTAATAAATGCAGAAGAAAGTTATACGAAAATCACAAAAAGAAACTTTTTAAAAGAATCAAATAAAGAAATGTTTTAAAAGATTTAAATAAAGAAACTTTTTAAAACAAAATTAACTGAAGAAACTTGTCACAAAAATCAAATAAAACTAAAAAAAATCAAATAAATCAGAAATGTAAACTTCAATTTCACATAGTGAGAAAATGTTTTTAGACAATATGTAATTTAAAAAGTAGAAAACACACAGACTTTTCTGTAACCTGATATTTTGTACTCAATTTTGATTTCTGAAATTTCATACTCTAAATTAAAATCTGTGAGAACAGAAATGTAGAGTAGCATTCCTGATAAAATTACATATTTCCTCCTTAAAACTATGATTACAATATCAAAAGTTTATTGCAAATAACTTACTGCCACACAAAATATAGGACATCTCATTTTGTTAGTTGATGTACGCACAAATTTTGTCGTGACTGCATTTATGGGGTTGTCAGGCATACTCAGTGGTGGTGTCATCTGAGAAGTAGAAATAATTCAGCAACAAAAAATATAAAAAAAGTTATAAACGATAGTTTGAAGGAATAAATACCTCTGTGCAATATGCCGCATCAGGTTGCATTACTCTTCGATCTCTGTAGTCTATCTGCCATACTCGAGCCTTAAAAAGATATACATAATAAAGTATTCATCTAAAAAAAAAAAAATAGATGTAAAAATTTTTTAAAAAAATTGAAGGTTTCCTTTTGTTTTTTTGTTTTTGTTTAAATAACAATGTTATTTATTTTAATAAAGAAATTTTTCCTTTCCAAATATCTTTTAAAAGAAAAATTTATAAACATTGCAAAATGAGAATTTTATTCCATATCAACAGCTCTGTGTATACCTAAATTACGTGTTTTATAAACATTATTTAGAAGGTCATCAAAAATTAGGTACAACATTATTTAGAAGGAAGAAAAATTTCACACAAATTAAATAAAGATTTCAAGAGATTAAATGAGATAAATTTGAAAATTGAAGAATCAATGCAAATTAAGTTTATTTTAAAATGAAATCTTTGACAGTAATCTATCAAAAATTAAGTAAATTTCCCTGAAATATTTAACAAAGATATAAGTTGTAAAAACTCAGTTACAGGGTTGTAATAAAAAAGAATTTTTTTAGAAACACAAAGTTAACAACTCTGGATAACTAACTAGCAGACAGACATTTGTGTCTTTTTTAATTTTCAGGATCTAATTCAAGATTCTTTATATCTTTTCCTGATTTATTGCTCATGGCAAATCTTATGTGTGTGATCTGGTAATAATAAGTATTAAGAAAAAGAAAATCCTAGCAAATAAATTCTGCAAAATTTAGAAAATATTTTATCTAAAAAAAAAGAAAAGAAAACTGTAGGTCAGATTGTGCAAAACCAACAACCATCTGAATATAGAAGTAACAAGAAAATGGAACAGGCCTATATATATTAGGCCATATTAAACTATAACTATATATAAACTATATATTATATATATATATATATATATAATATATAAACTATATATTAACAGAACTATATATTAGGCCATATTAAATTATAACAGACTTCTAATTTAATATAACTTATACTGACATAAATTTGAGATTAAATATCTTAAAAATTACAAATTTTCTTTAAAAAATATTTTTACTTTAAGAACCAGTGCATACATGCCAGTAAATATAAGTCATCATTATCTTATTCCAATTTTAAGGTTATATATATACTATATAAATATTGGATCACCGAGTCACATAATTAGGTACCTGTCTATATTTCCCATTGATTAGTTCATAATAACTTTCATCAAAAATATTTTTATCTCATCCATAACTTTAAATATTTCATTCTGAGTTTTTGTTCTTTCTGGCATATAAACAAATTTAATGTTTCTACCAGCAACCCTTGACATTCATCCCCCCCCAAAAAAAAACAAGTTTCCCTTTTGTTTTAACAGAGCCTTGCAAGTCAAGGACACAAATTGTCAAGAAGGCACTCTTAATGGTGGCTCCATCATGATGTGGACTGCTTTTTCATGTCATGAACTGGGTCCTGTAATTCGATTGCACCACCCATAAATGACTAGAAAAGGTAATCAATTGCAGCCATTCGTGGACATCATGTACCTAAGCAACAATGAAGAAAAAAATAACATTAGTTTAAAAAATCCTTAATTGAATATTAAAAGATTTATAGCAACAGATTTACAAATGGTAAAAATGTAAATTTTAAATAACAAAAAAAAAAAAAATTTGTGTAAATAAACTTATTAATAATTATAACACACAATTACTCAATGATTTTTTATAGAACTTAATTTCATTATTAGAATATCAATTGTTTTTAATCAAATTTTTGAAGGAGTTTGTCCATTTGTTTTTTGGATAAATAAACAATGCTAAAAATCCCTTTAATTCCATCTATTTGATTGAAAATGATATTTAAATAAATTTTTTTAGACACATTAGAATTCCATGTAATTAGTTTATTTATATTAAATTTAAAATCATTCCTTTTATCGTAGAAGTCAACAGGGGTTATGAAAATAATTTTCAAAGACTTTACATGATCGTGATAAAATTACAGATATTCTTCTTTTTTAATACTTTATCTAAAAAACTAAAATTAATATAGGGTTCCCACTCTTTAAACAAAGCAAAATTTAAGCACTTTTGAGGACTTTCTCTTTGAAAAAATTAAGGACTTTAAAAATAGTATGATTGTTTATCATCGAATATACCTTCCCAAAAAAAAAATCAAAAAATATTAAAAAACAATTTTATGTCAAAAACATTATTATGTATAATGTAAGCATTGATATAATTGTTATAATTAACAGGGCTTGCCAAAGAATTACCGGGAAATTTTTGCAAAACTGGGTGGGTTTTTTTTGTTTTTTTTTAAATTTCTAGATTGTTAAAAAATGTCATTCAGATTGTAAAAGTTAACATATGAAACTAATCTGCATTCCATTTTTAATGATTTCATTGAAATTGAATTGTAAAATTAAGTGCAGAAATTAAGATTTGCAATTTTTCTTATGTATATCAAAAGAAAAAAAAAGAGTAAATAAAGAAATTTGTCTAAAACATTGAAAAAATTAATTCAACAAGTTTTTATCATTCAACAAGTTTCAATTTAAGTACAAGTATCACTACTACAAGGCGCATAGCCAAATTTTTCAACAAAAAAATTTCACCTTTTAAGTACTGTGGGGAGAGTTATCGACAATGTCAACCGTCATCTATGAAAAGGTACCCCGACATAGAGTCGAGTTAACATGTCTTATATACTAGTGAATTGTAGTTGTAATTTTGTAGTGGTAGATACGCTACAGTACTCCCCCACCAGAATTTTATCAGGGATAAGATTCGATGAACAGATCTCACTAGTTGATGTACTTGTGAAAGACCGGGAGAGAGTCTCCGGATTTTTTGAGTGCTGAATGTGAGAGGTGTATTAACATCACAATCGAAGTCGCTCCTGTGTTGCCATTAGCAGTCGAGAGTATGCAGGCGTTGAGAGTGTAGACGTTGTGTGACTGTTCGAGACGAGACTGAGAAGCAACAGCGCAGGAGGTGAATGATGCATTCACAAATAGCAAGTCAACCGTACAATGTGGACTATCCATCGAAGTAGGCGTAACCGTTAAGAGATTGCAAAGTGGGCGTTACTTGCGTGAGCAAATCACGTTCGAAGGTCACCAATGTGGAGAGAGTTATCGACAATGTCTGACAAAGAACTCTTTTTTTGATTATATTAGTCATTATAAAATGATCAAGAGATTTATTGGTTCTATAACAGAGGGTGGAAAATGAAGCCTTGTAATATATCATAAAGTAAGATTAATTCCTCAGAGTAAATATTCCTTAACGGAATTGTATAATTTCGAAAATTAAATGTATTAAATCAAAAATAATTCTAAAAACATATTTAATATTAAAAGTGCAAAAATAAGTTAGCTAGAAGTGACAAAAAAATTCGATGTATTCTATCAATTCGAACAAACTAAATGTTTTACATTGTCAAGATAATTATTAATTAGAATTTCCTAAAATTCAAAATTGCAATTATGTATATTTTTATAATTATAATAAGAATTTAAAAGAACATCTTTCAGTTTAGAAAGAGGAATGCTATAATAACAACATTATATACTAAATAAAAACTATATTTTTATACATTAAATAGAGTTACTACTGTAACTGCCACTACAATTTCTTACAGTTCAACTCGAATGTATTATATTATAAAAAAAATTTGCACTTGCATATTAGAAATCTTTTCAAATCAAGCGTGAGCTCATAATGATAGGAGCAACTTTTCTGCGGAATCTGTCCCGAGAAGCTGGTCTAAATACTACTTTCTAGGGGACTAAAACCATTAAAAAAACTTCGTAGTAGCTTATAAAAAAGAAGGAACTGTAAAATTAGCTTTTCATACACAAGTATTTGTTTACTCCCATACAAAGCACTTTTTCTCGTGTTTTTATCTGACTCTCTATAATATTTGAATTTCAAAAGAATAAAACAGCCTTCGCATATAAGTAAGCTACAAGCTGAAAATATTTCTTCTCCACAAGTGTTCTAAATAAAACCAAACTTCAGCTCAATATAAGGGAGCTTAATTATATATATATGTATTTATATACAGGTGATTATCAAAATAATGGAAACACTTGTGAATAAAAGGGTCATTTAAGAATTCGCTTCAAAAGCATTAAAATATAATCTTAGCTTTCAGTTTATTTTAAATATAAAATGTACATATATTAGGTGGTATAAGAGAGCTTTAGCGGAGTTGTCTACGTTTTGATTTTTTGTCAGAAGCGTAAAATTTCAGACCTCACAGATTTTCAGGGAGGCCAAACTGTAGGAGCCCGACTAGTTGGAGCAACAGTGAACGAAACATCCCAGCTTTTAGGCCTTTCTTGAGGTACGGTGTCTAAAGTCCTGACAGCATACACATAGCGTGGAAAAACAAGCTCAGCACAGCAAAATAGTGGACGGAAAGAGAAACTGAATGAAAGAGACCGATGGGTATTGAAGCGGATTGTAATGTCTAAAAAGAAAACAATTGCAGCCAAAGTGACCGCAGAGATCAATCAGCATCTGGATTTTCCAGTGTCAACAATTACAGTTAGGAGATACCTTCATAAAGAGAACATTTACGGCAGAACAGAATTCTCAAGCCTTCAAAACCTAGGGTGTTTCCATTATTTTGATAACCACCTGTATATATATATATGCTTATTGATATATTTTATTATAAATGAAGTAGTGACGGGGCCATTTCCAAAGGCCCTGCATGCATGTCTTACTACTATTTATGAAAATACAATTGAAATATTACATGGATTTACGTTACAATTGTCGTAAATTGATTTGAAATGATTCAAAATTTTAAGTATAAATGTTTGTAGAAAAGGAAACTTTTTACTTTTCAAAAGGAAGGTTCTGTAACATTCTGCTACCAGTTCGACACGTCGCTGCAGTTTTGCCACTGGGAAAATGTTTATTGGTCGTTTTTAGGGGTTACCTCTATTGACTTCAAAATGTTAAAATATACATGATTTTTGCCCAGCGTTTTTAATTTTAGCTATTTTCATTTTCTTGGTGCGGAAAAGCCACTGGTTTTGGTATCGTGAAATCAGAATCAATGAATAACATTTAGTGTTTATAAGAATAATCCCTACTGATATAATTATGAGTAAAAATAAATTTACCAATTATGATGATGGAACTATTTAAGTGAAAGAAAAATTGTGATATTGTTTAAGTTTGGCTTTATTTTTATCAGATACAAATTAGTTAGCTTTAAAAGATGGGAAGAGGTTTGTTTGTTTGAGGTGCTTAGTTTTTTCTAAAAAGACATAACTATGTAATATCTTTAAAGTTTCATAATTTGTTATAAAATTATTTTAAGTGTCAAGCATTACTTTACTGTAAGTTTGAGTAATATTTGACACTTTTAGTCAATAAATACTAATACAAATACTCCACTTTACTATTAGAGTTAATTTTAACAGTCGCAAATATAAAGTGTGGAACCTATGCCAATATCTTCAATAAGTTGAAAAAGTTTTTTATTATGTTCTTTAGAAAATCAGTTATGTTTTTTTTCTAGTTGTAACTTTTATATTCAATTTAAGTGTAGGAGAAATACAAAATAATCTCAATCTGAACTGTAACTTAAAAAGAAAATTGCAAGACTTATTCTGTTTTTTTTTTATATCACTTTATGTAATTTATGAATGAAATACCAAGAAGAAAGTTCACCTAATTTCATCATATGTTTTGTTTTTTAATATTTTAGTAACTATGAATTATCTTAATTGAAAAGTATATTTTTTCTTAACTATTCACATCATTCATTACCAAGAGTGATATCTTCATAATGATAAAATTTTTGTCTCATGGTTTTAAATTTTTGAGATTAACTAAAAAGAAATAAATTACTATTATATTTTTACTGTTCATTGGTTTTATCCCTTTGTAGCTTGGTGAAATTCTTTTGTTTTAAGGGCATCACCAAGGATCTTTTCTAGTAAATGCTTCTATGGTTTTATATATATTAGTGCCAAAAACATTTCTTTAGATATATTTATTATTTTTTTAAAACTTTTTCTATATTTAAGAAAATAACAAACTATCTTCTAGGAAAAAATAGTTTAGTTTATGATAGTATTAAATATTTTTACGATTTGATTTTTTATAAATATTGATATATTTATCTTATTATCCAAAGATTTTGCAAAGCTTGTATTTAATTTTATTTTAAATTATTTGGTGATTCATATTGTAAATTTTTTCTAGTACATTAATGGTGGAAGCTTGGAACAACTTTTTCAGAACAAGCATATTGAGTTGTCATGGGAGACAAGAATTAAACTGCCATTAGATATAGCTCATGGCATATGTTACTTACATTCACGTGGTGTTTTTCGCAGAGATCTTACTTCAAAGGTATGAAACATCTGTTATGATTTGACCTCATCTTTCTTTTCATTCTGTGTTTATTGTTGTGTTGCTGGCATCAGATTTGTTTGATTAGTATTTTATTTACTTGTATTTTAGTGTGTGCACTGGTAAGAAATTACCAGCTATTAAAATTATTTTTACATCTCATAATTATGGAGAACTGTATGTGTATTGTAAGGATAATAACTGAAAATTTTTTTTAGAGTTTATCTTTTTTTCTATAATTTTACCTACTGGTTATGAGAATATGTTGGCTGTAAAATTATTAAATTATAATCAGTTATTTTTTTAAATGTTATAAATTAAACAAAATAAAAATTTTAAATTTACCTAAAATAGTTTTTTAGTTTAAATTTGTGCCATGCTTAACATAGTGCCCCAGCACGATGTTTTTCTTCCCCCTCCCCCCTTTTTTCCCTTAAGGTTTTTTTAAAAAATTAATTAGACCTGAAGTGCTTAAACAATATTTTTTTAGTATATTCGAATTTTTAATACTTGTAAATCTTAATTGAACTACTATGACATTTAACTCTTTGACGCACAATTTTTATTAAACATATTTTTTATTATTTAATATTAATTTAGGTCAAAATGAGTAAAAAATATTATATTTAGCACTTTAATAATTTATGGTTATGATATACAGCTATGTCTTTTCTTGTGTTAAAGATTAAATCTTCCAAACACTGCTCACTTCCATACAATAATTTTTCAAATTTGCACTTAATTGCAGTTATATATATTTAAAAGGAAGTTATTTATCATTGAAATTTCTTTAATTTACAAAATCAATAATTGATCAATTTTAATGTGATTAAAAAGTAATAACTACTTTCTTTGGATTTTATATTTTAGTGTAAATATAATTGTGATAATCTTCTAACAATTTGTTTTCGTAACTATTACTGATTTTCATAATTTAAAAATACCAAAATATATGTGTTTGTAATTAGAGGGTTTGTAATTAGAATATATATATGAAAGGGACACTGGCGTCCCACTTGCATCAAAGTGTCTAAGATGAATTGAGATTAAACTGTTCCCAGCGCAAGTTCAGTTTAGCTAAAAGGTTTCAGGCTAAGGCAAAACTTTTCTTTCACTAAAGTTCTCTTTTTCTGAAAGTTAAGGAATTATACCAAATTATACATATATTATAAAGAATTATACATTATATATATATATATATATTATAAAGAATTATACATTATTTCTTTCATTGCAAATTATGTCTTTAATTTGACATATCGTTGTGCATGCAACTTTAACACAATTTTTTTTACTTCAAACATTTGAAATCTTTTATCTTCATAAGTTACTATAATGTTCTAATTTGCTGCGCATTTGCAATATATGAGACATAAAAATGCGTTATTATTTTTATTTTAATATACATTTCATTTATAAAGAAAATTTGAAAGTTTTAACTTTTATTATTATTGTATATGATTTGTAAGTAGTGATACTTTGTTCTACAGAATGTCCTCATCAAACTGAATGAAGATGAGATGACCGCAGTTGTTGGGGATTTTGGCTTAGCAGAGAAAATACCAGATTCAAGTTAAACTGTAACTGCCCACGAGCCTGTATATATTTGAATGTTTATAGAACATTATTTTAATATATTTTCTGTATTAATCTGTTAACTGGGTGAGAAACAAAATAGCCAAACTTCATTAAGACTTCAGCAATAGATTATTCTTTTGAAAAAATTGAATTCTTGTGTCCACCTTTTATTTGGTTAGTCCATCTTAATTTAAACAGCTTCCTTAAACTTTCAAAAAACTTAACTTTTTAAAGTTTACTTTTAATTAGTTTAAGATAAATCAGATTAGTTGTAACTGTCCTTCTTAATGCTGAAAAACTTGTAACCATTTTGATGAAGGTACCCAGCTAATGGATAAATATCTCAATCAATTCAAAACTCCCGTTTGAATTTCTGGTTTCTTATATATGATGTTAGCACTTTTTAATTGGTAGATAACACTGATGGAAGTATCAACAGATGGCGATAATTTTGGTTTTTTTTTTTATTAAAGCATATTTTATCTGTAACTTAATTACAGTACCAGTTTATTCTTAATATATGCTATGTTAAAATAATTTGTTTATATGACTGAAAAACATAAAACATTGGTTTATATGTTGTTTTTTTTCTGTACTTTGACTTTTTCTTCTTTTTTTTCATGTAATCTCTAAATATTTGCCTTGGATTTCAGAAACTCTTAAGGCTTCCTAAAGTCTAAAATACAATTTTTACCCCTTCAATTTGTTTTCTTCTTAATTGTCTATGTGTGTGGAAAAAATTGTATATATTTGTGTACTCAAATTATTAAGTAATGGTATGATTATTTTAAACTTATTTCTATATTTTTTCTACATCGATAACATTAAATGTCACCTTAACAATGGCTATTGCATTGTCAAAATTAGTGTTCTTATGAAATATTAAATTTAAGTTATTTGATTTTCCAAAGTAAATATATCAATTTACTTTGGAAATTGATGTATTACAATTATGAATTGACCAAAGTAAATATATCAATTTACTTCGGTACCTTGAAAAAAAATGTTTTATTGTAATATTAAAATTTAAAAATATGAAGGAAGGATAGTCATTTTAGAAGGCCTCTTTTATCCTGTAGTGTGCTTGGTGATCATGAATGCTATATTTATCCTAGTGGTAGTAAACTAAAGCAGAAATTTTAAAACAAATAAATTTTTTGTTCAATGTTAATTCAAACTTATGAGCTTTTGTGTATCAGACTTTTCATACATTAATTTAAATCATTTGCATGTAGTGGTGAACAATTTTATTTTAAATTTAGTTAATTAAAATATTAATACTTTGCATTTGCTATCATTAAAAATATTTTCTGTAACTAAGAAAATTCTGTAGTTGTTAAAGGGTTTGTGACACAAACTTCTATGTTGTGCAATAACTGTTGCAACATAACCATAAAGTGTCTATAAAGGAAAAAAGATCTGATTTTTCTCTTTTTTTAAAATTTGGAATTTTTTTGTAGAATTTATTTAATTACATTCAAAATTAGCATGTCTCAAAAATATATAGCATTTTTAAAAGCACTTGAATAATTCAATATAAGCTTAATATGTATATATTTTTTTAATAAAAGTGTAAATATCTTTTTAACAAAGTCTAAATTATACATGCTAGTATTTAAACTTCTTTTGTCCTTATTTTGAGACTTTTTCTGTTGAATTATAAATTTATTTGCTTTTTATAACTAAGCTTAATTGTTTTTTCTAAAATATTATGATGTTATTTGTTCACTTAAATATTAAGAGGTTATTAAGGTATTAAGACATTATTTGTTTATTTTAGGGATCATAGTCAACTTTTACTAATTGTTGGTTCATCTTATTGGATGACACCTGAGTGTTAAAAGGAAAAGTGGTATAATGAAAAGGTAAATATTTTTTAAGGTTCAATGCATCATGGGCAGTGGCACTTGACCTTAAAAAAATATTGATGTAGGACATACCGAGCAGTGATACTCAACATGACCAAGTATATATTTTAGCCATTTATTGCAGTAACATATATACATTCTGTTGCTGGGTAAAAACTAACAAGATTAAACTGCAATTATAAAGTTAAAAAAAATATTTATTTTAAAATCTTGAAGCAATCACAAAAGAAGTACTTAACAAAATACCTGATATTATAAACTGAACATCGCCCACTGGTAATTTGACTGAAGGAACAAAATAATGTATTACAAGTATTAATTCTGTAATGAATTACATTTGTTGTATCTTCTAACAGCCAATTGACAAGCAATACAATTAAACAAGGAGCTTCATAAAAAAATCCCTATTGAAATAGCATTTTTACACAGATATTTAATTTGAATAGATATTGAATAGACACATAATAAAGCGAGTCTCATTTATACAAATCAGTTTAAGACTTTTTTTTTTTGCTTTAAAATGTTCAGTTTTTTTTATTTATGCTGAAATCCCTTTTTGAAATTAATTAAAAAGTCTTTTAACTATCTTTGATGCCTGTTACTATTAAAAATTATGAATAAACAGAATAAATGTTCATTTAATATAAAATCATAACTGTAAAGTATTACAGTTTTTTTCTATTTTGATGACCATAAAAATTCCTAAAATTAACTATGTGTATAGTTCATTATGCAACAATTATCATGAAATTTGTATTATTTTGTAAAATCTACTGGATTTTTTTCTATCCATGTTGGGAGCTATGTTTTTATGTTGACTTTTAAATTTGTGTCCCATTCATTTTGTCCAGAAACAGCCTTTCACTGAAAGAAAGTGGGAAAAACTTTTATGAAAAGAAAAAAACTGAGAAACTGGAGGAAATGAATAAATAAAATAACTATTTTCAATTTATTTATTTTAGTTTTGTACAGAATTTTAAAATACATGAATCATTTAGATTTAGTACTGAACAACTACAAATACTACTATAGATTTAGTACTGAACAACTACAAATACGCATACTGAACAACTTTCAATGAACAAAAATAAGTATGTTATTTGTAATTGTGAATAAATTTTGTTATTTGCAGTAGTACGCAATCTTTAGTATGTGATTTGTCAATTGAAAAGCATTAAAAAACTGATTATGATATTTTAACAGTTTATGGCATAAACTGTTTAAATATGATAATAACTGCCTTTTTAAAAAATATAAAAATTTATATTTCATTTCTAACATGTAAGTAAAATATTAAAGCTCTACAATAATTTTATTTTCTTTAGAAATGCATTAAATTTATTTTTATTCCTAAGTGTTGCTTTTTTATTATAATGATGTATTAAACAGCTTGGAAATTAATACTATTATTTGAACTTCATTGCAATTAAAAACTGTTTTTTCCACTTCGGTTGAAAGAAGCATAATTTATTTCTTACTGAATCTAGAAACTTGAAACAACAATATTTCTTCTATATATATGTATGTTAATTTTAAATTATTTTAAGCTCTATTAAGTTATACTTATTTAAAACTAGTATAAAATTTAAATTAATTTATGATTCATTAAATTTTTTTTAAAAATTACATTAAAAAAATAAATGTTTAAATTTTATTTTTCTTTTAGGTTTGGTAAAATTCCAAACAAAATTTTTGAACAATACAAGATGTCTTGCCATGAAGAACAACAAAATCTTATTGCAGGTAACATTTAAATTGTTTTCTAGTTGCACATTTTATGTGTATATGTTTTCATTTCTTGGTTGTTTTATCATAGTAGTTGTTTATGAATGTATTTATTTCTTAATGCCTCATACTATAAACATGTGAAAGTTATATTAAAAATTTATGGAGCAGCTAACTTTTGATTTTGCAATGAGTGATAACAAAACTCAATCTCAGAAACAAACTTTTCAAATTAAGTTTTATGTTAGAATTAAATCTCTAATGATTTTTTTTATTGAGGCTATTCAATTATTGTGCTATGAGAGTTGAATTATAGTCTATCATAAACAAATGCTTCATAGTGGCTATATTCTGTTTTGTAAAATTTTTGTCTAAAGCACTAATACCACAAAACATAATTGTTTATATTTAATTTCATAATAATACTTGAGTGCAATTTTCTAATTTTCCATTGCATGAAATTTTTGAATGATTCTTCGATACTTTTGTTTTGCTGTATTTCAAGCAATGCGAATACTCTTCATCTTTTTATGGTGGTTTATATAATCAAGAAAGAAAAAGAGTTTTTTTTTAAATCAGAAACTTAGTTATTTTATAATGATCATGTAAAGTCTCTGAAAGCTATTTTGCATTTTATTAATGTATATAGTGCTTAAAAATATTCTTTTAGTGCTTAAAAAGTACTTAAAAGGTGCTTATTTTTTGTTGAAAGATTTGACTATGCACCCTGTTATATATTTCATGCAACGAAAAAGAAATTTCTTATTTTATGTTGCATAAAATATTTGAACAATTCTTTCATACTTTTATATTGCTATATCAGGGTGGCTACCCTCCTGGAAAGCCTGGAATTATCAGGGAATTTTTTTGTACTAGAGAAAATCAGGGAAATTTGGATAAAAGCCTAGAAAGATCAGGGAATTTTGAGGAAAAGCAGGAATTTTTTTTCTTAATTCAAATTATTTTACCATCCGTTTAACCCCCTTTTTTTAGATGGACACTTATTGCCAAACAGTTGAAATATCATCAACTTAGCAATACCTTACTTGCATCAAAATTTGCTTCATAACCCTGTTAAACTAGAATACCACATTAAACTCCCATAGTAGCTAAATGAGTGAATAAACCTTTGACCTCTTTGGAGAAGATGGGACTGTATAGTTCAGAATGGGCAAAGATTGTGGGGGAAGAGGTTAGGATATTTGCTTCTGATAATAAAAGTGGATTTTTTCTCCTTTTAGTCTGTGGGCTGAATCCATTTATTGTTCTAGTTTGTTTCAATGCTATTGGGATAGTTTTTTTTTTCTTTTTTTTTTTGACAAAATTTTTTACTTTTAGCGTTATAAAATTCTCCAAAAATTACTTGGTTATACAACAAAGGTTGGTTATTATAACAAAAGATTTTATATAGCACTAGCTTTTGTGCACTCAGCCAATGAAATCAGTGGATTATTTCTCGGCAAAGCCGATCAATCACACATTTTCTTGCAATCACTAACAGCAATGTTTGACAATGAATCGTTTCAATTGTTGCATTTCTTCTAATTTTCTCAATTTCATTTTACCCTCCTATTTCATATTTTAATTATAGAAAGGTTCTTTTAAGTACCAACTACAGTAGATAACCATTTATCGGGTATCCAGAAAACCTGGGAAATGAGAAAATTGGGAAGAATTTTGCTTAGTTTTCACGCTATTTTGAAGTAATATGGTAAATATTCTATTTTTGCTTCAAAATACGAAATGTGTAGTAATTAAAATGTTAAACGTTTGTAAGTGTTGTTTGCAATCTAGAGATATTTTTCAAACTGTTTCTCCTTTTACCTTAAAAAGCTGGCAAAGACTGAAAAATGTATAAGAAATATGTTAAATGATGTATTAAAGTAAGATCTCAAAAGTTTTTATTCATGTGCAGGCCCCACACTAAACACTCCAAATTACTAGCCAATAAATTATCCAAACATTTATTAAAGGTTCAAATATAAAAAGTGTTAATCAAAGGAATGAGTTCTATTGCATGATATCGCGTAATGCAGCAACAGTCATGTGATCTGAATTTTTTTCCCTTTGCTTTTTTGTTGCTTAAATTATCTGGACTTAATATAATTCTAATTGTTATATGACATATCCATAAAAAATTACTGTAATCGAATAAAATAAACAAGATTTATTAAAAAAAAAATCATATTGATGTAATTTTCATGATCCATGGGAATATATATTTTTCTTAACTATGGAAAAATTGTTCGCGAAAACTCTATTTCTTTCGCTGAATTTACAATTTTATTGCATTCGGCGAATATTCTGCATAGGCTCTATGTGTGTCTTTCTTGGAAAGAAAGAAAACAAAACTTTGTTTTTTCTGTACTGTACAAGGGCAGGTTTCTAGTTGTAAAAACAATTGACTAATTTAAACTAAAGAACTATGTGGTTAGATTGGAATTCTTTAAATATTTTTATTTCAACTAAGAAGGCAAAATGAATAAGATTTAAAGAATTTTATCGAGTTTTCTTATAGAGTGCGCAAGAAGAAATTTGACAATTCTGCATTTACTACATTCATTTTTGTATTCTGACTATCTCTTAGAATAATGCTAATTCCTAACAAACTACATTATTTATTCATTGGTACTTTAGGTATTGGTTTACTTTACTTTAGGTATACTTTAGATATTGGTTTAAATAAAATAGGATCAATGAATTTTATAAAGAGCTCTGTTTAAATAATATAAAGTACAAAATAGCTTTATATTGAAATATAAATATAGTGTCTCTTAAAAAAGTTCATACACTAATGACTTTCAATGAAATAGGACTTTGTATATTAATTAAAATGAATATTTCAGAATGGATATATCAATAAAAAATCTTCTCTATTCTTGGCAAAACTGCATAGAATATTTTAAAAACAAAGCAAAAGTTTATTTTTAAGAAAGTCATCGTACACTTTAAAAAAAACTCTGCTTATTGGTAAATATTCTAATTTTTAGTATAATTAGAATATTTACCAATTAAATTTACCAGTAGCAATTTTAATATAAAACAAAGTTTCCAATAACCAAATTTTTGGCTGATAATTGTAAATTGTACCTTAAAATATTTAAATAAACAGGTTAATTCATTATGCCATCAATTAATGACTAATTACCTTATCCCTGTGATATACACCAACATGCAAAGACGCCACCATGCTTAACTGTTCCAACTATTTTGGATAAAGTTCCTCATTTTTTCTGTTTCATAATGCACATCAAAACCCAATGTATTAAGTTTGTTTCCATTAACCGATTAAACATTATTACTACGTTAGGGATCTATTTATCATTGATTTTGCAAAGTAAAGCCTCATCGAAAATGAAATTTAAGCAGAATATTTTTATTAAATTTTGCAGAAATTTTTATGACTTTCAAATTGGAATTTATGAATTTTTTCGCAAATTTTATAATTTTTATCTCAGATCACACTGATATGAAGCATTTTGCCTCATGTTGCACAATGGAATGGGACAAAATAGACTAATTTAGCAATATTCATTACTGATTTACCTCTTATGATGACAAATAATCATCTTTCAAATGTTGTCTGTTGTATAATTATGACTACGAGTCACTTATAAATGATAGAAGAAAATATTATGGAGTTAGCCAGCAAAAATCTATATATATATTTCTCTTACACGGCACCAAAAAAAAAGTCTCATTACAACTCCACGAATGGCAACATTAGAAAATCGACTAATGATTGCTGCTAAAAATGTCACATGGCAACTGTCACATGAGGTGGCTCAACATATAGCGCTTTTAAAAACGGATATTTCTCTTACACAGCACCAAAAAAAAGCCTCATTACAACTCCTCGAATGGCAACGTTAGAAAATCGACCAATGATTGCTGCTAAAAATGTCACATGGCAACTGTCACATGAGGTGGGTCAACATATAGCGCTTTCAAAAACGGAAACAATAACCAGAGTGAGCATTATCAGGTTGTTCAATTCAGATTCATGCCCTAAAAACATGATAATATTTAATTTAAACTCAATTAGGAATTAATTAGGCTGGCCTTCTCCATGACTACAAATAAGTCACAAGGTCAGAGTTTTGATAAAATCAGTATAGTATTGACTGAACAAGTTTTTAGTCATGGACAACTTTATGTTGGCCTGTCAAGAGTTAAGTCATTTGACAGCCTTTCAGTAATTGTTCCAAGATGCCAAATCTATAATTGTGTTTTCAAAGAAATTCTAAATGCTTAGTGTTAATTTCTTAGAGCTTTGCAGAAAAAAATGTTTTTTGGAAAAAATTTAATTGAAACTTCTATTGGCAGTAGGCAAGGGGAACTGCCAAAATCAAAACTCCCCGATTAGAAATGCAGCATGGCAACCTCCACGTGGTACTTCTCGGGTAATGCTAACAGCTATGCATTTTAATTTATTGTATGTAAAACATCCTTATTTTGTTCTAAAATGTTATGCACTTTATCACAAATGTTAATTAATATAGAAATTGATTTCAATAATGCTGATCACCAAAAAATATTTCATTTGGCGATAAAACAAATTTTTGTGTTCTTGAAAATGAAAGACTTTTTGAGGGTTATTATCTCACAAGGAAAAGTTAGGGTTTAAAGTTTATATTTTTAAATAATAAATTTTTTTCTAAAACTTTCAGAATTTCTAGCATTAACTAATATATTATAGGTACACATTTAGTTGAATTTAGGTGAGTAACTGCAATATTTGATAATTTATTTTGCTAATATGTTTCTCATTTAGCTAATATTTTGATTTTATCACCATGTACAATCTAAATAGCTAATATACTTTTTTAAAAGCCAATAAGAACATTGATAGAATTCTTCTACATAAGTACAATACTATGTCTTTGGTGATAAAATACTATGTCTTTGATGATAATATACTATGTCTTTGTGCTAGAACATTGTGTTCATTGGTGAGCGAGTGCAGCTAGCCATGGTTCACGGCGTGAACCACGTAGGATTGCGTAGCAATTCTCGGGGGTTAGCGAGCAGGGGGCAGAGCCTCCTGGTTAAAATATAATTTTGCTAACAAAAGTTTGATACTAAATTGCAAATAAATAAATAAATAAAAATTAGGTGAAAATAATTAAATAAAAAAATTAAAGTAATAGACACTAATTTTAATTCTGAAATCCGAAAGCATTTAAGTGTACAATGATTGTAAAGTAAAATTTTTGTTATTTTTTTATTGATTTCTTAAAAATAAACTTTTGCTTTGTTTTTAAAATATTCTATGAAGTTTTGCCAAGAATAGATTATACATCTTATTATTAAATACCCATTCTGAAATATTCATTTTAATTAATGAAAAGAGCCCTATTTCAATAAAAGTCATAAGTGTGCGAACACTTTTGGAAGCCACTGTGAAAATAAAAAATTTTGGGATATAATTGTTTAGAATCCTTTTCTTTTGCTTAATGAAAATATATGAAACAATATTTATTCAAGGTTTTTTTTTTTTTTTTTTTGGTCACTCTTTATTTCACATTTGGTACACTTTGTGAAAAAACTACTTAATATATCATATTAAAACATTTTTTATTCTCTAAAAACAATGTATTCTACTAGTTAAAGATATTTCCTCCACATCTGTCTTAATTTTTTAAAAATTTATCCAAACATTAAAAATAAAAGAACAATATCTTACTAAGTTACAAATTATAAGAAACAATATCTTACTTAAATAAAATAGTAACCGGACATGATTGTCTTGCAGATCACCTTCACCGTATTTGGATCTTCTCAAGCCCTTACTGCCCCCTCTGTAACTCTAATATCCCTATCCACACCACATCCGCCACTGTGCAGTCGTTAGGGGCGACTCCGAGACTGGACTTTATTGGAAGGCCAGAGAACTTATGAGGCATTAACTTCGGTCAATTTATTGTTGTGTCATCTTTACTTTTGTTCCTGTTCATTTATTTTTATTTTTGTCTTGCCATTGGAAATATTAAAAAAAAAATGAATGAAAAGAAAAATATTTCATAATATGGAGACTTTTCTTGTACCTATCCTACACTTTATGAGAATAAAACTTGATGACCTGGAAATTTTAATATGTTTACATGGAAAAACCTGAAAAAAATTAGGGAAATTTGAAACTGGATTTAAGTGACCACCCTGCTCAGTGTTGGTTGATGTAAATATAATTGTATATAATGTAAATTTTTGTCATGTAGAGGTTTGTTTGATTTTAATTGAATCCATTCTATGATATTTTCCTGATTTTAAACTGGGTCTTATTGTTATTATTATTGTTTATTTAACCTTATTTTTCATCTTCTCTAATTATAATTTTCTATTTACAATACCAGTTTGCTTTTTATATTTATATAACTATTCTGCTTTAGATATTTTAATAATATTTATAGCATTTCTCTGAAAATGCTTATACGTCATGAATTTTGCAGAAAATTTCCTAAATTGTAAAGGCATTTTTTACAATAAAAAAATTTTGAATGATAAAAATATTTTATTTAAGATTTATTGCAGTGTTATATTATTATTAGTTTTAAATCTAAAAGATTTTAATAAAATTTACTGGGGTTTATTAGTTTTTTATTTACTTTTTCGAGTATTTTTCTGAAAAATCTACTCTGAGCTCTTAAGCTTTTCAACTTATTGTAAAAATTTTGGGAATGTATTATTTAATATTTGGCCTTGGTTTTACAGACTACTGTAGTGTTGCTACAGCTTACTTGTTATGCAACCTGTTCTCTCTTTTTTATAATATCTGATTTCTTCTTTTTATAGTCTCTAATTTTAGATTGATTTTTTTTTCTATTTCATGTTTTTGTATGTTTGCATTTTTTTAAGTCCAGGGGGGAATTTATAATTTTAAGTGAAAAAATTGAAAGTTGTATAGATTGCGAATTGTATTCATTGGTAAAAGACTATTATCAAGGAAAAATAAGCAGAATAATAAACAAAAAAAAATCAAGAAAAATAAACAAATGACTTTGAACAGACAGAGAGTAAATAAAAACTATTAAAATCTTTTTTGAAAGAATTCATTTAATTGAAAAGTAGGCTTACAAAGATTTATCTGCAGCTAATTGTGTATTAAATTTTTTGTCATTTTTTACAAAAGTGTGTTTTTTATAAATCTTATTTTTATATACTGATTGTATATTATGATTATAAATTGTATTCATTTCATGTTAATTGTGCTTCTAACATAGGGAACGTATTGTAAATAGAGAATAATTTTTTATAAATTTTTAGATGGTAATACAAATTTTTCGGGAAAGTGGGCTGCAACATAAAAAGCTTTAATCTTTTTATGTTATTTTATTATCTAAATCTTCTTCTTAATTTATTATTCAAAACTAAACGTTTTCTCACACTTAATTATTCACTCATAATTTTATTCTTTTCATGTTCATTGTGCTTCTAACATAGGGAAAATATTGTAAATATCGAATAATTTTTTATAAATTTGCCTGGAACTTTAATACATATATATATATATATATATATTATTGCCATTCATAAATTTCATGTTTGAAATACTTATTGATTTTAATTTTATAGCTTGTGGTCTTTGAAGGTGAAAAATAAATTTCTATGTGGTTCTTTGATTATTTTTCTGGCATTTGCCCAGAATTTTTATATTTAATATTTTTGCTTTTCTTAAATTTTTGCTTCAATTATTTATTGATTTTAATTTACAGCTGGTATTTTCTACACATGAAGAAATTGTAGTATGATCTATTGACCGGAAGTTCTCTTTGCCTTTATAATTTCTTTCTAGCATTTGCCTGGAACTTTTATATTTCATACTTTTCTGCCTATTATAAATTCCATGGTTAAGGTATTAGTTGATTTCAATTTATAGCTTGTGGTCTTGAGATAAAGATGAAATTGCAATATAGTCTTTGGATATACAGTTTTCCTAGTTTCTTGTAAAAAAAAATTCTGGCATCTGCCTGAATTTATTACTTTTTTTTTCTTCCTTAAATTATATTTCCTTGTGCTTGAATTTGCAAATTGCACTTGTATTTTTCTGACTTTCATTAATGGTGACATTTCCATAATTCAGTTATTCCTTAATCTTAATTTAATTAAAATGATCTTAATTCAAAGAATCATAATATGATTAACCAGCTGTTTTCCTTGCTACTGAAAGTTTTCTTTTGAACCTGTAGTTGTTGAGTTGCTATTTTGAAACTAATGTATTTCAGTTTGTAATGCAGGATTGTCACAATGCATTTGGATTTGCAGCTATCTTAATTTACTGGTACATGTGTGGTTCACTCTAAGTATCTATTCTTTGTTTTTATTTGTGCTATAATCCATGAGATATTTTATTAAGAACTTAATCTAGCGTTCTTGATCTCTTCTTTCAAATTTAACCTACAGACTTGGTATTAATATTTTCTTGGTTTTATTCTTAGTTTTCTTTTCCTGGAGTATTTTCTCTAATTCTTGCGTAGAAACATTTCTTCATTTAGTACTTTTACTATACTATACCTAAAAGTACTAAGTAGTACTTTTTTTGTTATTTCATTTTATTTATTATTGGTTGCTCACACAGCTATTACCTTTTCAGTTTATAAAAATATATGCCTTTTAAGTTCATAAATATATATATACTAATACGTATGTATATATTTTTCCATCTCTCAGCTTTCTCTTGGGTTTAGTTAATGCGCATAATCCCAATTTTATTTCAGATTAGTTTAAATGTTTCATGTGGTATCATTCCTTGGGATAAGTGTATGAAGTATCATTTAGCCATATATGTATATGGCTAAATAACTAACTCCGTTGAAGTTGATAATAGTAAATTGTGCAACTCCTTGGAGTTGGTGATATTTAGTCATTAGTTAATGAAAAGAAGGCCAGAATGTTCTGATATTGAAAACTTTGAAGGGTATACCTTTTATTTTCTGTTGATTTGAAGAAGAAAAACAACATTGTGAAAACTTACAAATATTAGGTTTCTGACTTTAATATTTTCTTGCTGTAGGATTATTATTATGAACTATTTTCTTTTGGATAAAGTTATAATTTTACAGCGTTGCTTTTCTTATTAATCGTTCGTTTAAGTAACTATATTTAAATTTCCGTTCACAATTTTTTTTTTCTAATACAGTTTATCTTGAGATTCAATTTCATAATATGTGAGTTGTTAAACATAAAGTTTTTTTCCAGATTATTTTTAATGCTCTAAGCATGAAAGTACTCTTTTCCACAGAATTATCATTCCTAAATGATTTATTATATGCTAAATATTCGTTTCCATTAGAAAAGGTAACATCAAAAACTTTACATAAACCAATTTCGTGCTTAGAATTTGGTTTAGTTTCTTGTTATATAAGGTTTCTTTACAATATGAATCCAATTATTAAATTATTCTCTCCTTGCAAACTTGTAATTTTGCATCAACTTGCACTTTTTTTCTTGCTCTTTAAATATTTCTTCTTACAATTGTATTTCTACAATTGTAAGTAATTGTATTGTAATTCTTACAATTGTATTTCAGCTTGCTCTTTGACTTAGTTAAAACACACAAGCTTATTTCAAATTACTTTAAATGTTTTGGGTCTTAGAGCACTTTTTCCTTATAATTAGTGTGTGAAGTATCATCCTTTGAGTCATCAAAAAAGATATGGCTAAATAACTGACTCCATTGAAGTTGATGTTAATAAAACTATGCAACTCTTTGGAGTCAGTGATATTTGGCAAAGAGTTAATGACGCAGAAGCAAGAGAGTTCTTATGATGAAAATTGATTTAATTGACTTTGCCCAGGTATGACTTTTTTTTCCTGTTAATATGAAGCAATCCAACATATTTGGTCAATATTAAAGATATTGAGATTTCTTACTGTAAGATTTCTTTTTAATGTTCTTAACACTGTTCCTAAATAAAGTTTCAATAATGTTTTTCTAAACTTTTTATACTTGCCTTTTTTTATACAAAAAATTATTTTTTTTGGACAATACAGTTTATTAAAAGTAAAGATAATAGATTGCAGATTTGAAATCATAATGAACAGATTCTTTTCTAAAATTAATTATTTGACAGAAGCAGAGTTTTCTAGAATATTGCCTTAAAGGACTATAAAAGCATAATTTTTATTTGAAAACTATGAAAAGTTTTAATAGAAAAACAGTTTTAATACAGTTCTTTTAAAGTTTAACATTCAATTAATTGAAATCAAAAGCTCTCCAAATAAATCTAAAATAAACTTTTATTTTACGTTTGATTAATTTTTGAACTACTAAAATAGTATGTAACTTTGCGAATTTGTTTTGAAAAAATTTAATAAAGGGAAAAATACAAAAATAACTTCTCGTTTACTAAAAAACTAAAATAATAAATGTTTGTTTTTGCATGATATATGTTTAGTACGTTTAGCCCCGGTAAATTCTATAACATCACTCTAAAACAAAATAGAGATCAAGCAATTTTTTAAAAATGCCCTCATTTTATGGGTTTGTTTCAAGAAATTAAATTAATTAATCATCAAGCAATTTTTCTCTCAAAAAATATATTTGCCTGCTCTATCTTCTGGAAATTCTTTAAAATCACGGAAAAATCAATACACTCAATTACGTTTAAAAAAAAACTCAGCACATTCTTTAATTTTTTAAACAATATGCTAAAAACTGACTATTTTGCTTTTTTTAAAATGTTTTTACAGTATTTAAAATTATTTTATCTAAATCCTCTTTGATAAATCGCAAAACTGTTTAATTAATCTGTTACTTTACTCCCCAAAAGCAGAAAGTGCCTAAAACTGTGACGTACGTCGCAGAACAAACGGAATCCTGCAGAACAATTTGTATCTTGAATAGAATTCTCTTTAGCTTTGACCACTTGCTGTTTTCCTGGAGTGATGTTGCTTTAAAAGAGGAACATTTGACACCCTGCACAAATTTCAGCACATTTATCAGTATTCTCCCTCTCCCGTATCTTTGCCATTCTGAGGAGGAAATTAAAGAATAAGCTTTTGGCTATAACATTTTTATAAAATGGGTGTATCAGTGTTTAACAGACAGCAGGAGAAATCGATCACCTATTTTATCAAGAAAGCTTCTAAATCAAGCCGTAAAAGAATTAAATTCCGAGATTTCCAATTTCATAAAGTTTATGACTTTTATATTTTCCATTCCCATTTCAAAAGCAATTTGAGAATCGTGGGGATCCACGATTGACAGAATTGTTTCTGAAAGACCAAATGCTTTCGATGGAGATGAAGAAGTTGTTGGAACAACAACCAGCGAATGTTTGTGTTTGCAAATGGTGCACCATTTGGGCACTTGTCCCTTCGAAAGATTTTTAAGGCAGCCCTTATTTTAATGTTCGGATCTTCATATCATAGGTATTTTATTTATAATTTATCATCATCATCGTTGTCATTAACAAAAGTTGTACTTCAAAAGTGATTGAAAAAGTAACAAATCGAGAATGTTTGCCTTGGTTTAAAAAATAATGCAGTGTATCTGTGTATGATCCTGTATTTTAATAAGTGAAAATATAGTATTTTAACGTAAAGTTGACTTTTTTTCGCAGTGAAATGCTTGCAGAACATTTGTATAAATTAATAAGTTCTGTTGCAGAACATTTGAAAATATTCTGCTTATGGGCTTTACTCTATCCAGTTATAAATTAAAATTTTTATCACGCCTAAATAAGAAATGAAACTGCCGTTTTTTATTTTTACATAGATTAACTGATGATGATTTTTGAGACGGGAAATAAGAAATTTCTATTTTCTTTACATAAATTGAATTTCTAACAATTTGTAATATTTCATCTGCCATAATTACTGAGAATGATTTCGACCGGCATTTCATGAACACTTAACTGATAACTAAAGTCGTTGCTTAACCTCTTCCCTAATTATAATGAGTTAACTCGTGTATGTATTGCAAATTATTTGTCATCCCGAGAAAACTCGGGCTTAGCAGAATTTGTCACTTCGTTTTGTTTTATCACGTTTTTGCTCGGTCGGAAGCGAAAAACCTGCTGTTTGCCAAGTTTTATTTGTATGTTGGACTGCACACGTGTTTTGTGCGATTGTATAAACGATGATTGCTGAATTTACATAGCCAATAAGAGTAAAAACGAAATGATCTATTCCTTCACTGACGTTTGAAAAATATCACGATGTGTTGTGTAAGAACTATCATACAAAGACTAATATTTAACTTTTTTCATTTGCCCGAAATAACTCGGAATAGTAAACTGATTTTAAATGAAATGTTTCTTACACATGAAAAAATTCAAATAACAATTTAAAACTTGTGCTATATCTTTTGTTTTAGTTCCTCGTATTTATTAATAAAATAAAATAAAAAATATGTTCATTTTTTGCATTTTTTTTCTTCAAAATAATTGGTATGGGAAGTAGTTAAAAGATGGGGGCTATATCTATTTTAGTTGTTCCCAATTAACGCAATCAATGAATTTTTAATCTACTCATATCACATTTGCCGATGACCGATGTTTTTGCTAACTGTTTGGCAAACTCATCCAAGATTTGCAGTCAGCGCTTTCTTTGTCATCCTCAGATGAGGAGAGAAACGGAGAAGTTCTGCAACTAGGAGTAATGTTTGTTTGGGAGGTTTAAAAAGATCTGATTCCGCTTTCTATGCGTGAGCTGGTAATCCTACCTCTTCAAAAACAATGGTTAGAATAAAGATCTTCATGATTAAAAAAATATAAATCTCAAAACTATAAAAAAAAAAGTTAGAATTTAACACCTCTTTATATTTAAACTTTATTGATTTCAGTAAAGCCTTTGATTCAGTTAAGAGAGAGAAATTATGGGAAATTTTATCACTTTATAATATACCAGAGAAATATATTAACATAATCAAAGACATGTATTATAACAGCAAAGCATATATAGAAGTAAATGGAGAATTAACTTAATTCTTTTTGGTAAAAACTGGCGGGAGACAGGGATGTATTTTATCAGGATTTTTATTTATACTGGTGATAGACTGGATTATGCGAAACAGCTTGAAAGATGAAAAAAGAGGAATAAGGTGGAATTTCACAACTACTTCAGAACACCTTGATTTTGCTGATGACATCGTACTTTTTTCATCCAAGCGTACAGACCTTCTGCTTAAAACAGACAAATTCAACAAATATTCAAATAGTGTAGGTTTATTCATAAACAAGAAGAAAACTAAAGTAATGAGAATAAATCAAGAGAAAAATGACAAAATTAAAATCGAAAATAACGAAATAGATGACATAGAGTCATTTAGATATTTAGGTTCTATTGTAGATAAAAAAAAAAAAAAGTGGAAGTAGCGAAGATATTAGACAGAGAATAATCAAAGCAAGAACATGTTTTAAGGGATTACATAAATTTCAGTCATATATATTGAAATAAAGACAAAAATAGTTGTTTACAAAGCTATTGTTAGTGCAGTACTATTATATGGCGCAGAAACCCGGAAACAGACTAAGATTGAAATACGAAAATTAGAAACCTTTCAAAATAAATGTTGAAGATTTATTTTTAAAATTTTCTGGCCTTCAAAAGTATCAAGTCAAAATCTATTAAAGAAAGCTAAAAAAAAAACAATAGAAGATGAAATTAAAAAACGAAGATGGAGCTGGCTCGGACATATCATTAGAATGCCCAAAGAAAAAATTACATCTGTTGCGCTTACATGGGCCCCTGATGGTAAAAGAACAAGAGAAAGACCCAGACTTAGCATCCAGCGCATGTTTTTGGGCGAATTAAAAGAATGTGGAATATCTGGCTGAGAGGAAGCAAGATCTAATTCTAGAGACAGGAGGCGTTGGAGGGATATGCTAGAGGCCTTAAGTGCCCAAAGGCACGTAGAGGAAAAGTAAGTAAGCATTAAAAAAAAGAGAAGAAAATAGTAGAAAGTGAAAGTTAAATAAAATTATTGCAATCTCAAGTTAAATGTGTTCTTGTTCCTGTTTAATTTATCTGGTTTTAAATCGGCATTGCCATTTTAAAATGGAAAATAAAGTTATTTAATTGACAAATTATAATTCTGATGGTCAGATAAATTCTTTTCCTCCCTCAGCAGAATTCAAAGTTTAAGCATTAAAATTTTCACAAATGCATACCTTAAACATTTTTAAAAATAATGCATAAAGAAGTTTCCAAAAAGTTAATTACCACAATTACTTTGATTATCCTATATGATTTTGATTAGAAACAACTAGATAAATTTTGCTCAACACTATTCCCTTCTCAAAATGTTATGGAAACAAATTATCCCAATTTTAAAAATATGTTGTTGTTTTTTTCTAATTAAAGTAGTTTTTATTACTGATAATAAAATTTTATAGAATTTTTTTATGAAACTTTTGTATTAAAAATATTTTTTCCTTATTTTAATTGTTTAAACTTTAATTTGAGGTTAATTATTTGTATTGGAATAAAAATTACCTTTGTTTATATAAATTATGGTTGTTGAATAAATGACATTTTATATGGTTTATTTCAAATAAAAAAGAATCAATATTTTACGGATTAAGTGTTTCAGCTCCGCTCTACATAATATCGTTATCCTATAAGAAAAGAATAAAACAATGAATTTAAATGAAGATTAATTATTCAACCCAATCGTGTTATTTCCCTGATTTTTGAATTAACAGTTTTCTTTTTTTAAGTATATAAACCTGTAATATATACCATTTTTTTGTCAATGAAAGCAAAGGACGTGAAAGAAAAAAAAAACATTGAAATTAAAAATGAAATAAAGGTGAGTAGGGAAGGAACAAATAAGGCTTAAGTTTCACATTAGAAAAAAATTTTTTAAAAAAATTAGGAAACGTTAGATCTTAAATAATAGCACACAGAAGAGAGTTTTGTACTGCCTAATACTTCGAAAGGCTACCCTACCTCTACCGAGGTGGGACACCATCGTACACCGCCACACTGAACTTTTTTTCGCCCCACCCAACAAAAGCTTTGCATGCAACAAAGTGGATATTAGTCAGATGGAAAAAAAGCATTGCAAATAAAAATAAAAAAGGTGAGAAAGGAAAGAGCAAATAAGGCTTAGGTTTCACATCAGAAAAAAAAAATTTTTTAAATGAGGAAACGTTAGATCTTAAATAATAGCACAAAGAAGAGAGTTTTGTACTGCCTGATACTTTGAAGGACTCCCCTACCTCTACCGAGGTGGGACACCATCGTACACCGACACACTGAACTTTCTTTCGCCCCACCCAGACAAAAGCATTGCAGGCAACAAAGTGGATATTAGTCAGAAGAAGAAAAAACATTGAAATTAAAAAAAAAAGGTGAGTAAGGAAGGAACAAATAAGGCTTACGTTTCACATTAGAAAAAAAAAATTTTAAATGAGGAAACGTTAGATCTTAAATAATAGCACAAAGAAGAGAGTTTTGTACTGCCTGATACTTTGAAGGACTACCCTACCTCTACCGAGGTGGGACACCATCGTACACCGCCACACTGAACTTTCTTTCGCCCCACCCAGACAAAAGCATTGCAGGTAACAAAGTGGATATTAGTCAGAAGAAGAAAAAACATTGAAATTAAAAAAAAAAAAAGTGAGTAAGGAAGGAACAAATAAGGCTTGCGTTTCACATTAGAAAAAAAAATTTAAAAATGAGGAAACGTTAGATCTTAAATAATAGCACACAGAAGAGAGTTTTGTACTGCCAGATACTTTGAAAGGCTACCCTACCTCTACCGAGGTGGGACACCATCGTACACCGCCACAATGAACTTTCTTTCGCCCCACCCAACAAAAGCATTGCATGCAACAAAGTGGATATTAGTCAGAAGAAAAAAAAAGCATTGAAAATAAAAATAAAAAAGGTGAGTAAGGAAGGAGCAAATAACGCTTTGGTTTCACATTAGAAATTTTTTTTTTAAAAAAATGAGGAAACGTTAGAGCTTAAATAATAGCACACGGAAGAGAGTTTTGTACTGCCTGATACTTTGAAAGGCTACCCTACCTCTACCGAGGTGGGACACCATCGTACACCGCCGCAATGAAATTTCTTTCGCCCCACCCAGACAAAAGCATTGCAGGCAACAAAGTGGATATTAGTCAGAAGAAGAAAAAACATTGAAATTAAAAAAAAAAAAGGTGAGTAAGGAAGGAAAAAATAAGGCTTACGCTTCACATTAGAAAAAAAAAATTTTAAAATGAGGAAACGTTAGATCTTAAATAAAAGCACACAGAAGGGAGTTTTGTACTGCATAATACTTCGAAAGGCTACCCTACCTCTACCGAGGTGGGACACCATCGTACACAGCCACACTGAACTTTCTTTCGCCCAACCCACACAAAAGCATTGCAGGCAACAAAGTGGATATTAGTCAGAAGGAAAAAAAACTTTGAAAATAAAAATAAAAAAGGTGAGTAAGGAAGGAGCAAATAAGGCTTACGTTTCACATTAGAAAAAATTTTTTTTAAGAAATTAGGAAACATTAGATCTTAAATAATAGCACACAGAAGAGAGTTTTGTACTGCCAGATACTTTGAAAGGTTACCCTACCTCAACCGAGGTGGGACACCATTGTACACCACTACAATGAACTTTCTTTCGCCCCACCCAACAAAAACATTGCATGCAACAAAGTGGATATTAGTCAGAAGAAAAAAAAGCATTGAAAATAAAAATAAAAAAGGTGAGTAAGGAAGGAGCAAATAACGCTTTAGCTTCACATTAGAAATTTTTTTTTTAAAAAAATGAGGAAACGTTAGAGCTTAAATAATAGCACACGGAAGAGAGTTTTGTACTGCCTGATACTTTGAAAGGCTACCCTACCTCTACCGAGGTGGGACACCATCGTACACCGCCACAATGAACTTTCTTTCGCCCCACCCAACAAAAGCATTGCATGCAACAAAGTGGATATTAGTCAGAAGAAAAAAAAGCATTGAAAATAAAAATAAAAAAGGTGAGTAAGGAAGGAGCAAATAACGCTTTGGTTTCACATAAGAAATTATTTTTTTAAAAAAAATAAGGAAACGTTGGAGCTTAAATAATAGCACACGGAAGAGAGTTTTGTACTGCCTGATACTTTGAAAGGCTAACCTACCTCTACCGAGGTGGGACACCATTGTACACCACTACAATGAACTTTCTTTCGCCCCACCCAACAAAAGCATTGCATGCAACAAAGTGAATATTAGTCAGAAGAAAAAAAAAAGCATTGAAAATAAAAATAAAAAAGGTGAGTAAGGAAGGAGCAAATAACGCTTTGGTTTACCATCAGAAATTTTTTTTTTCAAAAAAAAATGAGGAAACGTTAGAGCTTAAATAATAGCACACGGAAGAGAGTTTTGTACTGCCTGATACTTTGAAAAGCTACCCTACCTCTACCGAGGTGGGACACCATCATACACCGCCACAATGAAATTTCTTTCGCCCCACCCAGACAAAAGCATTGCAGGCAACAAAGTGGATATTAGTCTGAAGAAGAAAAAACATTGAAATTAAAAAAAAAAAAAGGTGAGTAAGGAAGGAACAAATAAGGCTTACGTTTCACATTAGAAAAAAAAATTTTAAGAAATGAGGAAACATTAGATCTTAAATAATAGCACACAGAAGAGAGTTTTGTACTGCCAGATACTTTGAAAGGTTACCCTACCTCAACCGAGGTGGGACACCATTGTACACCACTACAATGAACTTTCTTTCGCCCCACCCAACAAAAGCATTGCATGCAACAAAGTGGATATTAGTCAGAAGAAAAAAAAGCATTGAAAATAAAAATAAAAAAGGTGAGTAAGGAAGGAGCAAATAACGCTTTAGCTTCACATTAGAAATTTTTTTTTTAAAAAAATGAGGAAACGTTAGAGCTTAAATAATAGCACACGGAAGAGAGTTTTGTACTGCCTGATACTTTGAAAGGCTACCCTTTTTATCATTATTCCATTATGCGTTCTTTAACAAAGAACGATGCACAATTTTACTCAAACACCTTACTTATTAGAAACTGTCCAATATATTGTAAAAATAATTTAAAACAATGGAAATAAGCCAATTTTCCCAGATTTTTCCAGTTTTTACCCCTTATTCGCCATTTTCTCAATTTAAAAAAATTATTTCCTATATGTAGGACCCTCTAAAATATGGAAAAACACATTGAAAAAATAATATAATGCAAAATAATCGGAAGAAAAAAAATTTTTTTTTGAAAAGTTCATAAAGCTGGGATTCGAACCAGCGCCCCCTCGCCCCTGCCGTCAGTTACTAGTCCCGTGTCCTGACCTCCATACCACTAGAACACGAGAAGCCAGCCACAATTTCTTTCAAAAGTCCTCTTTCTGTCAGCTATTCAATAAAACTTTGAGGGCCCCCCAGCTCCCCCTAATTCACCTATAAAAATTTCCTGCAGCAGATATGTTTCGACCATAGACCCCTTCTCAGAGACCGAGATTGAAAATTATAACTTACTATTAAAGGGAGTTAGACGGCTTCGAAATTCGAACGCCACCCCGCAATTTTATTTTATTTATTATATTTTTATTTTTATTCCATTATGCGTTCTTTAACAAAGAAAGATGCACAATTTTACTCATAGAACACCTTACGCATTAGAAACTGTCGAATATATTGCAAAAATAATTTACAACAATGGAAATAAGCCAATTTTCCAGGATTTTTCCAGTTTTTAACGCCATTTATTATTCGCCATTTTCTCAATTTAAAAAAAAATATTTCCTATATGTAGGACCCTCTATGATTTGGAAAAACGCCTTGAAATAATAATATAATGCAAAATAATCGGAAGAAGAAAAAAAAAGAAATTTTTTTGAAAAGTTGATAAAGCTGGGAATCGAACCTGCGTCCCTCGCCTCTGCCGTCAGTTACTAGTCCCGTGTCCCGACCACCATACCACTAGAACACGAGTAGCCTGCCACAATTTCTCTTCTAAAGTCCTCTTTCTGTCAGCTATTCAATAGAACTTTGAGGGGCCTTCCTGCTCCCCCTAATTAACCTATAAAAATTTCCTGCTGCAGATATGTTTGGACCATAGACCCCTTCTCAGAAACCGAGTTTGAAAATTATAACTTACTATTAATGGGAGTTGGACGGCTTCGAAATTCCAACCCAGTCCCGCCATTTTATTTTATTTATTATATTTTTTTATTATTCCGTTATGCATTCTGTAACTAAGAAAGATGCACAATTTTACTCAAAGAACACCTTACGCATTAGAAATTGTCGAATATATTGCAAAAATAATTTAAAACAATGGAAATAAGCCAATTTTCCTGGATTTTTCCAGTTTTTACCCATTATTCGCCATTTTCACAATTTAAAAAAAAAAAATTTCCTATATGTAGGACCCTCTATGATTTGGAAAAACGCCTTGAAATAATAATATAATGCAAAATAATCGGAAGAAGAAAAAAAAGAAATTTTTTTGAAAAGTTGATAAATCTGGGATTCGAACCTGCGCCCCCTCGCTCCTGCCGTCAGTTACTTGTCCCGTATCCTGACCACCATACCACTAGAACACGTGAAGTTGAGCACAATTTCTCTTCAAACGTTCCTCTTTCTGTCAGCTTTTCAATAGAACTTTGAGGAGCCCCCCTGCTCCCCCTAATTCACCTATAAAAATTTCCTGCTGCAGATATTTTTGGATCATAGAGCCCAACTCAGCGTCCGAGTTTCAAAATTACAACTTAATATTAAAGGGAGTTAGACGGCTTCGAAATTCGAACCCCATCCCGCAATTTTACTTTATTTATTATATTTTTATTATTAATCCATTATGCGTTCTTTAACAAAGGAAGATGCACAATTTTATTCATAGAACACCTTACGCATTAGAAACTGTGGAATATATTGCAAAAAAAATTACAACAATGGAAATAAGTCAATTTTCCTGGATTTTTCCAGTTTTTTCCCATTATTCGCCATTTTCTCCATTTAAAAAAAAATATTTCCTATATGTAGGACCCTCTAAGATTTGGAAAAACACCTTGAAATAATAATATAATGCAAAATAATCGGAAGAAGAAAAAAAAGAAATTTTTTTGAAAATTTGATAAAGCTTGGATTCGAACCTGTGCCCCCTCGCTCCTGCCGTCAGTTACTTGTCCCGTATCCTGACCACCATACCACTAGAACACGTGAAGTTGAGCACAATTTCTCTTCAAACGTTCCTCTTTCTGTCAGCTTTTCAATAGAACTTTGAGGAGCCCCCCTGCTCCCCCTAATTCACGTATAAAAATTTCCTGCCTCAGATAGTTTTGGACCATAGAGCCCAACTCAGCGTCCGAGTTTCAAAATTACAACTTAATATTAAAGGGAGTTAGACGACTTCGAAATTCGAACCCCACCCCGCAATTTTATTTTATTTATTATATTTTTATTAGTATTCCATTATGCGTTCTTTAACAAAGAAAGATGCAAAATTTTACTCATAGAACACCTTACGCATTATAAACTGTCGAATATATTGCAAAAAAAATTACAACAATGGAAATAAGCCAATTTTCCTGGATTTTTCCAGTTTTTACCCATTATTCGCCACTTTCTCAATTAAAAAAAAATTATTTCCTATATGTAGGACCCTCTATGATTTGGAAAAACACCTTGAAATAATAATATATTGCAAAATAATCGGAAGAAGAAAAAAAAGAATTTTTTTTGAAAAGTTGATAAAACTGGAATTCGAACCTGCGCCACCTCGCTCCAGCCGTCAGTTACTTGTCCCGTATCCTGACCACCATACCACTAGAACACGTGAAGCCGGACACAATTTCTCTTCAAAAGTCCTCTTTCTGTCAGCTATTCAATAGAACTTTGAGGGGCCCCCCTGCTCCCCCTAATTCACCTATGAAAATTTCCTGCTGCTCATATTTTTGGACCATAGACCCCAACACAGCGTCCGAGTTTCAAAATTACAGCTTAATATTAAAGGGAGTTAGACGGATTCGAAATTCGAACGCCTCCCCGCAATTTTATTTTATATATTATATTTTTATTATTATTCCATTATGCGTTCTTTAACAAAGAAAGATGCACAATTTTACTCATAGAACACCTTACGCACTAGAAACTGTCAAATATATTGCAAAAATACTTTACAACAATGGAAATAAGCCAATTTTCCTGGATTTTTCCTGTTTTTTCCCATTATTCGCCATTTTCTCAATTTAAAAAAAAATATTTCCTATATGTAGGACCCTCTATGATTTGGAAAAACACCTTGAAATAATAATGTAATGCAAAATAATCGGAAGAAGAAAAAAAAAGAAAATTTTTTTGAAAAGTTGATAAAACTGGGATTCGAACCTGCGCCCCCTCGCTCCAGCCGCCAGTTACTTGTCCCGTGTCCTGATCACCATACCACTAGAACACGTGAAGCCGGACACAATTTCTTTTCAAAAGTCCTCTTTCTGTCAGCTATTCAATAGAACTTTGAGGGGCCCCCTGCTCCCCCTAATTCAACTATGAAAATTTCCTGCTGCAGATATTTTTGGACTATAGACCCCAACACAGCGTGCGAGTTTCAAAATTACAACTTAATATTAAAGGGAGTTAGACGGCTTCGAAATTCGAACCCCGCCCCGCAATTTTATTTTATTTATTATATTTTTATTATTATTCCATTATGCGTTCTTTAACAAAGAAAGATGCACAATTTTACTCATAGAACACCTTACGCATTAGAAACTGTCGAATATATTGCAAAAAATATTACAACAATGGAAATAAGCCAATTTTCGTGGATTTTTCCAGTTTTTACCCATTATTTGCAACTTTCTCAATTAAAAAAAAATTATTTCCTATATGTAGGACCCTCTATGATATGGAAAAACACCTTGAAATAATAATATATTGCAAAATAATCGGAAGAAGAAAAAAAAGAAATTTTTTTGAAAAGTTGATAACACTGTGATTCGAACCTGCGCCCCCTCGCTCCAGCCGTCAGTTACTTGTCCCGTATCCTGACCACCATACCACTAGAACACGTGAAGCCGGACACAATTTCTCTTCAAAAGTCCTCTTTCTATCAGCTATTCAATAGAACTTTGAGGAGCCCCCCTGCTCCCCCTAATTCACCTATAAAAATTTCCTGCTGCACATATATTTGGACCATAGACCCCAACACAGCGTCCGAGTTTCAAAATTACAACTTAATATTAAAGGGAGTTAGACGGCTTCGAAATTCGAACGCCTCCCCGCAATTTTATTTTATTTATTATATTTTTATTATTATTCCATTATGCGTTCTTTAACAAAGAAAGATGCACAATTTTACTCATAGAACACCTTACGCACTAGAAACTGTCGAATATATTGCAAAAATAATTTACATTAATGGAAATATGCCAATTTTCCTGAATTTTTCCTGTTTTTTCCCATTATTCGCCATTTTCTCAATTTTAAAAAAAATATTTCCTATATGTAGGACCCTCTATGATTTGGAAAAACACCTTGAAATAATAATGTAATGCAAAATAATCGGAAGAAGAAGAAAAAAGAAATTTTTTTGAAAAGTTGATAAAACTGGGATTCGAACCTGCGCCCCCTCGCTCCTGCCGTCAGTTACTTGTCCCGTATCCTGACCACCATACCACTAGAACACGTGAAGTCGAGCACAATTTCTCTTCAAAAGTTCCTCTTTCTGTCAGCTTTTCAATAGAACTTTGAGGAGCCCCCCTGCTCCCCCTAATTCACCTATAAAAATTTCCTGCTGCAGATAGTTTTGGACCATAGAGCCCAACTCAGCGTCCGAGTTTCAAAATTACAACTTAATATTAAAGGGAGTTAGACGACTTCGAAATTCGAACCCCACCCCGCAAATTTATTTTATTTATTATATTTTTATTAGTATTCCATTATGCGTTCTTTAACAAAGAAAGATGCACAATTTTACTCATAGAACACCTTACGCATTATAAACTGTCGAATATATTGCAAAAAAAATTACAACAATGGAAATAAGCCAATTTTCCTGGATTTTTCCAGTTTTTACCCATTATTCGCCACTTTCTCAATTAAAAAAAAATTATTTCCTATATGTAGGACCTTCTATGATTTGGAAAAACACCTTGAAATAATAATATATTGCAAAATAATCGGAAGAAGAAAAAAAAGAATTTTTTTTGAAAAGTTGATAACACTGGGATTCAAACCTGCGCCCCCTCGCTCCAGCCGTCAGTTACTTGTCCCGTATCCTGACCACCATACCACTAGAACACGTGAAGCAGGACACTATTTCTCTTCAAAAGTCCTCTTTCTGTCAGCTATTCAAAAGAACTTTGAGGGGCCCCCCTGCTCCCCCTAATTCACCTATAAAAATTTCCTGCTGCACATATTTTTGGACCATAGACCCCAACACAGCGTCCGAGTTTCAAAATTACAACTTAATATTAAAGGGAGTTAGACGGATTCGAAATTCGAACGCCTCCCAGCAATTTTATTTTATATATTATATTTTTATTATTATTCCATTATGCGTTCTTTAACAAAGAAAGATGCACAATTTTACTCATAGAACACCTTACGCACTAGAAACTGTCGAATATATTGCAAAAATAATTTACAACAATGGAAATAAGCCAATTTTCCTGGATTTTTCCTGTTTTTTCCCATTATTCGCCATTTTCTCAATTTAAAAAAAAAATATTTCCTATATGTAGGACCCTCTATGATTTGGAAAAACACCTTGAAATAATAATGTAATGCAAAATAATCGGAAGAAGAAAAAAAAAGAAATTTTTTAGAAAAGTTGACAAAACTGGGATTCGAACCTGCGCCCCCTCGCTCCAGCCGCCAGTTACTTGTCCCGTGTCCTGATCACCATACCACTAGAACACGTGAAGCCGGACACAATTTCTTTTCAAAAGTCCTCTTTCTATCAGCTATTCAATAGAACTTTGAGGAGCCCCCCTGCTCCCCCTAATTCACCTATAAAAATTTCCTGCTGCACATATATTTGGACGATAGATCCCTACTCAGGGTCCGAGTTTCAAAATTACAAATTAATATTAAAGGGAGTTAGACGGCTTCGAAATTCGAACCCCACCCTGCAATTTTATTTTATTTATTATATTTTTATTATTATTCCATTATGCGTTCTTTAACAAAGAAAGATGCACAATTTTACAAATAGAACACCTTACGCATTAGAAACTGTCGAATATATTGCAAAAATAATTTACAACAATGGAAATAAGCCTATTTTCCTGGATTTTTCCTGTTTTTTCCCATTATTCGCCATTTTCTCAATTTAAAAAAAAAATATTTCCTATATGTAGGACCGTCTATGATTTGGAAAAACACCTTGAAATAATAATATAATGCAAAATAATCGGAAGAAGAAAAAAAACGAAATTTTTTTGAAAAGTTGATAAAACTGGGATTCGAATCTGCGCCCCCTCGCTCCTGCCGTCAGTTACTTGTCCCGTGTCCTGACCAAAATACCACTAGAACGCGTGAAGCCGGGCACAATTTCTCTTCAAAAATCCTCTTTCTGTCAGCTATTCAATAGAACTTTGAGGGGCCCCCCTGCTCCCCCTATTTCACCTATAAAAATTTCCTGCTGCAGATATTTTTGGACCATAGAGCCCAACTCAGCGTCCGAGTTTCGAAATTACAACTTAATATTAAAGGGAGTTAGACGGCTTCGAAATTCGAACGCCTCCCCGCAATTTTATTTTATTTATTATATTTTTATTATTATTCCATTATGCGTTCTTTAACAAAGAAAGATGCACAATTTTACTCATAGAACACCTTACGCACTAGAAACTGTCGAATATATTGCAAAAATAATTTACGTTAATTAAAATATGCCAATTTTCCTTAATTTTTCCTGTTTTTTCCCATTATTCGCCATTTTCTCAATTTTAAAAAAAATATTTCCTATATGTAGGACCCTCTATGATTTGGAAAAACACCTTGAAATAATAATGTAATGCAAAATAATCGGAAGAAGAAAAAAAAAGAAATTTTTTTGAAAAGTTGATAAAACTGGGATTCGAACCTGCGCCCCCTCGCTCCAGCCGCCAGTTACTTGTCCCGTGTCCTGATCACCATACCACTAGAACACTTGAAGCCGGACACAATTTCTTTTCAAAAGTCCTCTTTCTGTCAGCTATTCAATAGAACTTTGAGGGGCCCCCTGCTCCCCCTAATTCAACTATGAAAATTTCCAGCTGCAGATATTTTTGGACTATAGACCCCAACACAGCGTGCGAGTTTCAAAATTACAACTTAAAGGGAGTTAGGCGGCTTCGAAATTCGAACCCCGCCCCGCAATTTTATTTAATTTATTATATTTTTATTATTATTCCATTATGCGTTCTTTAACAAAGAAAGATGCACAATTTTACTCATAGAGCACCTTACGCACTAGAAACTGTCGAATATATTGCAAAAATAATTTACATTAATGAAAATATGCCAATTTTCCTGAATTTTTCCTGTTTTTTCCCATTATTCGCCATTTTCTCAATTTTAAAAAAAATATTTCCTATATGTAGGACCCTCTATGATTTGGAAAAACACCTTGAAATAATAATGTAATGCAAAATAATCGGAAGAAGAAAAAAAAAGAAATTTTTTTGAAAAGTTGATAAAACTGGGATTCTAACCTGTGCCCCCTCGCTCCAGCCGTCAGTTACTTGTCCCGTATCCTGACCACCATACCACTAGAACACGTGAAGTCGAGCACAATTTCTCTTCAAAAGTTCCTCTTTCTGTCAGCTTTTCAATAGAACTTTGAGGAGCCCCCCTGCTCCCCCTAATTCACCTATAAAAATTTCCTGCCTCAGATATTTTTGGACCATAGAGCCCAACTCAGCGTCCGAGTTTCAAAATTACAACTTAATATTAAAGGGAGTTAGACGACTTCGAAATTCGAACCCCACCCCGCAATTTTATTTTATTTATTATATTTTTATTAGTATTCCATTATGCGTTCTTTAACAAAGAAAGATGCACAATTTTACTCATAGAACACCTTACGCATTATAAACTGTCGAATATATTGCAAAAAAAATTACAACAATGGAAATAAGCCAATTTTCCTGGATTTTTCCAGTTTTTACCCATTATTCGCCACTTTCTCAATTAAAAAAAAATTATTTCCTATATGTAGGACCCTCTATGATTTGGAAAAACACCTTGAAATAATAATATATTGCAAAATAATCGGAAGAAGAAAAAAAAGATTTTTTTTGAAAAGTTTATAAAACTGGGATTCGAACCTGCGCCACCTCGCTCCAGCCGTCAGTTACTTGTCCCGTATCCTGACCACCATACCACTAGAACACGTGAAGCCGGACACAATTTCTCTTCAAAAGTCCTCTTTCTGTCAGCTATTCAATAGAACTTTGAGGGGCCCCCCTGCTCCCCCTAATTCACCTATGAAAATTTCCTGCTGCACATATTTTTGGACCATAGACCCCAACACAGCGTCCGAGTTTCAAAATTACAGCTTAATATTAAAGGGAGTTAGACGGATTCGAAATTCGAACGCCTCCCCGCAATTTTATTTTATATATTATATTTTTATTATTATTCCATTATGCGTTCTTTAACAAAGAAAGATGCACAATTTTACTCATAGAACACCTTACGCATTAGAAACTGTCGAATATATTGCAAAAAATATTACAACAATGGAAATAAGCCAATTTTCGTGGATTTTTCCAGTTTTTACCCATTATTCGCAACTTTCTCAATTAAAAAAAAATTATTTCCTATATGTAGGACCCTCTATGATATGGAAAAACACCTTGAAATAATAATATAATGCAAAATAATCGGAAGAAGAAAAAAAAGAAATTTTTTTGAAAAGTTTATACCACTGTGATTCGAACCTGCGCCCCCTCGCTTCAGCCGTCAGTTACTTGTCCCGTATCCTGACCACCATACCACTAGAACACGTGAAGCCGGACACAATTTCTCTTCAAAAGTCCTCTTTCTATCAGCTATTCAATAGAACTTTGAGGAGCCCCCCTGCTCCCCCTAATTCACCTATAAAAATTTCCTGCTGCACATATATTTGGACCATAGACCCCAACACAGCGTCCGAGTTTCAAAATTACAACTTAATATTAAAGGGAGTTAGACGGCTTCGAAATTCGAACGCCTCCCCGCAATTTTATTTTATTTATTATATGTTTATTATTATTCCATTATGCGTTCTTTAACAAAGAAAGATGCACAATTTTACTCATAGAACACCTTACGCATTATAAACTGTCGAATATATTGCAAAAAAAATTACAACAATGGAAATAAGCCAATTTTCCTGGATTTTTCCAGTTTTTACCCATTATTCGCCACTTTCTCAATTAAAAAAAAATTATTTCCTATATGTAGGACCCTCTATGATTTGGAAAAACACCTTGAAATAATAATATATTGCAAAATAATCGGAAGAAGAAAAAAAAGAATTTTTTTTGAAAAGTTGATAAAACTGGGATTCAAACTTGCGCCCCCTCGCTCCAGCCGTCAGTTACTTGTCCCGTATCCTGACCACCATACCACTAGAACACGTGAAGCAGGACACAATTTCTCTTCAAAAGTCCTCTTTCTGTCAGCTATTCAAAAGAACTTTGAGGGGCCCCCCTGCTCCCCCTAATTCACCTATAAAAATTTCCTGCTGCACATATTTTTGGACCATAGACCCCAACACAGCGTCCGAGTTTCAAAATTACAACTTAATATTAAAGGGAGTTAGACGGATTCGAAATTCGAACGCCTCCCAGCAATTTTATTTTATATATTATATTTTTATTATTATTCCATTATAAGTTCTTTAACAAAGAAAGATGCACAATTTTATTCATAGAACACCTTACGCACTAGAAACTGTCGAATATATTGCAAAAATAATTTACAACAATGGAAATAAGCCAATTTTCCTGGATTTTTCCTGTTTTTTCCCATTATTCGCTATTTTCTCAATTTAAAAAAAAAATATTTCCTATATGTAGGACCCTCTATGATTTGGAAAAACACCTTGAAATAATAATGTAATGCAAAATAATCGGAAGAAGAAAAAAAAAGAAATTTTTTTGAAAAGTTGACAAAACTGGGATTCGAGCCTGCGCCCCTTCGCTCCTGCCGCCAGTTACTTGTCCCGTGTCCTGATCACCATACCACTAGAACACGTGAAGCCGGACACAATTTCTTTTCAAAAGTCCTCTTTCTGTCAGCTATTCAATAGAACTTTGAGGGGCCCCCTGCTCTCCCTAATTCACCTATGAAAATTTCCTGCTGCAGATATTTTTGGACTATAGACCCCAACACAGCGTGCGAGTTTCAAAATTACAACTTAATATTAAAGGGAGTTAGACGGCTTCGAAATTCGAACCCCGCCCCGCAATTTTATTTTATTTATTATATTTTTATTATTATTCCATTATGCGTTCTTTAACAAAGAAAGATGCACAATTTTACTCATAGAACACCTTACGCATTAGAAACTGTCGAATATATTGCAAAAAATATTACAACAATGGAAATAAGCCAATTTTCGTGGATTTTTCCAGTTTTTACCCATTATTCGCAACTTTCTCAATTAAAAAAAAATTATTTCCTATATGTAGGACCCTCTATGATATGGAAAAACACCTTGAAATAATAATATAATGCAAAATAATCGGAAGAAGAAAAAAAAGAAATTTTTTTGAAAAGTTGATAACACTGTGATTCGAACCTGCGCCCCCTCGCTCCAGCCGTCAGTTACTTGTCCCGTGTCCTGATCACCATACCACTAGAACACGTGAAGCCGGACACAATTTCTTTTCAAAAGTCCTCTTTCTGTCAGCTATTCAATAGAACTTTGAGGGGCCCCCCTGCTCCCCCTAATTCACCTATGAAAATTTCCTGCTGCACATATTTTTGGACCATAGACCCCAACACAGCGTCCGAGTTTCAAAATTACAGCTTAATATTAAAGGGAGTTAGACGGATTCGAAATTCGAACGCCTCCCCGCAATTTTATTTTATATATTATATTTTTATTATTATTCCATTATGCGTTCTTTAACAAAGAAAGATGCACAATTTTACTCATAGAACACCTTACGCACTAGAAACTGTCAAATATATTGCAAAAATACTTTACAACAATGGAAATAAGCCAATTTTCCTGGATTTTTCCTGTTTTTTCCCATTATTCGCCATTTTCTCAATTTAAAAAAAAATATTTCCTATATGTAGGACCCTCTATGATTTGGAAAAACACCTTGAAATAATAATGTAATGCAAAATAATCGGAAGAAGAAAAAAAAAGAAAATTTTTTTGAAAAGTTGATAAAACTGGGATTCGAACCTGCGCCCCCTCGCTCCAGCCGCCAGTTACTTGTCCCGTGTCCTGATCACCATACCACTAGAACACGTGAAGCCGGACACAATTTCTTTTCAAAAGTCCTCTTTCTGTCAGCTATTCAATAGAACTTTGAGGGGCCCCCTGCTCCCCCTAATTCAACTATGAAAATTTCCTGCTGCAGATATTTTTGGACTATAGACCCCAACACAGCGTGCGAGTTTCAAAATTACAACTTAATATTAAAGGGAGTTAGACGGCTTCGAAATTCGAACCCCGCCCCGCAATTTTATTTTATTTATTATATTTTTATTATTATTCCATTATGCGTTCTTTAACAAAGAAAGATGCACAATTTTACTCATAGAACACCTTACGCATTAGAAACTGTCGAATATATTGCAAAAAATATTACAACAATGGAAATAAGCCAATTTTCGTGGATTTTTCCAGTTTTTACCCATTATTCGCAACTTTCTCAATTAAAAAAAAATTATTTCCTATATGTAGGACCCTCTATGATATGGAAAAACACCTTGAAATAATAATATAATGCAAAATAATCGGAAGAAGAAAAAAAAGAAATTTTTTTGAAAAGTTGATAACACTGTGATTCGAACCTGCGCCCCCTCGCTCCAGCCGTCAGTTACTTGTCCCGTATCCTGACCACCATACCACTAGAACACGTGAAGCCGGACACAATTTCTCTTAAAAAGTCCTCTTTCTATCAGCTATTCAATAGAACTTTGAGGAGCCCCCCTGCTCCCCCTAATTCACCTATAAAAATTTCCTGCTGCACATATATTTGGACCATAGACCCCAACACAGCGTCCGAGTTTCAAAATTACAACTTAATATTAAAGGGAGTTAGACGGCTTCGAAATTCGAACGCCTCCCCGCAATTTTATTTTATTTATTATATGTTTATTATTATTCCATTATGCGTTCTTTAACAAAGAAAGATGCACAATTTTACTCATAGAACACCTTACGCACTAGAAACTGTCGAATATATAGCAAAAATAATTTACATTAATGGAAATATGCCAATTTTCCTGAATTTTTCCTGTTTTTTCCCATTATTCGCCATTTTCTCAATTTTAAAAAAAATATTTCCTATATGTAGGACCCTCTATGATTTGGAAAAACACCTTGAAATAATAATGTAATGCAAAATAATCGGAAGAAGAAAAAAAAAGAAATTTTTTTGAAAAGTTGATAAAACTGGAATTCGAACCTGCACCCCCTCGCTCCAGCCGTCAGTTACTTGTCCCGTATCCTGACCACCATACCACTAGAACACGTGAAGTCGAGCACAATTTCTCTTCAAAAGTTCCTCTTTCTGTCAGCTTTTCAATAGAACTTTGAGGAGCCCCCCTGCTCCCCCTAATTCACCTATAAAAATTTCCTGCTGCAGATAGTTTTGGACCATAGAGCCCAACTCAGCGTCCGAGTTTCAAAATTACAACTTAATATTAAAGGGAGTTAGACGACTTCGAAATTCGAACCCCACCCCGCAATTTTATTTTATTTATTATATTTTTATTAGTATTCCATTATGCGTTCTTTAACAAAGAAAGATGCACAATTTTTCTCATAGAACACCTTACGCATTATAAACTGTCGAATATATTGCAAAAAAAATTACAACAATGGAAATAAGCCAATTTTCCTGGATTTTTCCAGTTTTTACCCATTATTCGCCACTTTCTCAATTAAAAAAAAATTATTTCCTATATGTAGGACCCTCTATGATTTGGAAAAACACCTTGAAATAATAATATATTGCAAAATAATCGGAAGAAGAAAAAAAAGAATTTTTTTTGAAAAGTTGATAAAACTGGGATTCAAACCTGCGCCCCCTCGCTCCAGCCGTCAGTTACTTGTCCCGTATCCTGACCACCATACCACTAGAACACGTGAAGCAGGACACAATTTCTCTTCAAAAGTCCTCTTTCTGTCAGCTATTCAAAAGAACTTTGAGGGGCCCCCCTGCTCCCCCTAATTCACCTATAAAAATGTCCTGCTGCACATATTTTTGGACCATAGACCCCACCACAGCGTCCGAGTTTCAAAATTACAACTTAATATTAAAGGGAGTTAGACGGATTCGAAATTCGAACGCCTCCCAGCAATTTTATTTTATATATTATATTTTTATTATTATTCCATTATGCGTTCTTTAACAAAGAAAGATGCACAATTTTATTCATAGAACACCTTACGCACTAGAAACTGTCGAATATATTGCAAAAATAATTTACAACAATGGAAATAAGCCAATTTTCCTGGATTTTTCCTGTTTTTTCCCATTATTCGCTATTTTCTCAATTTAAAAAAAAAATATTTCCTATATGTAGGACCCTCTATGATTTGGAAAAACACCTTGAAATAATAATGTAATGCAAAATAATCGGAAGAAGAAAAAAAAAGAAATTTTTTTGAAAAGTTGACAAAACTGGGATTCGAGCCTGCGCCCCCTCGCTCCTGCCGCCAGTTACTTGTCCCGTGTCCTGATCACCATACCACTAGAACACGTGAAGCCGGACACAATTTCTTTTCAAAAGTCCTCTTTCTGTCAGCTATTCAATAGAACTTTGAGGGGCCCCCTGCTCCCCCTAATTCACCTATGAAAATTTCCTGCTGCAGATATTTTTGGACTATAGACCCCAACACAGCGTGCGAGTTTCAAAATTACAACTTAATATTAAAGGGAGTTAGACGGCTTCGAAATTCGAACCCCACCCCGCAATTTTATTTTATTTATTATATTTTTATTATTATTCCATTATGCGTTCTTTAACAAAGAAAGATGCACAATTTTACTCATAGAACACCTTACGCATTAGAAACTGTCGAATATATTGCAAAAAATATTACAACAATGGAAATAAGCCAATTTTCCTGGATTTTTCCAGTTTTTACCCATTATTCGCAACTTTCTCAATTAAAAAAAAATTATTTCCTATATGTAGGACCCTCTATGATTTGGAAAAACACTTTGAAATAATAATATATTGCAAAATAATCGGAAGAAGAAAAAAAAGAAATTTTTTTGAAAAGTTGATAACACTGGGATTCGAACCTGCGGCCCCTCGCTCCAGCCGTCAGTTACTTGTACCGTATCCTGACCACCATGCCACTAGAACACGTGAAACCGGCCACAATTTCTCTTCAAAAGTCCTCTTTCTATCAGCTATTCAATAGAACTTTGAGGGGCCCCCCTGCTCCCCCTAATTCACCTATAAAAATTTCCTGCTGCACATATTTTTGGACCATAGACCCCAACACAGCGTCCGAGTTTCAAAATTACAACTTAATATTAAAGGGAGTTAGACGGCTTCGAAATTCGAACCCCACCCCGCAATTTTATTTTATTTATTATATTTTTATTATTATTCCATTATGCGTTCTTTAACAAAGAAAGATGCACAATTTTACTCATAGAACACCTTACGCACTAGAAACTGTCGAATATATTGCAAAAATAATTTACAACAATGGAAATAAGCCAATTTTCCTGGATTTTTCCAGTTTTTACCCATTATTCGCCATTTTCTCAATTTAAAAAAAAATATTTCCTATATGTAGGACCCTCTATGATTTGGAAAAACGCTTTGAAATAATAATATAATGCAAAATAATCGGAAGAAGAAAAAAAAGAAATTTTTATGAAAAGTTGATAAAACTGAGATTCGAACCTGCGCCCCCTCGCTCCAGCTGTCAGTTACTTGTCCCGTGTCCTGGCCTCCAAACCACTAGAACACGTGAAGCCGGACAAAATTTCTCTTCAAAAGTCCTCTTTCTGTCAGCTATTCAATAGAACTTTCAGGGGCCCCCCTGCTCCCCCTAATTCACCTATAAATATTTCCTGCTGCAGATATTTTTGGACCATAGACCCCAACACAGCGTGCGAGTTTCAAAATTACAACTTAATATTAAAGGGAGTTAGACGGCTCCGAAATTCGAAACCCACCCCGCAATTTTATTTTATTTATTATATTTTTATTATTATTCCATTATGCGTTCTTTAACAAAGAAAGATGCACAATTTTACTCATAGAACACCTTACGCATTAGAAACTGTCGAATATATTGCAAAAATAATTAACAACAATGGAAATAAGCCAATTTTCCTGGATTTTTCCAGTTTTTACCAATTATTCGCCACTTTCTCAATTTAAAAAAAATTATTTCCTATATGTAGGACCCTCTATGATTTGGAAAAACGCTTTGAAATAATAATATAATGCAAAATAATCAGAAGGAAAAAAAAAGAACTATTTTTGAAAAGTTGATAAAACTGGGATTCGAACCTGCGCCTCCTCGCTCCAGCCGTCAGTAACTTGTCCCGTGTCCTGACCACCATACCACTAGAACACGTGAAGCCGGACACAATTTCTTTTCAAAAGTCCTCCATCTGTCAGCTATTCAATAGAACTTTGAGGGGCCCCCTGCTCCCCCTAATTCACCTATAAAAATTTCCTGCTGAAGATATTTTTGGACCATAGTCCCCAACTCAGCGTCCGAGTTTCAAAATTACAACTTAATATTAAAGGGAGTTAGACGACTTCGAAATTCGAACCCCACCCCGCAATTTTATTTTATTTATTATATTTTTATTAGTATTCCATTATGCGTTCTTTAACAAAGAAAGATGCACAATTTTTCTCATAGAACACCTTACGCATTATAAACTGTCGAATATATTGCAAAAAAAATTACAACAATGGAAATAAGCCAATTTTCCTGGATTTTTCCAGTTTTTACCCATTATTCGCCACTTTCTCAATTAAAAAAAAATTATTTCCTATATGTAGGACCCTCTATGATTTGGAAAAACACCTTGAAATAATAATATATTGCAAAATAATCGGAAGAAGAAAAAAAAGAATTTTTTTTGAAAAGTTGATAAAACTGGGATTCAAACCTGCGCCCCCTCGCTCCAGCCGTCAGTTACTTGTCCCGTATCCTGACCACCATACCACTAGAACACGTGAAGCAGGACACAATTTCTCTTCAAAAGTCCTCTTTCTGTCAGCTATTCAAAAGAACTTTGAGGGGCCCCCCTGCTCCCCCTAATTCACCTATAAAAATGTCCTGCTGCACATATTTTTGGACCATAGACCCCAACACAGCGTCCGAGTTTCAAAATTACAACTTAATATTAAAGGGAGTTAGACGGATTCGAAATTCGAACGCCTCCCAGCAATTTTATTTTATATATTATATTTTTATTATTATTCCATTATGCGTTCTTTAACAAAGAAAGATGCACAATTTTATTCATAGAACACCTTACGCACTAGAAACTGTCGAATATATTGCAAAAATAATTTACAACAATGGAAATAAGCCAATTTTCCTGGATTTTTCCTGTTTTTTCCCATTATTCGCTATTTTCTCAATTTAAAAAAAAAATATTTCCTATATGTAGGACCCTCTATGATTTGGAAAAACACCTTGAAATAATAATGTAATGCAAAATAATCGGAAGAAGAAAAAAAAAGAAATTTTTTTGAAAAGTTGACAAAACTGGGATTCGAGCCTGCGCCCCCTCGCTCCTGCCGCCAGTTACTTGTCCCGTGTCCTGATCACCATACCACTAGAACACGTGAAGCCGGACACAATTTCTTTTCAAAAGTCCTCTTTCTGTCAGCTATTCAATAGAACTTTGAGGGGCCCCCTGCTCCCCCTAATTCACCTATGAAAATTTCCTGCTGCAGATATTTTTGGACTATAGACCCCAACACAGCGTGCGAGTTTCAAAATTACAACTTAATATTAAAGGGAGTTAGACGGCTTCGAAATTCGAACCCCACCCCGCAATTTTATTTTATTTATTATATTTTTATTATTATTCCATTATGCGTTCTTTAACAAAGAAAGATGCACAATTTTACTCATAGAACACCTTACGCATTAGAAACTGTCGAATATATTGCAAAAAATATTACAACAATGGAAATAAGCCAATTTTCCTGGATTTTTCCAGTTTTTACCCATTATTCGCAACTTTCTCAATTAAAAAAAAATTATTTCCTATATGTAGGACCCTCTATGATTTGGAAAAACACTTTGAAATAATAATATATTGCAAAATAATCGGAAGAAGAAAAAAAAGAAATTTTTTTGAAAAGTTGATAACACTGGGATTCGAACCTGCGGCCCCTCGCTCCAGCCGTCAGTTACTTGTACCGTATCCTGACCACCATGCCACTAGAACACGTGAAACCGGCCACAATTTCTCTTCAAAAGTCCTCTTTCTATCAGCTATTCAATAGAACTTTGAGGGGCCCCCCTGCTCCCCCTAATTCACCTATAAAAATTTCCTGCTGCACATATTTTTGGACCATAGACCCCAACACAGCGTCCGAGTTTCAAAATTACAACTTAATATTAAAGGGAGTTAGACGGCTTCGAAATTCGAACCCCACCCCGCATTTTTATTTTATTTATTATATTTTTATTATTATTCCATTATGCGTTCTTTAACAAAGAAAGATGCACAATTTTACTCATAGAACACCTTACGCACTAGAAACTGTCGAATATATTGCAAAAATAATTTACAACAATGGAAATAAGCCAATTTTCCTGGATTTTTCCAGTTTTTACCCATTATTCGCCATTTTCTCAATTTAAAAAAAAATATTTCCTATATGTAGGACCCTCTATGATTTGGAAAAACGCTTTGAAATAATAATATAATGCAAAATAATCGGAAGAAGAAAAAAAAGAAATTTTTATGAAAAGTTGATAAAACTGAGATTCGAACCTGCGCCCCCTCGCTCCAGCTGTCAGTTACTTGTCCCGTGTCCTGGCCTCCAAACCACTAGAACACGTGAAGCCGGACAAAATTTCTCTTCAAAAGTCCTCTTTCTGTCAGCTATTCAATAGAACTTTCAGGGGCCCCCCTGCTCCCCCTAATTCACCTATAAATATTTCCTGCTGCAGATATTTTTGGACCATAGACCCCAACACAGCGTGCGAGTTTCAAAATTACAACTTAATATTAAAGGGAGTTAGACGGCTCCGAAATTCGAAACCCACCCCGCAATTTTATTTTATTTATTATATTTTTATTATTATTCCATTATGCGTTCTTTAACAAAGAAAGATGCACAATTTTACTCATAGAACACCTTACGCATTAGAAACTGTCGAATATATTGCAAAAATAATTAACAACAATGGAAATAAGCCAATTTTCCTGGATTTTTCCAGTTTTTACCAATTATTCGCCACTTTCTCAATTTAAAAAAAATTATTTCCTATATATAGGACCCTCTATGATTTGGAAAAACGCTTTGAAATAATAATATAATGCAAAATAATCAGAAGGAAAAAAAAAGAACTATTTTTGAAAAGTTGATAAAACTGGGATTCGAACCTGCGCCTCCTCGCTCCAGCCGTCAGTAACTTGTCCCGTGTCCTGACCACCATACCACTAGAACACGTGAAGCCGGACACAATTTCTTTTCAAAAGTCCTCCATCTGTCAGCTATTCAATAGAACTTTGAGGGGCCCCCTGCTCCCCCTAATTCACCTATAAAAATTTCCTGCTGAAGATATTTTTGGACCATAGTCCCCAACTCAGCGTCCGAGTTTCAAAATTACAACTTAATATTAAAGGGAGTTAGACGACTTCGAAATTCGAACCCCACCCCGCAATTTTATTTTATTTATTATATTTTTATTAGTATTCCATTATGCGTTCTTTAACAAAGAAAGATGCACAATTTTTCTCATAGAACACCTTACGCATTATAAACTGTCGAATATATTGCAAAAAAAATTACAACAATGGAAATAAGCCAATTTTCCTGGATTTTTCCAGTTTTTACCCATTATTCGCCACTTTCTCAATTAAAAAAAAATTATTTCCTATATGTAGGACCCTCTATGATTTGGAAAAACACCTTGAAATAATAATTTATTGCAAAATAATCGGAAGAAGAAAAAAAAGAATTTTTTTTGAAAAGTTGATAAAACTGGGATTCAAACCTGCGCCCCCTCGCTCCAGCCGTCAGTTACTTGTCCCGTATCCTGACCACCATACCACTAGAACACGTGAAGCAGGACACAATTTCTCTTCAAAAGTCCTCTTTCTGTCAGCTATTCAAAAGAACTTTGAGGGGCCCCCCTGCTCCCCCTAATTCACCTATAAAAATGTCCTGCTGCACATATTTTTGGACCATAGACCCCAACACAGCGTCCGAGTTTCAAAATTACAACTTAATATTAAAGGGAGTTAGACGGATTCGAAATTCGAACGCCTCCCAGCAATTTTATTTTATATATTATATTTTTATTATTATTCCATTATGCGTTCTTTAACAAAGAAAGATGCACAATTTTATTCATAGAACACCTTACGCACTAGAAACTGTCGAATATATTGCAAAAATAATTTACAACAATGGAAATAAGCCAATTTTCCTGGATTTTTCCTGTTTTTTCCCATTATTCGCTATTTTCTCAATTTAAAAAAAAAATATTTCCTATATGTAGGACCCTCTATGATTTGGAAAAACACCTTGAAATAATAATGTAATGCAAAATAATCGGAAGAAGAAAAAAAAAGAAATTTTTTTGAAAAGTTGACAAAACTGGGATTCGAGCCTGCGCCCCCTCGCTCCTGCCGCCAGTTACTTGTCCCGTGTCCTGATCACCATACCACTAGAACACGTGAAGCCGGACACAATTTCTTTTCAAAAGTCCTCTTTCTGTCAGCTATTCAATAGAACTTTGAGGGGCCCCCTGCTCCCCCTAATTCACCTATGAAAATTTCCTGCTGCAGATATTTTTGGACTATAGACCCCAACACAGCGTGCGAGTTTCAAAATTACAACTTAATATTAAAGGGAGTTAGACGGCTTCGAAATTCGAACCCCACCCCGCAATTTTATTTTATTTATTATATTTTTATTATTATTCCATTATGCGTTCTTTAACAAAGAAAGATGCACAATTTTACTCATAGAACACCTTACGCATTAGAAACTGTCGAATATATTGCAAAAAATATTACAACAATGGAAATAAGCCAATTTTCCTGGATTTTTCCAGTTTTTACCCATTATTCGCAACTTTCTCAATTAAAAAAAAATTATTTCCTATATGTAGGACCCTCTATGATTTGGAAAAACACTTTGAAATAATAATATATTGCAAAATAATCGGAAGAAGAAAAAAAAGAAATTTTTTTGAAAAGTTGATAACACTGGGATTCGAACCTGCGGCCCCTCGCTCCAGCCGTCAGTTACTTGTACCGTATCCTGACCACCATGCCACTAGAACACGTGAAACCGGCCACAATTTCTCTTCAAAAGTCCTCTTTCTATCAGCTATTCAATAGAACTTTGAGGGGCCCCCCTGCTCCCCCTAATTCACCTATAAAAATTTCCTGCTGCACATATTTTTGGACCATAGACCCCAACACAGCGTCCGAGTTTCAAAATTACAACTTAATATTAAAGGGAGTTAGACGGCTTCGAAATTCGAACCCCACCCCGCAATTTTATTTTATTTATTATATTTTTATTATTATTCCATTATGCGTTCTTTAACAAAGAAAGATGCACAATTTTACTCATAGAACACCTTACGCACTAGAAACTGTCGAATATATTGCAAAAATAATTTACAACAATGGAAATAAGCCAATTTTCCTGGATTTTTCCAGTTTTTACCCATTATTCGCCATTTTCTCAATTTAAAAAAAAATATTTCCTATATGTAGGACCCTCTATGATTTGGAAAAACGCTTTGAAATAATAATATAATGCAAAATAATCGGAAGAAGAAAAAAAAGAAATTTTTATGAAAAGTTGATAAAACTGAGATTCGAACCTGCGCCCCCTCGCTCCAGCTGTCAGTTACTTGTCCCGTGTCCTGGCCTCCAAACCACTAGAACACGTGAAGCCGGACAAAATTTCTCTTCAAAAGTCCTCTTTCTGTCAGCTATTCAATAGAACTTTCAGGGGCCCCCCTGCTCCCCCTAATTCACCTATAAATATTTCCTGCTGCAGATATTTTTGGACCATAGACCCCAACACAGCGTGCGAGTTTCAAAATTACAACTTAATATTAAAGGGAGTTAGACGGCTCCGAAATTCGAAACCCACCCCGCAATTTTATTTTATTTATTATATTTTTATTATTATTCCATTATGCGTTCTTTAACAAAGAAAGATGCACAATTTTACTCATAGAACACCTTACGCATTAGAAACTGTCGAATATATTGCAAAAATAATTAACAACAATGGAAATAAGCCAATTTTCCTGGATTTTTCCAGTTTTTACCAATTATTCGCCACTTTCTCAATTTAAAAAAAATTATTTCCTATATGTAGGACCCTCTATGATTTGGAAAAACGCTTTGAAATAATAATATAATGCAAAATAATCAGAAGGAAAAAAAAAGAACTATTTTTGAAAAGTTGATAAAACTGGGATTCGAACCTGCGCCTCCTCGCTCCAGCCGTCAGTAACTTGTCCCGTGTCCTGACCACCATACCACTAGAACACGTGAAGCCGGACACAATTTCTTTTCAAAAGTCCTCCTTCTGTCAGCTATTCAATAGAACTTTGAGGGGCCCCCTGCTCCCCCTAATTCACCTATAAAAATTTCCTGCTGAAGATATTTTTGGACCATAGTCCCCAACTCAGCGTCCGAGTTTCAAAATTACAAATTAATATTAAAGGGAGTTAGACGGCTTCGAAATTCGAACCCCACCCCACAATTTTATTTTATTTATTATATTTTTATTATTATTCCATTATGCGTTCTTTAACAAAGAAAGATGCACAATTTTACTCATAGAACACCTTACGCACTAGAAACTGTCGAATATATTGCAAAAATAATTTACAACAATGGAAATAAGCCAATTTTCCTGGATTTTTCCTGTTTTTTCCCATTATTCGCCATTTTCTCAATTTAAAAAAAAAATATTTCCTATATGTAGGACCCTCTATGATTTGGAAAAACACCTTGAAATAATAATGTAATGCAAAATAATCGGAAGAAGAAAAAAAAAGAAATTTTTTTGAAAAGTTGACAAAACTGGGATTTGAACCTGCGCCCCCTCGCTCCTGCCGCCAGTTACTTGTCCCGTGTCCTGATCACCATACCACTAGAACACGTGAAGCCGGACACAATTTCTTTTCAAAAGTCCTCTTTCTGTCAGCTATTCAATAGAACTTTGAAGGGTCCCCTGCTCCCCCTAATTCACCTATGAAAATTTCCTGCTGCAGATATTTTTGGACTATAGACCCCAACACAGCGTGCGAGTTTCAAAATTACAACTTAATATTAAAGGGAGTTAGACGGCTTCGAAATTCGAACCCCACCCCGCAATTTTATTTTATTTATTATATTTTTATTATTATTCCATTATGCGTTCTTTAACAAAGAAAGATGCACAATTTTACTCATAGAACACCTTACGCACTAGAAACTGTCGAATATATTGCAAAAATAATTTACAACAATGGAAATAAGCCAATTTTCCTGGATTTTTCCAGTTTTTACCCATTATTCGCCATTTTCTCAATTTAAAAAAAAATATTTCCTATATGTAGGACCCTCTATGATTTGGAAAAACACCTTGAAATAATAATGTAATGCAAAATAATCGGAAGAAGAAGAAAAAAAAATTTTTTTTGAAAAGTTGATAAAACTGGGATTCGAACCTGCGCCCCCTCGCTTCAACAGTCAGTTACTTGTCTCGTGTCCTGACCACCATACCACTAGAACACGTGAAGCCGGACACAATTTCTCTTCAAAAGTCCTCTTTCTGTCAGCTATTCAATAGAACTTTCAGGGGCCCCCCTACTCCCCCTAATTCACCTGTAAAAATTTCCTGCTGCAGATATTTTTGAACCATAGAGCCCAACTCAGCGTCCGAGTTTCAAAATTACAACTTAATATTAAAGGGAGTTAGACGGCTTCGAAATTCGGACCCCTCCCTGAAATTTTATTTTATTTATTATATTTTTATTATTATTCCATTATGCGTTCTTTAACAAAGAAAGATGCACAATTTTACTCATAGAACATCTTACGCATTAGAAACTGTCGAATATATTGCAAAAATAATTTACAACAATGGAAATAAGCCAATTTTCCTGGATTTTTCCAGTTTTTACCCATTATTCGCCATTTTCTCAATTTAAAAAAAAATATTTCCTATATGTAGGACCCTCTATGATTTGGAAAAACGCTTTGAAATAATAATATAATGCAAAATAATCGGAAGAAGAAAAAAAAGAAATTTTTTTGAAAAGTTGATAAAACTGGGATTCGAACCTGCGCCCCCTCGCTCCAGCTGTCAGTTACTTGTCCCGTGTCCTGACCACCATTTCACTCGAACACGTGAAGCCGGACACAATTTCTTTTCAAAAGTCCTATTTCTGTCAGCTATTCAATAGAACTTTCAGGGGCCCCCCTGCTCCCCCTAATTCACCTATAAAAATTTCCTGCTGCAGATATTTTTGGACCATAGACCCCAACACAGCGTGCGAGTATCAAAATTACAACTTAATATTAAAGGGAGTTAGACGGCTTCGAAATTCGAAGCCCACCCCGCAATTTTATTTTATTTATTACATTTTTATTATTATTCCATTATGCGTTCTTTAACAAAGAAAGATGCACAATTTTTCTCATAGAACACCTTACGCATTAGAAACTGTCGAATATATTGCAAAAATAATTTACAACAATGGAAATAAGCCAATTTTCCTGGATTTTTCCAGTTTTTACCCATTATTCGCCACTTTCTCAATTTAAAAAAAATTATTTCCTATATGTAAGACCCTCTATGATTTGGAAAAACACCTTGAAATAATAATATATTGCAAAATAATCGGAAGAAGAAAAAAAAGAAATTTTTTTGAAAAGTTGATAAAACTTGGATTCGAACCAGCGCCCCCTCGCTCCTGCCGTCATTTATTTGTCCCGTGTCCTGACACCATACCACTAGAACACGTGAAGCCGGACACAATTTCTTTTCAAAAGTCCTCTTTCTGTCAGCTATTCAATAGAACTTTCAGGGGCCCCCCTGCTCCCCCTAATTCACCTATAAAAATTTCCTGCTGCAGATATTTTTGGACCCTAGTCCCCAACTCAGCGTCCGAGTTTCAAAATTACAAATTAATATTAAAGGGAGTTAGACGGCTTCGAAATTCGAACCCCACCCCACAATTTTATTTTATTTATTATATTTTTATTATTATTCCATTATGCGTTCTTTAACAAAGAAAGATGCACAATTTTACTCATAGAACACCTTATGCATTAGAAACTGTCGAATATATTGCAAAAAAAATTACAACAATGGAAATAAGCCAATTTTCCTGGATTTTTCCAGTTTTTACCCATTATTCGCCACTTTCTCAATTAAAAAAAAATTATTTCCTATATGTAGGACCCTCTATGATTTTGAAAAACACCTTGAAATAATAATATATTGCAAAATAATATGAAGAAAAAAAAAAGAAATTTTTTTAAAAAGTTGATAAAACTTGGATTCAAACCTGCGCCCCCTCGCTCCTGCCGTCAGTTATTAGTCCCGTGTCCTGACCACCATACCACTAGAACACGTGAAGCCGGACACAATTTCTCTTCAAAAGTCCTCTTTCTGTCAGCTATTCAATAGAACTTTGAGGGGCCCCCCTGCTCCCCCTTATTCACCTATAAAAATTTCCTGCTGCACATATTTTTGGACCATAGACCCCAACACAGCGTCCGAGTTTCAAAATTACAACTTAATATTAAAGGGAGTTAGACGGCTTCGAAATTCGAACCCCACCCCGCAATTTTATTTTATTTATTATATTTTTATTATTATTCCATTATGCGTTCTTTAACAAAGAAAGATGCACAATTTTTCTCATAGAACACCTTACGCATTAGAAACTGTCGAATATATTGCAAAAAAAATTTACAAGAATGGAAATAAGCCAATTTTCCTGGATTTTTCCAGTTTTTACCCATTATTCGCCACTTTCTCAATTTAAAAAAAATTATTTCCTATATGTAGGACCCACTATGATTTGGAAAAACACCTTGAAATAATAATATATTGCAAAATAATCGGAAGAAGAAAAAAAAGAAATTTTTTTGAAAAGTTGATAAAACTTGGATTCGAACCTGCGTCCCCTTGCTCCTGCCGTCAGTTATTTGTCCCGTGTCCTGACACCATACCACTAGAACACGTGAAGCCGGACACAATTTCTCTTCAAAAGTCCTCTTTCTGTCAGCTATTCAATAGAACTTTGAGGGGCCCCCCTGCTCCCCCTAATTCACCTATAAAAATTTCCTGCTGCACATATTTTTGGACCATAGACCCCAACACAGCGTCCGAGTTTCAAAATTACAACTTAATATTAAAGGGAGTTAGATGGCTTCGAAATTCGAACCCCACCCCGCAATTTTATTTTATTTATCATATTTTTATTATTATTCCATTATGCGTTCTTTAACAAAGAAAGATGCACAATTTTTCTCATAGAACACCTTACGCATTAGAAACTGTCGAATATATTGCAAAAACAATTTACAACAATGGAAATAAGCCAATTTTCCTGGATTTTTCCAGTTTTTACCCATTATTCACCATTTTCTCAATTTAAAAAAAAATATTTCCTATATGTAGGACCCTCTATGATTTGGAAAAACGCTTTGAAATAATAATATAATGCAAAATAATCAGAAGAAGAAAAAAAAGAAATTTTTTTGAAAAGTTGATAAAACTGGGATTCGAACCTGCGCCCACTCGCTCCAGCTGTCAGTTACTTGTCCCGTGTCCTGACCACCATACCACTAGAACACGTGAAGCCGGACACAATTTCTCTTCAAAAGTCCTCTTTCTGTCAGCTATTCAATAGAACTTTCAGGAGCCCCCCTGCTCCCCCTAATTCACCTATAAAAATTTCCTGCTGCAGATATTTTTGGACTATAGACCCCAACACAGCGTCCGAGTTTCAAAATTACAACTTAATATTAAAGGGAGTTAGATGGCTTCGAAATTCGAACCCCACCCCGCAATTTTATTTTATTTATTATATTTTTATTATTATTCCATTATGCGTTCTTTAACAAAGAAAGATGCACAATTTTACTCATAGAACACCTTACGCATTAGAAACTGTCGAATATATTGCAAAAAATATTACAACAATGGAAATAAGCCAATTTTCCTGGATTTTTCCAGTTTTTACCCATTATTCGCAACTTTCTCAATTAAAAAAAAATTATTTCCTATATGTAGGACCCTCTATGATTTGGAAAAACACTTTGAAATAATAATATATTGCAAAATAATCGGAAGAAGAAAAAAAAAGAAATTTTTTTGAAAAGTTGATAACACTGGGATTCGAACCTGCGGCCCCTCGCTCCAGCCGTCAGTTACTTGTACCGTATCCTGACAACCATGCCACTAGAACACGTGAAACCGGACACAATTTCTCTTCAAAAGTCCTCTTTCTATCAGCTATTCAATAGAACTTTGAGGGGCCCCCCTGCTCCCCCTAATTCACCTATAAAAATTTCCTGCTGCACATATTTTTGGACCATAGACCCCAACACAGCGTCCGAGTTTCAAAATTACAACTTAATATTAAAGGGAGTTAGACGAATTCGAAATTCGAACGCCTCCCCGCAATTTTATTTTATTTATTATATTTTAATTATTATTCCATTATGCGTTCTTTAACAAAGAAAGATGCACAATTTTACTCATAGAACACCTTACGCACTAGAAACTGTCGAATATATTGCAAAAATAATTTACAACAATGGAAATAAGCCAATTTTCCTGGATTTTTCCAGTTTTTACCCATTATTCGCCATTTTCTCAATTTAAAAAAAAATATTTCCTATATGTAGGACCCTCTATGATTTGGAAAAACACCTTGAAATAATAATGTAATGCAAAATAATCGGAAGAAGAAGAAAAAAAAATTTTTTTTGAAAAGTTGATAAAACTGGGATTCGAACCTGCGCCCCCTCGCTTCAACAGTCAGTTACTTGTCTCGTGTCCTGACCACCATTTCACTCGAACACGTGAAGCCGGACACAATTTCTTTTCAAAAGTCCTATTTCTGTCAGCTATTCAATAGAACTTTCAGGGGCCCCCCTGCTCCCCCTAATTCACCTATAAAAATTTCCTGCTGCAGATATTTTTGGACCATAGACCCCAACACAGCGTGCGAGTATCAAAATTACAACTTAATATTAAAGGGAGTTAGACGACTTCGAAATTCGAAGCCCACCCCGCAATTTTATTTTATTTATTACATTTTTATTATTATTCCATTATGCGTTCTTTAACAAAGAAAGATGCACAATTTTTCTCATAGAACACCTTACGCATTAGAAACTGTCGAATATATTGCAAAAAAAATTTACAAGAATGGAAATAAGCCAATTTTCCTGGATTTTTCCAGTTTTTACCCATTATTCGCCACTTTCTCAATTTAAAAAAAATTATTTCCTATATGTAGGACCCACTATGATTTGGAAAAACACCTTGAAATAATAATATATTGCAAAATAATCGGAAGAAGAAAAAAAAGAAATTTTTTTGAAAAGTTGATAAAACTTGGATTCGAACCTGCGTCCCCTTGCTCCTGCCGTCAGTTATTTGTCCCGTGTCCTGACACCATACCACTAGAACACGTGAAGCCGGACACAATTTCTCTTCAAAAGTCCTCTTTCTGTCAGCTATTCAATAGAACTTTGAGGGGCCCCCCTGCTCCCCCTAATTCACCTATAAAAATTTCCTGCTGCACATATTTTTGGACCATAGACCCCAACACAGCGTCCGAGTTTCAAAATTACAACTTAATATTAAAGGGAGTTAGATGGCTTCGAAATTCGAACCCCACCCCGCAATTTTATTTTATTTATCATATTTTTATTATTATTCCATTATGCGTTCTTTAACAAAGAAAGATGCACAATTTTTCTCATAGAACACCTTACGCATTAGAAACTGTCGAATATATTGCAAAAACAATTTACAACAATGGAAATAAGCCAATTTTCCTGGATTTTTCCAGTTTTTACCCATTATTCACCATTTTCTCAATTTAAAAAAAAATATTTCCTATATGTAGGACCCTCTATGATTTGGAAAAACGCTTTGAAATAATAATATAATGCAAAATAATCGGAAGAAGAAAAAAAAGAAATTTTTTTGAAAAGTTGATAAAACTGGGATTCGAACCTGCGCCCACTCGCTCCAGCTGTCAGTTACTTGTCCCGTGTCCTGACCACCATACCACTAGAACACGTGAAGCCGGACACAATTTCTCTTCAAAAGTCCTCTTTCTGTCAGCTATTCAATAGAACTTTCAGGAGCCCCCCTGCTCCCCCTAATTCACCTATAAAAATTTCCTGCTGCAGATATTTTTGGACCATAGACCCCAACACAGCGTCCGAGTTTCAAAATTACAACTTAATATTAAAGGGAGTTAGATGGCTTCGAAATTCGAACCCCACCCCGCAATTTTATTTTATTTATTATATTTTTATTATTATTCCATTATGCGCTCTTTAACAAAGAAAGATGCACAATTTTTCTCATAGAACACCTTACGCATTAGAAACTGTCGAATATATTGCAAAAATAATTTACAACAATGGAAATAAGCCTATTTTCCAGGATTTTTCCAGTTTTTACCCATTTTCGCCATTTTCTCAATTTAAAAAGATTATTTGCTTTATGAAGGACCCTCTTAAATATGGAAAAACACCTTGAAAAAACAATATAATGCAAAATAATCGGAAGGAAAAAAAAAGAACTATTTTTGAAAAGTTGATAAAGCTGGAATTCGAACCTGCGCCTCCTCACTCCAGCCGTCAGTTACTTGTCCCGTGTCCTGACCACCATACCACTAGAACACGTGAAGCCGGACTTAATTTCTTTTCAAAAGTCCTCTTTCTGTCAGCTATTCAATAGAACTTTGAGGGGCCCCCTGCTCCCCCTAATTCACCTATAAAAATTTCCTGCTGCAGATATTTTTGGACCATAGTCCCCAACTCAGCGTCCGAGTTTCAAAATTACAAATTAATATTAAAGGGAGTTAGACGGCTTCGAAATTCGAACCCCACCCCGCAATTTTATTTTATTTATTATATTTTTATTATTATTCCATTATGCGTTCTTTAACAAAGAAAGATGCACAATTTTACTCATAGAACACCTTACGCATTAGAAACTGTCGAATATATTGCAAAAATAATTAACAACAATGGAAATAAGCCAATTTTCCTGGATTTTTCCAGTTTTTACCCATTATTCGCCGCTTTCTCAATTTAAAAAAAATTATTTCTTATATGTAGGACCCTCTATGATTTGGAAAAACACCTTGAAATAATAATATATTGCAAAATAATCGGAAGAAGAAAAAAAAGAAATTTTTTTGAAAAGTTGATAAAACTGGGATTCGAACCTGCGCCCCCTCGCTCCTGCCGTCAGTTATTTGTCCCGTGTCCTGACCACCATACCACTAGAACACGAGAAGCCGGGCACAATTTCTCTTCAAAAGTCCTCTTTCTGTCAGCTATTCAATAAAACTTTGAGGGGCCCACCTGCTCCCCCTAATTCACCTATAAAAATTTCCTGCTGCAGATATTTTTGGACCATAGACCCCAACTCAGCGTCCGAGTTTCAAAATTACAATTTAATATTAAAGGGAGTTAGACGGCTTCGAAATTCGAACCCCACCCCGCAATTTTATTTTATTTATTATATTTTTATTATTATTCCATTATGCGTTCTTTAACAAAGAAAGATGTACAATTTTACTCTTAGTACACCTTACGCATTAGAAACTGTCGAATATATTGTAAAAATAATTTAAAACAATGGAAATAAACCAATTTTCCTGGATTTTTCCAGTTTTTTCCCATTTTCCCAATAAAAAAACACTTATTTCGTACATGCAGGAACCTCCAGAATATCGAAAAACACATTAAAAAAAATTTAATTTAAAATAAACAAAATTAAAAAAAAAGAACAATTTTTGAAAATTTGACCGTCCCTGGGATTCGAACCCAGGACCCCTGCCTCCTGTATCGAACTTGCTTGTCTGGTGGCCTACCTTCCAGTCCACTCTGATACGTGAAGCCTACGACAGTTTCGCTTCAAAAGCTCTCTCCTCTCATCTTCGCAATATACCTAAAGGGGCCCACTGAGACCCCCCTAATTGGCCTATAAAAATTCTCTTCAACAGCCTTGATCGAACAATAGACTTCAACGTAGAGTCCGAGTTTGAAAATTATATCTTGATATTAAAAGGAGCTAGGGGGTCTTGAAATTTGAACCTTTCTCGAGCCATTTTATTTTTTTATTCTTTTTTTTATTATTTCTTTACGCTCTCTTTGCTGAACTTCGCACACAGAAAACACCCCATGCATGCTAGAATATCCAAAATGCTATAATAGAAGTCGAAAAAGAGAAAATAAACTGATTTTCCTGGATTTTTCCAGTTTTTTCCCATTTTCCCAACAAAAAATTTTTTTTCTCCTAAATGCAGGAGCCTCCAGAATATCGAAAAACACATTTAAAAAAAATGTAATTTAAAATAAACAAAATTAAAAAAAAGAACATTTTTTGAAAATTTGACCGTCCGTGGGATTCGATCCCAGGACCCCTCCCTCCTGCAGCGAACTTGCTTGTCTGGTGACCTACCTTCCAGTCCACGGTGATACGTGCAGCCTACGACAGTTTCGCTTCAAAAGCTCTCTCCTCTCATCTTCGCAATATACCTTAAGGGGCCCACTGAGACCCCCCTAATTGGCCTATAAAAATTCTCTTCAGCAGCCTTGATCGAACAATAGACTCCTACCTAGTTTTCGAGTTTGAAAATTATATCTTGATATTAAAAAGAGCTAGGGGGCTTGAAATTTGAACCTTTCTCGAGCCATTTTATTTTTTTATTCTTTTTTTTATTATTTCTTTATGCTCTCTTTGCTGAACTTCACACACAGAAAACACCCCATGCATGCTAGAATATCCAAAATGTTACAATAGATGTCGAAAATGAGCAAATAAACTGATTTTCCAGAATTTTTCCAGTTTTTTCCCATTTTCCCAATAAAAATTTTTTTTTCCTACATACAGGAACCTCCAGAATATCGAAAAACACATAAAAAAAATAATATAATTTAAAATAAACGAAAAAAAAGAAAATTTTTTGAAATTTTGACCGTCCCTGGGATTCGAACCCAGGACGCCTCTCTCCTGCGGCGAACTTGCTTGTCTGGTGGCCTACCTTCCATTCCCCGGTGATACGTGAAGCCTACCACAGTTTCGCTTCAAAAGCTCTCTCCTCTCATCAAGATTCTTTCGTTAGAAACAAATATATATTTTTCTAATTTAAAATAACATAAATTCTGTGTTTACAAAAAAAAATTAATTGAACATATGGTAATTTTTTAACAAAGAAACATTTTATTTTAGTTAATTTTTATTAAGTAATTAAAATTTTTTCTCCCATATGAAACTTAAATTAATTTAATTTAATTTAATGAATTAATCAATGTTTGAAAAAATTTTATGGATTATCCCTTTGTACAGTACTGGGACATATACGCCCCACTTTACTTAGTTGTAAATTAAACCCTCTAAATCATCAGTGGTATAATTTAAGTCCATTTTTCGCAGCTACTGCCCTCTATAAACGTTTTGCGATATATATTATTGATGAATACAATTTCTTTTTCAGAATCTGGCATCAACTGAGGCATTCCAAGTTTGCCGTTTGTTTACGTCTTTACTTTAATTTTTGAGTGAAATTTATGGTGTTTTTAAATGAAATTTAAAGATGTCTGGTGAGTATATTAACAAATTTTCCTTAATATTTAGGCATTTTTCTTTAGAAAATTATAAAAATATAAAGTTTAGTTATTGTTCATGATTTGAAAAAATCGACTTTTGTTTTTGTTATGCAATGAATAAGTTGGATTTTAGCATTCTTCAAATTGAAAACAGTTGCTCGTATGATAAAAAATGTATTGTAATGTTATATTTATTCAATCTGAAATATATTTTATATGTTTTTTAATGTACAGTCTTTCCTCTATTTAACGTTGTCACTAAATCCGATTAATAAGTTCGTTATATGTAAAATTCATTAAGTAGAAAATCACCTGTTGACGTACTTAAACAACACAAAACGAGTTTTTAAATTCGTAAACACTGGAGATTATAAAAAAGGCAATTGATACACTTGAAAACTAGTATCTACTATTTATTTTATAAATCTTAATCATTAAAGAAATCTGCATAGGAAACAGGAAAAGAACAAAACATTATCTAGTGTTACACTATCATGCTAAATATTTTTAACCAAAAAAAGCTAAATTTGTGTATAAAATTATTGTTGTATTTATAATAAAAGTAATTTTAAATATACGTAACCGTATGCGCTCTTAACTTTAATTACTAGCGATAAAATCCATTAAGTTTGTCTGAGTTTTTCGTTTGAAATACAAACAACAAGGGAAAGGAATTTTACTGCTTTCTCTAAAAGTTAAGTGGCATCAAAAATCAATTCAAGGTCATTTCCCCCATAAAATGAGCTAACAAGTTTGAAATCTTTTGGGAAAGTGGATCTCAAAGGAAAGTACGTTAAATAGAAAATTCACTTTGCATCGAAGTTATTTTATGAAGAAATTTCCAAAAGTTTCTTAGTTCCTCGAGAAAAAAAATTTAAAAATAGAGAAGTTCGCAAAATGGAAGTTCGGTAAATAGAAGTTATTAAAAAAAAAAAAAAAAACTTTATTAAGAAAAAAAAAGGAATGGAAAAAAATCTACATTTTTTTTTCTTTACAGGATGCAGCTGCCAATTAAAAATACACTAATCAGATAATTTCTTATTATATTATGGAAGATAAATTAATTTTTTATGGTGATGAATTCAGGGGTCATACACTTATTTCTTGTTTTCAACAGGTGCAGTAATAAACTTTGTAGGGGTCAGTTCACAATTATTGATGTGCCTCTTTTATTTAGTTCTTAAAATGATCATTTCTAATCTTGTCTTTTAATTGGGGAAATTAGGTTTATTCACTAAAGCACATTAAACAGTATTTACTGTGTTCGAGATTATTTTAAGCAAAATGGAACATTAAATAATTAATGTATAAATAAATACTTTAGATAATTATGTGTTAATGCAACTAGAACTTCTTTGATAGTTTAGGATTTTTTTTCCTTTTCTTTTCGTCCTTTAAAAATATTTTTTATTTATAACAGTTTTAGACCAGGCTCTTCTTATGTTGTATAGAGAAATGAAAGTTGGTATGAAAACTGGGTACTAGCCTTTTAGTTAAAATCTATATAATTTGTATACTTCTACAAAATTCATTGAGTAAAAATTATTGCATCAAATATTGTTGTATTGCTGTTAATAAAGCATGTTTCTTATTCAGCTCGTGTAGCAAGATATTCAGCGAGAGCAAAGAACAAAGTGAAATGTCCCGCCTGCAGTTTAAGGATGTCTGGTACAGCCGAAGAAATCAATAAGCATGTGGCTTTCGGCATACAGGTTCATTTATTCATTCCTCTTTTAAATAAAATTTGCTGTTTCTCTCGGTTGTTGCCATTGTCCCTATAACTAGTAATTTAAATATCACAATGTATTGTCAAAAAATATCTATAATAGTTTTACAATTTAACTAATTCCTATTATTCTTGCATCTGTCAATTTTTTCGTTGTCCAAATAAAATTCATCAACACTCACAATATCATGTTTATTAATTATCGTTACGTGTAATATTTTTCATTGCTACTTTTTGATATGCTATCTTTTTGATGTTTGATATCTTGTGGCAGGGTTTTCCCTAAAGAATAACATATTGAATGTTCAGACAAGTTCGAAAAGGGAGTGAGTTTTTAGTATTTGATATCACTGCAATATGAAGGGGAAAAAATAATAAAACTAGTGATAACGCATCATATGAAGATTTTTACGAGCTTACCATATTATTGCTTTATTTTTAGGCAAACATGTTGATTTCCGGATAATTTCTTTTCCAAGAAAAGAAAAAGTTTTTAGCAAGTTAAAACTATTTTATTTTATTTGTGGATAAGATAAATGTGTTCAAAAGTTTTTATTTTCATCTTTACTATGACTTGGAATATCAAAAACTTTTACAGTTGTAGTATCTGCTTTTGTCCTGTACCTTAAAAAATGATTAGGTAAATATAAAATTGTTTATAGATTTGTAGGAAAGGTGTTATCAATTATGCCATCTATCTTAAGGTATCCCAACATAGAATAGAGTTAATATGACTTATAGAAAGATGAGTTGGAGTTGTATTTTTGTAGTGGTAGACACACTACAGTACTTTCTCATCAAAATTTTTATCTGTGATAGAATTCAATGAGGGATACCACCACTTGATTTATTGCTGCTCCATGCTAAGCCGGGAGAGCTGTATTAAGATCACCAGGCTTTGAGTGCTGATCGTGAGAGCTGTATTAAGTTGGCAGCTGCTCTTGTGTTGCAGAAAGCAGTTGAGTGTATGTAAGCAGACACGTTGCGTGATGAGGGCAATTATGCAGTCACAAATAGCAAGAGAACTGTTTGATGTTTACTATCTGCTGAAGAAGGCGCATTCAAATCAAAATAGGTGTGTGCAGATGGCATCTCAAAAGTAGGGCAAGTATTATCGACCGTGCCATCTTTCATCAATCTAAAGGTACCAGAAATTGAGACAATTTGCAGACTTGATCATTATCTCTTGAAATACTGGACTGATTTTAATGACATTTAATATGTACATATATTGATACAATACAAAACAAGTAACCATTCAACAATTGTAATACACATGCATGTAACACTCGTTGGAGTATTAAATTGCCGCTGGACAATTCTGGCCAATTGCCACAGAAAATGATAATGTGCCTTATTTCACATATGAAATCACGCTGCAAGGCCTGTATATCTGTGAGAGAGGACCATACCCCCTATTAACTTTTTTTTTTGTTTATTCAGCAACCGCTATTTAATATCTTCTGGCTCCAACGAGTGTTTCGCACGATCATGCCTGTGCATTACAATTGTGAAATGGTTGTTTTGTATTGTATCAATGTATGTACATATCAAATTTTATTGAAATCGGTCCTGTAGTTACAGAGATAATCGACCAAGTTTGCAAATTCTCTTAATTTCTTACACCAGTGTGGAATTGAGTTAACTTCTTTTATACTAATGAATTGTAATTGTATTTTTGTAGTTGTAGACAGACTATAGATTTAACTAAATCTTCTTCTTTTTTGAAGGACGGAGATTCTGATGTTAATGTCGATGATACTGACAGCTTTGAAGAATATGAGACTGGAATACGACCTATTGGTTTAGTTCCTGGAGGATATAGATGTAAGAATTACTTCCTGTTTTTTTTTTTCTCTATAAAACGTATAAACATACATTTTCTTTTGATTAATCTGTATTTTATTGAATTCAGGGTATCCGCACACCTGGAAAGTACACCCGGTATTGAACAAAATTTGTCATGAAATGTCATAATTTTTACTATTTTTTTAAAAAAAATCATGAAAAGTCATGGATTTAGGTCACCAAAAAATCTTATTTTTAAAATGGAATGTACCCCCTCCCCCCAATTTCATGGTGTTCCGAATATCTGAATTTGTAACAAAACCCCCCTCAGAGTCATATTTTATTGAAACATAAAATGTTATTTTCATGTTCTTTAAAAATCATGGTGTTCTTTAAAAAAAAATGAAAGAAAAAACATCTCTAGAGCAAATTATCTTTTAAACTTCTGTGATGTTATTATTATTTTTATTTTATCAATTTACAATTTTAGCTGAAGCAAGCCAGTCATTGGCGAATTTTTTCATTCCGAAATGAGAACAGAAAAATCAGGAGTATTTCTTTCCTTTCCGATGAACAATAAAAAGTATCTTAAGACTGTAATTCCGCAGAAAAAAAGAAGAAAAAATTATTTGCTTTTGTATTTTTTTCAGCTATTTTATTGCTTCATCTCTTTCTTTACTCTGTTTTTTAAATTTAAAATCTATAAATATGAAGATGCAGAGTTTTGGTTATACCTATCATTTCAATGAATGTTATTATAATGCTTTTTTAAATTTATTGTTTTGTTTTTGTCGGGGGAAATAGTAACTTCGTTAAGTCATGAAAAATTCTTGGAATTAATCATGGAAAGTCATGAATTTGAAAGTCTAAAATGTAGCAGATACTCTGTGAATTCAGCATATTTTTGTATTGGGAATTCAGTAAATTCTAGGTTCATTTCTTTAACACGTTGAATGCCACACTAATTTAACATGCCTTGCCTGTCTGCCAAAATGATTTTCTCAGTATGCATTGCATATTTTGATGAAATATTATGTACAACAAAACATTTAATTTTTGCAATCATTCGTGTAATCAAAATTTACTCGAATTATGTGTTTCTAATAATCTTGGCTTTGCCAGTCACCAGTGACCCCCATGGCATTCAACGTGTTAAATCAACTTGACTTAACTCATTTTAGGCCAACCATATACATTTTATAAAATTTATTGTTATTTACATTGAAATATGCTTATATTACATTAAGACACACAAAAAAGTTTCATGCATGAAAAATTATATTTTATTTAATAAATAAAATGGGGCGTATAGGCACCATTCACCAAATTAATGAATAAACCATTTAGTTAAACACTTGCTTTTTCTATGGAATTTTTTCATTTACTGACTTGCAACTTTAATCCATCATAAGAACCTAATGATAAATCTCAAAAGGACTAATTATACATTTTCAAAAAATTTCATTTGTCAATAACCATTTTAAGTTGAAAAACTTTGGTAGTTTTAAAATTTCTCAATAGAAAGTGTTTACTCCAATTGAATTACTATTAATTTTTGGGGTGTCTTAAGAACCCTTGACAATAGCAGAAAAATAAAATTAGTGAAAAATATACGTCACAGTGAATAAAATTTTTTTTATTTAAATGGTGTGTTTGTGCCCCTTTCTCCAAAAATGAGTTACATCAATTAAAATCAACTAATATTTTTAAAAATCATTAGTTTGAATCAAATTTTTTTACAAAAAAAATCTTTCAATGAAATTTTCATAGTTTTATTTATAAATATATTGCTCTGCTAATAAGTTTCAAGCAAAATTACGTTAGTACTAATTCCTATGCATTTTAAAACTAGGGATGGATAATTTAACTGTTTAAAAACACATTCTTAAAAAGTGCAATTAATTTTAATGTTACAAATACATTTTTATATCATAAAATTATCTTTGTTTAAAGTGTAATTTTTTAAGAAAAAAAATTTATTACTTTATATTTAGAGATGATTGTGCTCTGGATTTCCGGATTTTTCGCTGACCATGATCCCTAGGTTTCTGGAAATCCAAGGTCCAGAAGTTTCAAGAAATCATTGACCACATTAATGTATAACAATTCTTGTGTATTTTATATAAAAAATATTAGAACTAGAATTTATACTTGGCATTTCTTTCATTTATAAATATATTTTCTCGAAGAATAATAAATGTGATTAGAGATAAAAGTAAACTTATACATAATTCTTCATTTAAATTATGCTGTATATAATTTATTTAGAATTTCATGTTTTGAAGATATCAATGGTTTAAATTTATAAAGACATTAATTTTTTGAAATGGGTTATTAATGATTTTACTCAAGAAAATTTCAGGATTTTTGAGTTAGGTTCACAATCACCCCTGTATATTTGTAAACCTTTAATAAAAGTATAAAAGGTAAGGGAGTCTCTATTTAGACATTTCCAAAAATTGACTTAATGACCATGAAATTATTGCATTGATTCATTTGTTATCTTTAATTTTTTCAGTAGTTCATTATGATGCATTTGTATATATTATGTGCGATAAAATAGATTTTTGTGCAATAATATTGTTCGAAATTATTTTAAATAATATTTTTTACTATAATTGCCTTTATAAAATTTATCTGATTAATTAAATTTACTTATTCATTTCTAAAATAATCCCTTTTTTTATGTCTATTTGTGGCAAGCAGAGATTTAGGACACATTTTAAACCGTCCTGTCCGAAACCATTGAATTCACAATTTTAAAAAAAGCGAAAAATGAAAGGTTAATTTTTGAACAGAATGAAGAAAAGTTTTTGTTTTATTAAAAAAGTTTAATATTGTTTTTAATATAGCATTATTTATCCTTATGCAAAAGCATAATTTATCAGTATTAAAAGCATATTTATTCATATTTAAAGGTATTCACTTTTGTTGTTCATTGAATTGTGGAGCTTCATAAGTTATAAATCTTTTCTTATTTCCATTAATAAGTTACAGCAAATTGTATAAAAAGTTTCAAATATTTATTAATCTATGTAATTATGTGTACAATAGTTATTCATGTAGAATTTTTACTTTTCTCCAACGTTCAAGGTTTAGGACATTCTAAGACAGCTTTGAACACCCATAAGTCTTGTCCAAATTTTGCTTAAGATATCTAAAACCTCAACCCTGATTTCAAGTGATCAATGATTGTGTAAAATTTGAATTCCATTTAAATTATCTTTTGTTCTTTAAAATGAATTTTAAGTAATTTTTTAATTTGTGTGAAAGGAACTGAGTATATTTTTATGATGGCCATTCCAAGAAATCAGTGTTTATGTGAAATTGTAATTCTTTAATTTCCTTTATGTTTTAACAGCTCTGCATGGAGATTCTGTTAGACAGACAGCTGAAGATGAAGATATGAATGTAGATGTTGATGATACAATAGCCCCTCAGTATCCTTTTTATTCCATCAATACCTAATTTGTATTTTAATATCATTTTACAAAGGTATTTTTATTTGTAAAACTAGCAGGGAAAAGGTTAGCCTGGAAAAAATTCTTGAGTAGGTCCACCCTGGGCTGTCGAGCCATTGATAATGATTTTTATTTGGAAATTTCATTTACTTTTCTTGTGGTTCCCAAGATACCTTTACTTTTATAATTTTATGTTGACCAATTATTGTTGCTTGAATCTGGTGCATAGCATTTTTGAAAAGTGTTTAAAGATGCTTATTTTCGTTTTTTAAAAGACCTTAAAGGTGCTTTATTCATTGGGTGTTTTTAAAAAGTGCTTAGTTTTCCCTTTTCTAAAATAAGATTTTTTTTCTTTACTATGTCTATTTTCGCCACATATTATGCAAAAGCTTGCTTTTCACTTTGTATTCAACGATTTCACAATTCATTCAACCACAATCCATTTTGACTTACTGTAGATCAATAATAAGGTCAAATTATTTTACATGTTTGATGAAATGCTTGCGAGTCTACTGAGCTGAGTTCAGTGAGATTTTAGCACTCTCGTGCTATCCTGCTTCATTTTGCAAAATATTCTCAATTTCAGTCTTCATTTTCCACCTTCTGAAATCGAATCGAAAAATCTCTGGATCTTTTTATGGTGACTGATATAATCAAGAAAAGTAATTATTTTATCATGATCATGAAAAGTACTTTGTGTTTTGTTTATGTACATAGTGCTTAAAAATATTTTTTGAGTACTTAAAATGACTTAAAAGGAGCTTATTTTTGTTGAAAGATTTGGCCACGCAGCCAGGCTATATATTAGTGAAATTGGCACTTATTTTTTGAGGAATATTTCAAAGGCAAAATAAAAATAAATACATACAATAAGTTATCTAAAATAAAACTTTCTTCTGCCATGAGGCCTTTGAAATATGGAATTCTAGAAAATTTGATATTTCAAGGTCCTTGTGGCGGAAGAATATATTATTTTATAGAATTATTATTATTTTTTCTGGGCAGTTTTACATCTTTTTCTTTTTATTTTCTAGGGGGTTAATCCTAAACTGCTAATTACTGTTTTATTTAAATAATATAGGAGTAGTAAGAAATATTTTTGCTTTAATTAAGTATTTAAATTTGAAACCCTTTCACTATGAATAAATATCTTAAACTGTGTTCCTTTTATTATTATTTTCAGTACTTTTTAAGCAAAATAATTTTTTGATATAAGTTTTTTGATTGCAAAAAAAAAAATGGTTTTTAATAATACATTTTTTTGCAAAATGTGAAAGAATTTTATAAAATTCATACTTCATTTTGTTTTTAGTTCAACAGGTGTTTTTTATTTTGCAGTCAAATGACAGAATATTTGATTTCAAATCCCAGTTTGTTGCTGCATCATTTTGTACTAATAACTGAACAAATTTAGCTCAAAAACAGTTTAGTTATTCTATTTGCAATTATAAAAAAGTATATCATATTATGAGGAAGCTTTTGTGACATTTGTATCATAACAGATAAAATGTTTTTTAACCAGATAAAAGTGACAATTTGCACTTTATACTATACCTCTAGTTTGTATATGGTAAGAACTCCCTTTGCCACAAAGTCTGAGGCTTTCTGCTGCTATGGAAACAAGACTAGCGCATTTCTGGGAGGGTAGCTTCTCGTCACTCTAGAGCTAACACAATAGACCGAAGAAAGAGTTCATTTCTCTTGCTGACTGGAGCCAAAACTTACCGTAAACAGTGACCCCACACCCCTACTTGAAATAGTTTTACCTCGTTACCAAAGTCACCGCCGCAGGTCCAGACGAATGGCATGGGACTTCAGACAAACTCTATTTGTTTGATAACCATTGGTTAAAAGTTACATTGTAAATTCGTTCTGTAGCTCCACAGCATGTTATTGTATACTTCTCTAATTATAATGTTTCCTTAATTAAAATTTGATATTCTGAAATTGATGTGATTCCTAATACGTGATCTGAAAAAGATAGGTCAGATTTGGAACAGCTTCGAAAGGCCGTGTAATTATTACTTTTATTTTATTTGTATATATTGGCATGCTTTATTTTCAATGTTAGCTATACTATTATTTTTCAAGAAATGTTTTGATAATTTCAGTGTACCTTATAAGGTTGGTATATTGCTCCACACTAGTACAAGATTCTGTCCTTTTTTTAATAATTTAATCAAGTAAAAATGAAATCTAAATTTTTGAAAAATTCATATTGATTTAATATTTCCCCCCGGCTTGCTTCGGAACAAGTTATTACTCAATAATGAAGTGAGCTATCTATGGGCAGAACTTTATTCATAGAATTAATGGTGATTCATGGTCTGAAACCATGAGTATGATTGCTCCCCCTTGTCACTTGATTTAATTTTATGTTTTAAAACCGTAGTTGATCAGTCAACCCAATTTTGGGTTTGCGTCTACTGATGTCCAACTCCATAGTCTTATACTTTTAAACCCAATCTAGAAGGCAAGGAAGCTCCTATATCAGTATCCCCAGAGGTGTGATTTGTTATGGGAACACGGAGGACTTTGTGACTCAACTATCTTTTGGACATGGGCCCAGTGCCCTACCAGTTACTACAGCTACTAATTCTGCATGCATTATTATTATTTTTTTTATGCTTATACATAGCTGCAAACTCAATTGCATTTTCCAATAGGCTACAGTATTTTGCCAGTTTCTCCTGGTTTAATAAAAATTCTCCTGGTTTTTGTGCATTTTAGAAAATTCCCTAAAATTGATTAAATTTCCTATTGAAATAGAATTTTTGTGCAGATTATTGCTTGCTTGAATATTTAAATAAGTGTCACTAATTTTAATTATTAATTGCTAATTTTAATTATTAATTATTGATTCTAATTTTAATTATTAATTGCCCAAAAGAGAATAACATAAAAAAATATGGGGTTTAACTGTTCACAAGGAAACAATCATAGATTTTAGCTTTCTTGTATTGATATCAGAAATAAATTAAATGAACCCTTTTTGTATAATATTGCTCATGCTTCAGAAAAATGTGTTTTTACAAAAAATTTAGATTTAGTCCTTACTAATTTTTAACTTTTTCAATTTTTGTATCTACAATATAAGCATTTTGAGAATGACTTTGAAATTTGTCATGATAGCAAACATGTCCAGTTTTTACTCTTATTTTTTTATAGCATTAAGTTACAAAATTACTTTAGTTAGTTAAAATAATAGTGCTGATATTGTTTTCATTGTAAAGTTCTGTTGGAAAAAAAGTTGCATTTCGGGTTAGTAGCGTGTGTGCTTAAAAAAGAGTTAGTACAACTATCATGCATTACCTGCAAAAATATTAAATTTGTATTTTTTTTTTCTTCCAGAGATTCATCTGCACGTCCTCAAAATTGAGAGATAAGTCATAAATGGTCTAAAGCGGGTAAGTAATTAGTTTTATCTTCTTACATTAATTTTTTGTTTATGTGCTTAGATACAGATAAGTTTGATAACATTTATAGGTAAAAGGGGGTAATAGAGAGCACTGACCAGGGAAAATGTGTATTGATATTATTTGATAAATTGTGATTGATTAAATGTGTTCTATATTTTAGTCACTGACCCACAGACCAGTAATATTTTATTTTCTCAATTTCTACCTCCGGAAGTATGGTTCCCTGTTACATAGCTGTCAAGTCTCCTGTTTTTTAACGAAAACTCCAGTATTTTACGATTATCTCCTGTTTACCTGTATATTCTCAAATTTCTCCGTATTTGCTGAAGAAATTGTAATAAAAAAAGTTTGGTAATAAAATATCCGCTGATGGCAAAAATACTTCACTTATTCGTCAACAAATAGTGCTATTGCCAGTTCTGCAGTAGTTTGAGTGTTAATAGTTTAAGTAATTATAAATAATGGTTTAAAAAATCTTCTTTATATTAAGATTTATATATATATTTATTACTTCGCTGAATGTAAATGCTTAAATTATTTCCAATATTGAATTTCTCTTTTTGACTGACATGATGATGTATCAAAATTTTACTCATAGCCCTAAAAAATGTCATTTGTAAAATATCCGTTATTTTTTATCTTCTCCAATGTTGACTTGTATTCTGTTATTTTTATACAGGCCTAACACTTTTATTTTAAAAATTAGGTAGTTTAGCAGTTACTGTAGTATTTTGTCTCTTCATTTAGCAACATTTTTTAGCCTCGAGATGGTTGGCATCGATAAATTACCTTCTCAAAACAGTGCTATTAGATTGAGGTTATGGTGACCTATAATTTGTCTGTGATAAGAACTCTCCTGACTCAAAGTCTGCTGCTATGGAAATAAAAATGGCGCATTTCCTGGAGTTTCTCTTCAATCTAGGACTAACACAATAGAAAAAAAATTCCCTTTCTTTCACTGAACCGAGTGATACCCTGTCCTAAACAGTGACCCCACAGTACTTGAAATAGTTATACCTCGTTACCGTAGTCACCGAAAAATGACTAAGAGAGTTCTTACTTTAGCTGGCTTTTCCTTCTAGTGAAGTGCATGCTTGTAACAAATTTTGAGCAGATCAATTAAAATTGACTAGAGAATATATATAAATTCTGATATATTGTTTTAATCTTTTATTATCTTCAGTGTTAAGAATATTTAGAATAATATTATGAAATACTTTCACTAAAAGTATTTCATAATATTCTAAATAAAATTATTATTATGATATAAGATCATACTTATTTCATGGATTTTTCTTACAGACTCAGATACTGTAATCTCAGAGTTGTCAAAGTAAGAAAACATATTTGTTTTTACCTCTATTATCAAGGTTCCCCTTTTGTTCTGTAGGATAAAAGATTTTTATTTGTTCTGGAAAACTGATTTGGATCCAGTGGTTTCATCATTGAAAAAAAAGATCAAATTTCTTGAAGATCAAGATAAGAATGTTCGGTGTCTCATTTGTTTGGTAAACTTCATTTTATGCATTTACATTCTTTTTTTAAAATAAGTATATTTTATTTGATATGTGGCAGAATCGTGGTGACACAGCGACATTGTCGTAGAACATTCCTGAGTTCTCGTAGAAAGATTTTTCCTTTGGGAAGTAAAAAAACTTTGGTTTTCTTTTCTTCAGAAATTTTAAAAGAATTTTCTTATCTCCACAGAATTATAGTCAAACAATGCCTTTCTTGCGCATTGGAGTGAAAAAAGAAATATTGGTGATTTTTCTGTTGTCATTTGAGAATAATGAAAGAGTAATGAAGTAAAAATCTTTGATTTTCTTTTCTACAGAAATTTTTGTCCTTTTTTTTTATGCAAATATTACTATTGATTTCAACGTAGTTTTAAAAATAAAATATTTTTAATTCTGTATTATTTGTTACAGCAACTGAATCTAAAAAATGAATTTAGTAACCCCTTTTTGAAGAGTCTGTTTTGCGTGATTTTGAAGTCGATCTTTTGTAACAGTAGTTAATGCTGCGGATGTCATGATTTTTTTTAATGGGATGAGGATTTACAAAAGCCAAGAAAAATAAATAATTAGTGTCTTCCCCCCCCCCTACAAAGTGCAAGACTATTTACATAGTATTAGAATAATAAAAAATATTACGTATTCAATTAAAAAAGTTTTTTCTTTCTTTGAAATTGACGTTTCTGTTTTTTTATTTAGTAACATGTTATTTTTAAAGGTATTTTGCAGAAAGATATTAGTATTAGAGGGGCATGTCGCAGAAAGCCCAAAACAATTCTGCCACAGGGTAGTTGGAAAATGTAAAGTGTGAGTTTTCTTTTAAAAAAAATTAGTTTGGATGTTAATCACTTGTGTGGAAAAATTATTTGATAAAGCTGATTTATGTTTTCAGTATTGGACTTTTAATTCTTCTAATTTTAAATACGAATTCAAACTAAGTTAACTAGCCTACTGTTACCCTTATCGTTAAATAATTACAACATCTATTACAATTCAATTATTTCATAAAATTCCACTTTTTAGCGAAACTTTTCCATGTTTCCATTCTTCTCATTCTATTATTTGTCATACCTGCCAAGTCTCCCGTTTATTAACAAAGACTCCTGTATTTTACGACTATCTCCTGTTTACTTGTATATTCTCAATTTTCTCCGGATTTGTCTAAGAAATTTTGGTGATACGAGTAAAATATCTACTGAGGAAAAAGATGCTTCTCTTATTCTTCAATAGATGGTACTATTGCCACTTCTACATCATGTTGAATGTTTACAGTTTAAGTAATTATAAATAATGGTTAAAAAATCTTCTTTAGATGAAGATTTATATACATTTTTTGTTACTTCCTAAATGTAATTATTGTATATTATTTCCAATTTTGACTTACATAATTATGCATGATGTATCAAAACTTTACTCGTAGCCCAAAAAAATTTTACTAGTAAATTCTTCGTTTTATTATTTTTCCAATGTTAGCGGGTATGATATGTTTTTGCTCAGAAAATGTTATATTTGACCAAACAAATAAAGTAAAGACATTTTCTTATGAAAAATTGCATAGTATAGATAAAATACAGTATGGATTACCTGATATATCTTGAAAAATCATGGAATTTTTTTCTTAAAATTGAGTGAGAACCCTGTTTATTTTTTAAAGAAGTTATTTCTTATTTGCATAAATTGTTTGCTAAATACTTTTTAAAGTTTTTCCTTCCCTTTTCTTAAAGTCAAAAAAATTATTTAAAAGATTTTAAGAGAGATACATACCTCCCAAACCTCTATTTTAGGACTATCTCCTGTTTACCTGTACATTATCAGATTTCTACGTATTTATTAAAGAAATTTTTTATAAAAATTTTGGGGATAAAATATTTACTGATGTCAAAAATACTTCACTTATTCCTCAACAGATGTTGCCAGTACTGCAGTATGTTGAGTGTTAATAGTTTTAAGTCTAGCCGTGATGGCTCAGGGGTGTTCACCTTCCAATGAGGGTTCGAATCCCTCTGCTCCCGGCTCTCTCACCGACTAGAGGTTAAAAATATCATCAGTGGTCATGAGTTAGAGTACCCTTGCCGTGAGGCTAACCATGGAAGGTCTTCATGGTTTTCCTCTCCATGTAATGCAAAGACTGGTTAGTTCCCTTGTCTTCTGGATTGGGTTCAAAATTACAAGACTACGGAGTCGAATATTCATAGTCGTAAACCTGAAATTGGGTCGACTGTTCAACGGCGGTTATAAAATAGTTTAAGTAACTATAAATAATATTTTTTTTAAAAAAAATTTTAGATTAAAATTTATATACATATTTTTTACTTCGCTAAATGTAAGTGCTTATATTTATTCCAATTTTGAATTTCCCTTTTTTCCTTGCGTTATTATGCATGATGTATCAAAACTTTACTTGTAACCTAAAAAATTTCGCTAGTGAAATCTTCGTTATTTTATTTCTTCAGTGTTGGCAAGTTTAATCATTATTTTTTTAATTCATAGCTCATTTATTCATTTCAATTATATGTAGTAAAAAAAAATTACCGAAATTTGTTTTTTTACAGTTCCCCTAATAAATCAAATAAATGCCTTTTACCTATTAACTTTGCTTTTTACTACATAGATATTGTTTTAATATTTCAGTTAGAACCTATTACTGGAATTAATTGTCATCCTTGGCCTTCTAAACAAATTAGTACTACTTTTCTGATAACTTTAATTTTTAGTACGTAGCAGTTTCATTGTTTTCAACCTTTTTTATTGATTTTAATTACATAGGTTTATAGAAACATTTTTTAAAGCATATATCTATAAAAAATTTAACGCAGATTCAGATAATGCAAATTTAGTGACTCACTGTCTATGCTGCCGTCTTCACATTAATCAATGAGCATATCTGACATAAGAAACAAAAAATTATTAAATATTAAAAAACGTATAATAAGCACCTTTTTCAATTACTCTGAGCTATAACCTAGCAAACATCACTAATGTTATTTTAAAATATGTGAAAGAGAAAAAATAGTTATCTGCAATTTTGTACTTATTAATAATTAGTAAAGTTGTAAACCAATGAAAAAAAAAATTTTCAAACATTTCTCTTTAACGAAATAATTGAAATTTTCAAATGACTTTAGAAGCTGTAACTGGACCTTTTCCCTACTGTCCAAGTGTCAGGGCACTAGAAATTCTGAACCAAGTTACAAATTTTATTAAAAATTTAATAAGGGACATTCACTAATTTACATTTGTAATCTAAATCTATTAAGATGTTCTTAGTTTGCTTGATTCCTTACATATCTTTATAAATTCAGTATGATCGATAATATTAATCTTGTTAATGTTTTTGGTCAATGTACATTTATAAATAACTCTTATTTAAATCTAAAATATTCAATGGATAACTTTTTTAAATAATATTTTAACTAATTATTAATTTGAATTAAAATTATTTTTTACATAATCAAATAAAGTTGTTATTAAATTTAAAAATAGAGTAAAATCTCAATATGAATTTGTGCATAAATTGTTATTATTGTGGAACTCTTTCAAAAGAAAAGAGCCTTTTCTCAGAAACTAGTTATTTTATTATGATCATGTAAAGTCTGTGAAAATGATTTTGCATTATGTTGGCAGGTATATATAAGAAATTCTTTTTTTCTTTTTTTTTTTTTCTTTCGAAATTAAGGTGATTAATGTGGTTTTTCTTTGTAGGAATCTTATACAAAACCTGTTGTATCCACCACCTGTTGGCATGTGCATTGTGAAGAATGTTGGCTCATGACAATGGTAACTATATTTCCTTCCTCAGAAGGCACTTACTTAAGCCTTCTAATAAAAGATATATTAATAATCATTTTTTTTTTAATTACTGAACAAAACTTTTATAAATGCAGATTTAGCAATTTTTAAATCAATACAAATCTTTAATATTTTAAAAACTTTGCAAACAAGAAACAATATTTAATACTAACTTAATAAATTAAATTTACATTTTTTATTTTTTACATTTGTTTTTTCCTCTCACTGTTGTGTTACTATAAGCTGTTATGTTAAAAAATGCTATAAAAAAATGGTCAAGTTTATATTTTTGCTTTCTTTTATGATTTAGTTTTTATTCAATTCCTATTGTTAGAGTTCTCACTCTCCTTCTATCTTCTTCAAATTTTCAATCGTTGATAAAATACTTTTTTTTTTCCATCCACTCAAGTTGAAATACATTTTGTTTTTAAACTTGTAGTGGGTGTGACACTTGATGCTAATACAGTTTTTTCAATTACTAATCCATTCATTAAATGTAATTATTTAATAAAAAGTAACTAAAATAAAATATTTCTAGTTTACTTTTTTTTTTAGTCTACTTGAAGTAAAATATTTAATTTTTTGAACATTTAAATAAATTAAAACTATGTAATTCTGTTTTAATTTATGTGTAAGTTTTTTTCTTTCGTGATATATTTTATAGCATTTTGACAAATGTATAGAATATTTACGTATATATATATATATTCAAAAGTGGAGAAAACATGGAAAATATTACAGAACAAAGAAAAAAGGGGGGAAATTAAAAAAAATTTGGAAAATAAAAGATTATATTTTATTTGCGGATTTTTATAATTTTTTTTCGGATTTCTATTACTATTTTTCTTTTTTTCATTGTTCTGTAATTTTTTCCATTTTTTCTCTACTTTTTGAACTTATTTTATCAGTTCTATTTGCTTGCAGCTTATGCACAGTAAATAAAACTTTTTGTTTTTTTCTTTTTGTCTTTATTTATTATGCTATATGTATATATATATATATTGTTGCTTTAACGCTATTGATATACCAAATATGATACAGAAACGTTAGTTTTTGGTTCGACAATTGATTGTTAGGTGGAGCACTGGCAGTATGAATTTCTTAATTGGCTTTTAAATATTGATCTATATTTCAGATATGCTGCAGCAGTTTTGTAAAAACAGCTGAACTTTTAGCGCTATAATGCAACAATTATATTTACTATGTTAAATAAACATGATCACTATACTTTGTACATAAATTAGATTCAATTATTTTAACAATTCAATACGTACAAACAGAGAATGAGGATATGAGAAAAAGCAAGCAACTACTTTACAAAGAAAATTATGTTAACTTCATTCTTTTGTTTTCAGTACTTTTAACCATTGATACAAGCTTCCTTTTGTGTTTAATTTGCTGAATTATTTATTGTTTAATTTGTTTATTTCTAATAGTTTTAATTTTATTGTTGGAAATAATTTTTTCTTTTAAAACAATTCTTGCTTAACCTCCAAATCTTTTTGATATGTCATTCTTGCTCATTTTAATTTATGACACAAGTTGCCATGAAGGTTGGACAAAATAACAGAAACACTTCTATGCAAACAGATTTTTTAATATTTTTCAAAAAATACTTAGAAAATTATTTAATAACTTTAGATGTGTTTAGTTCATGCGATTTCTCATACATATTAATAAAGTTTAAAGCTTTCAAAGGTTTGAGGAACTGGTAATAAATTGCAATCGAAAAATAGTGTTTTTTAACACACTATGCAATAACAGCATAAAATTTCGTAAGCCTAACTTAAACATTCATGGAAAATATACATTTAGAAGAAGAAAAATATTGAAAATGCAAAAAGTTTCTAGTAATTTTGTTGTTTCTAGTAATTTAAAATTCCAAAATTGATATGAGGGCTGTAACTGCAATCTGGAAAATATGATCGCCATTGTCAAGAGAGCAATAAAAATTCTCCTCAATTTTAATGATTTTACTAATAATTGAATTACTATAATTATATGTATTATTATAGTAATGTAAATTTAATAACTCCTTAATATTAATTTCATTCTTTGCATATTTCACCATGTCTCTAACGGAGAAAACATCATTTTTAAAGACTCTTATTCCATGCACAGAGTGCAAAAAGGTTTCTTTAAAAATGAAACCTTTTTGCACTCTGTGCATAGAATAAGAGTTAGATTAATCATTATCATCAATGACTCAATAACCCTGGGTGGACCTTGGCCTTCTGAAGAAGTTTTTTCCAGTTTAACCTTTTTCCTGCTAGCGTTTTCCAGTTTTTAAGATCAAAAGGTCTTTTTCTAGGCCAATCTCAAATTTTGCCTGCTCTCTTTTGTGGTACGGTCTTCGTCCATTCTGATAGTGTGTCCTGTCCATTTTATTATTTGTCGTTTAATAAAGTTAATAATGTCAGGTTCTTTATATGAGTGATAAAGCTCTAAATTTGTTCTTCTAAGCCACACAAACTTCAAAAATACTTCTCAAGTCCTTTCTCTCAAAGGTACCCAAAATAACTTATCCGTACAAGATAGGGTCCAAGTTTCAGAAGCATATGTTAAAATAGATCTTAAAAGAGATTTTTACAATAAAACTTTTGTTTTTCTATGAATTACATAAGATTTATGTATTTTCGAATTCCATTCAAACATCTATTGGCAATAATAACTCTCCTTTGTATTTCCATTGTAATATTGTTCCAGTTAAATTAATAGTTTATTAAATAAGAGCAAAAATTTTAAATTCAAAGATATACAAATTTTTATATAACTTTAAATGACAAAATCTGCTGATTTTTACAATTCTGAGTGCAAAATATATTTGACTTGATTAAATAGTTCTACAAATAATTTAATTTATGAAAAAATAACATTTAAAAATCCAAAGTTTCAACTGCTTTCCCGACTAAACTATTCGGACCTAATCTTCCAAAAGGTATATCCATTTGGAAGAAGTACATACTTTTCAAATTTTCTCGGCTAAAAATATTATCTGCTCAAATTAGTTAGAATATGCAGGGTGTTTATAAAGTCCCGGACACATTTTGATGTTTAATAACTCATAAAATAATAAAGATAGATTAAAATTAATAACATAAAGGGTTAGATAGACTCAAAAACTTCATGACCCTTGTCAATGAACTTCCACGTGTGCCCCCTTTGTCGCACGGAGAATATCAAGTCCATAGTCAATTTCACGCCAGGTAGCGGCAAACATGTTGGCATCCACAGTGGCTATTGCAGTTGTGATTCTGCCTTTTAGGTCATCAATGTTCGACACGATGTTCCTGTAAACATTGTCCTTTATAGATCCCCAAAGAAAAAAGTCCAGTGGTGTTATATCAGGTGATCTGGGTGGCCAAGGAATTGGACCTCCTCGCCCAATCCATCTTCCTGGAAAATGGTCATTCAAAGAACTACGAACGATGATACCCCAATGAGGTGGTGCACCATCTTGTTGCAAAAGGACATATGGCTGAAGCTCTTCTAGTTGTGGAAATACTAAGTTTTCCAACATGTCTAAGTATAGGACTGATGAGACCGTCTTTTCTGTAAAAAAGAAAGGCCCAATGACTCGGTCCTGAATTAGTCCACACCACACATTAACCTTAGGGGAATCCCTTTGTGTCTCACAGTATTTATGGGGGTTTTCATATACACACATTATGGTGATTAACAGTGCCAGAAACATGAGAGGATGCTTCGTCGGAGAACATTATGCGCTTCAGAAAATCAGCAGCATCTTCTATCCTTCCTAACATATCTGTTGTAAACCTCTAAAAAAGAAGGGGGCGCACATGGAAGTTCATTGACAAGAGTCATGAAACTTTTTGAGTCTATCTAACCATTTATGTTATTAATTTTAATCTATATTTATTATTTTATGAGTTATTAAACATCAAAATGGGTCTGGGACTTTATAAACACCCTGTATATTGTTAGGCACTCTTATCATTAAGGTTGCATTTTAGTAGGTAAAATTTTGATCAAAAGCTTTTCATTTGGTTTTTTTTTTTTTTTTTTTAATTTTATTATTGTTTTTTTTTTTTTTTTTTTCAATTCCTTTTATTACTTAATACTCTATTTATATCTCGTTCGAATTTGCAATTGTTAATAAAATACTTTTTATTTATCCACTCGAGTTCAAATACACTTTTAGTGGAGGACACTTGATGTTTATACAGTTTTCTCAAACATTAAATCTTCTTTAATTAATTTTTGTTGTATATGGGGAAAAAATTGTAATTATTTAATAAAAATTAACTAAAATAAAAATTTTCTTTGTTGATTTAAGTCGGAATTGACTTTAAGAAATCTTTTTTTATATTTTGCACCACTGAAATGTATTTTTATAAGTAATGTTCTTTTCCGACTGCGTCTCATGAGTCTCAAATAAATTAAAACAAGGAATGTTTATCAGGTCACTTATAGTTGTTTCTCATATGTTAATTTCTAAAATGAATGTTGTCTCAATACTGAATAACTTTTTTTTTTTCATTTATAGGGTGTAAAGAAACTTTGTCCCCAATGTAATAGGATCGTTTTTCCATCAGATTTAAGAAAAATTTATCTATGAATCATCAGCCACAATCATTGTATATTTGTAAATATTTCATCTGAATTGTATGATGTCCAAAGATTAGTAAATATTCTGTTTTTATATACATTTTTCTGAATTTATTTTTATAAGTTCAAAAAATTATAATATGTTTCGAATATAAACTGCTAGTGAGATATATTATTAAAAATCAAGAATTCTTTTCTTTAATAAACTATTTCCCACAAGTCAGAAAAAATAGCATTATTTTTACAGAATGGAAAGTGACCAATCAGAATTGTCAATAGCAATAATTAAGTTTAATAATTCTATCATGTATTATAATTATTCCGTATAAAAATTCTAGTTCTCAGAAGAATATTTACACTGACTTCATCTAATGATGTTTTGTTTCCTGACAAAATATTTGACGCATAAAACTGACATATTTGATGCAAAATTTTATCTAATTGAAAACATTTTATGTATTTTTTTCTGACAGTCTAATTACTAGTAGAAACCTTTTTTTTTAATATAATAAACAGTCTAATAGTTACTAAAAAAAGTGTTAGATTATCGGAATTGTAGTTAAGTCCAAAAAAGAGTAGTTTGAAAAATTTATTTTGTAAATTAAAGAAATTTCATACTTAAGCAGGGTTCCCATGGTACTTAAAAGTCCTTGAATTTTGTTGAAAAAAATCTGGGCCCTGAAAAGTCCTTGCATTTTGCCATAGAGCACTTGAAAAGTACTTGATTTTGTAGGAATTAAAATAATACCAATCTTTCTTACAAAAAAGTGGCAAAGAAATAATTAGTAAATTCAATGGAGGATTATTGAAAAGGGGTTAAAGAAGTTGCAAAACTTTTTTGTCCTAGATTTTTCACACCAGATTATTGTTGATCTCTCTGATATTTTGAAAGTTGAAATTTCTAAACAAAATTTCGCTTTTGTAGTCAATAGTTTTTGAATGATATAGGGTGAATCGATTTAGAAACGTGTTTAATGTGTTAACTTCATTATTACGGCTGGTTAATATTGTTATCCTATTTGTTCTTTTAATTTATGAACGAAGGATAATTTTTTATCATTTATGATCAAATTTTTACGTTTAGTTTTTACTGCTAATAAATAAAATTTAATTCGACAGGTTTCATTAATTATGAATAAACATTGTGATTTATATAAAATGTTCTACAAACTGCGATTTTAATGAAAGTGATTAATGAATCACATATTGTGTATTACTTTAAAGTGATTTGCAAATTACTCATCAGGATTCATGTTTTATAAATCACACATCATGATTCACATTAAAGTGATTTATCAATCACACATCATGATTTCAATTAAAGTTATTTCTGAATCATATAATGTGATACATAAGGAATTAATTTATGAATCATGCCTCAAAATTCTCATTCTAGTAGTTTACAAATCACGCATTGCAATTCACAAAAGAGAGATTTAAGAATTACCACTCACAATTCTCATCAAAGTGATTTAAGAATCACACATAGATGTTCTATATTAAGAACCTTTCGAATTGCAGTTTGCTTCATTAATGATCACAATTCACATTAAAACTATTAACTGATCACGCAACAGAATTCACATTAAAGTGATTTATGTATCACACATTGTGATTTACGTCTTGTTATTTCGTACGTTTTTTATCATTTGCTATTCATATTTTCTGATTTAAGAAACATACACCGCATTTCAATTTACGAATCTCACATTGTGATACATGATTTACGCAATCTTTGGGACTTACTTCACCTTTCTTATAATTTTGATTTAAATATAGTATATCTCACATATAGTATATTCATATAAATGCGATTTAAAAATCACACTTCACATTTTATAGATATATTTTAAAGAAAATAAAGCTCGGTAAGTCCTAGTTAGTTATCTGTAAAATATTGTTCTACAATAGATTTTATTTTGTTTAGCATACATTATCGATATTCTGAAGTAACAAAATACATAATTTGTTATTAAAATTGAAACATGAAAATTGTTAAATGGATACATTTTGAAATTTGATCTAAGATAGTAAAAAAAAAGGCATTTATATTTCAATAACCGTGCAATTACACAAACTTTATCAATTATTTACTAAGGTTGTTTAATGTAATATGCATTATTCATTCATTCAGTTTCTATAATTCTAATTCACTTCATTAAATTTTTCATGAAAAGCTTCACTGATGCTAGTTTTCAATTGGAATTTTTCAAAATGATTTGAAACAGCAATGTAACTATCAACCATTTGTATTATCAGCTGATAAATTTAATAAATAATTTTTTTTTTTTTTTGGTTGTTGAATAAGCATTTTGCTTTAAATATATAAAATTTCTGCTTCTACGTAATTGTAAAATCTGGTTGACATGTACTTTAGAACATAACTGTAATACCGAATAGATTCTTGAAAAGTTCTTGAATTTTTTTTTTTTAAAATTGAGTGGGTACCTTGCTATGTTCCCTTATGTTTAAATAATTACAAATAAGTGCAAATTTGTCATACTTGCCAAGGGACACATTATCTACATTTATTTATCCCTGTACTATATATGTCTATCTTACCATCTCAAGTGTTTTCTGATAATTATTTTGTTTCAGAAATATGCTCATCATCTAAAGGTAGAATCGAATGAAGATAGTTTTTAAAAATGATTCATAATTATGATTCTTTTTTTTACTGACCTTTTTATTTATTTTCATTTAAAATTTACTTTTTGTATTTAAAAACTTGTTTTATTTTCTTTTTTTGAACAAAAGATTTTTTTTTTAATTTTCATCATTAGTAGTTATTTTGTTTCCCTGTGCAATTGCTTGACAAATAGCATTAAAAACAGTTCAAAACCCAAAATAATTTTTATTTTATCTTACAGAATATAAAGATATGTGTCATTTACAAATCTGGTAAATAATTCATATTCTCCATGTAAACTTAACTGAACAAGCTGTTGTTATAAATCTTAAAAGAAAATAAAAATTATTATAGTTGTTTTCCAATAATATTATTATTTAATTTTTCTAATGTGTAATATTAACACATTAGCAGATTTTACTTAAATGAACTTTTATTTAAACATAAAAAAGAGAGATTGTTAAATTGTAAAAATTTGCAATTGTTTAACTATATAACATTTAAAATTGTTGTCAATCCGCTACCTATTTTCTGTTAATTTTTTTTTAATACATATATTTTTTAATCTTTTAATGAGATACTCTCGGCTAAATTACTTTTCTTTAAATGATATTATTATTATTTGTCATAACCAATAAATAGTTGCTTACTTTTTACTGATTTAAAGCAACATATTTTTTTATATTTAAATTTTTATATATTTCAGTTTATTTTTGATACCTTTTAAATCTTTAATATTCTTTTATAACTTACTTATATGTTTAAGTATATTTTGCATGACAAAACTTTTTTTTTCTATTTTTGTATTAAATAAACTGACGATTGATTATATTGCTATGATTCTTTTATAATCTTTCATATCAACATTAGTCAATATACTTGAACACTTTTGTCCAAAAAAAGCCCCTCATAGTTTTTCAAAGTATATTATTTAGGGAACATTTTTCCTGTAAAGAAAAACTATCATATCCTATTGACTTGATTGAAATGATCATTTAAGTGATAATGATAATTACAAGAAATTAAACACTTACAAAAAATTAGAAATACCAATTTTTTAATCAAACATTTATTATTTTGAATGCCTGTAATTTTTTACTCTCTATTTTTTCAGTTCAAAATTCGAGGACCCATATTGACAAAACTTATTTAAAAAAACGCTAGTGAAACAGATTTTGGAAGATTCAAAAAGTCCATCTAGTCCCCAACTTCTTTTGAAACCAAGTATGGAAAATATGTGTTCCTTTCGAATGGTAACTATATATGGTGATAAATTTTATTATTATCCTTTTTTTAAGCTACTTGTAAAATATTCCATGAAGTTTTGCTAAGAATAGATTATACATCTTTTTATTAAATACCCATTCTGAAATATTCATTTTAATTAGTGAAAAGAGCCCTATTTCAATAAAAGTCATAAGTGTGCGAACACTTTTGGAAGCCACTGTAAAAATAAAAAATTTTTGAGGTATAATTGCTTAGAATCCTTTTCTCTTGCTTAATGAAAATATATTAAACAATACTTATTGAAGGGTTTTTTTCTTTATTTCACATTTGGTACCTACTTAATGTATCATATTAAAACATTTTTTATTCAATAAAAACAATGTATTCTACTACTTAAAGATATTTTCTCCACATCTGTCTTAATTTTTTAGAAATTTATCCAAACATTAAAAAATAAAAAACAATATCTTACTAAGTTACAAATTATAAGAAACAATATCTTACTTACGAATTAATTTAGTACGATTATTTTTTCTCGGTGATATATTAAAAATATAACATTTTAAATAAAATATTTCATAATATGGATACTTTTCTTGTACCTATCCTACACTTTATGAGAAAAAAACATGACGACCTGGAAATTTTAATATGTTTATATGAAAAAACCTGAAAAAATTCAGGGGAATTTAAAACTGGATTGAAGTGGCCACGCTGTTCAGTGTTGGTTGATGTAAATATAATTGTATTTAATGTAATTTTTGTCATGTAAAGGTTTGTTTGATTTCAGTTTAATCCATTCTACAGTATTTTCCTGATTTTAAACTGGGTCTTATTATTATTATTATTGTTGTTTATTTAACCTTATTTTTCATCTTCTTTAATTTTAATTTCCTATTTACAATACCAGTTTGCTTTTTACATTTATATAACTATTCTAACCCTACATACTATTCTAACCCCACTAAACCCTACATTCAATCAATCAATCAAAGATATTTTAATAATATTTATGTCATTTCCCTGAAAATGCTCATACGTCATGAATTTTGCAGAAAATTTCCTAAATTGTAAAGGCATTTTTTACAATAGAAAAATTTCGAAGGATAAAAATATTTTTTTAAGATTTATTGCAGTTTTATATTATTATTAGTTTTAAATCTAAAAGATTTTAATAAAATTTACTGGGGTTTATTAGTTTTTTATTTACTTTTACAAGTATTTTTCCAAAAAATCTATTCTCAGCTCTTAAGCTTTTTAACTTATTGTAAATGTTTTGGGAATGTATTATTTAATATTTGGCCTTGGTTTTACAGACTACTGTAGTGTTGCTACAGCTTACTAGTTATGCAGCCTGTTCTCTCTTTTTTATAATATCTAATCTTTTCTTTTTACAGTCTCTAATTTTAGATTGATTTTTTTTTTCTGTTTTTATATTTCATGTCTTTGAATGTTTGCATTTTTAAGTCGAGGGGGAAATTTATAATTTTAAGTGAAAAAATTGAAAGTTGTATGGATTAAGAAAGGTATTTATTAGTAAAAGACTATTATCATGAAAAATAAACAAATGACTTTGAACTGACAGAGAGTAAATATAAACTATTAAAATCTTTTTTAAAAAAATTCATTTAATTGAAAAGTAAGCGTACAAAGATTTATCTGCAGCTAATTGTGTGTTAATTTTTTGTCATTTTTACTAAAGTGAGTTTTTTATAATTCTTATTGGTCTACTGGCTCTGATATCTCTATGCTGGAGAAAACACTCAATTTGGCTTTAGAGGCTCTGGCAACCTGGACCCTGGACAACGAATTCAAGGTTAACCCGGAAAAGACAAATTTTGAACTTTTTACTCTTAGTACCAAAAAGTTTAATGTTAACTTGGTATACAAAAATAGTACTCTGGGTCGGACCGATTGTGCTACCTACTTGGGCATAACTCTTGATACCAGACTGACCTGGACTAAATACATAAATCAAGTGGCAGATAGCGTGACAAATCGCCTTGGTCTATTGAAACGTCTCGCTGGAATAAAGTGGGGTTCATCCCAAAGTGTCCTTGCTTCCACTTTTACTTCTTACATTAAACCAGTATTTGACTATGGTTCAGAAATCCTTGTTACTGCCTCGGACAGTGCGTTATCAAAACTCGATTTGGTTCAAAACAAAGCACTAAGGCTCATCACTGGTTCTGCGATCTCAACCCCTATTTCTGCCATGCAGCTACAGACAGAAATTTATAATTTATCTGACAAACGAACTTATGCTGTCCTTTCTCTTGGTGAAAGATTGTTGAGAAAGGAGCACTTTTGGCCTTACTACAATCTTCCTCAAACTAGACTTAAATCTCAACATTCCTTTCTTTTTGAGTACCGGAGACTTGCAGAGATCTTTGAGGTCTCCAACTCCAAACTTTGCATCTATAGGCCACCTGTTTTTACGGGCCTTCTGAGATATGCCACTGCCAGATTTGACTTGGTACTGCCTGTTCGGAAATCGGACTTCCACCAGACCGAGTTGTATCCTATTGCTCTGGCCACTATACACGAGAGATACCCTTACGAGCAATGGCTGCAGGTTTTTACTGATGGATCCGCCACTTTTTCAACTGGTAGAGCTGGAGCTGGTGCTTACTCCAAATATTTCAGCCTTAGAGAACCTCTTGACACTTGGGCAGATAATTTTGATGGAGAAGTGTTTGCAATCCTTATGGCTATTACAGCTATTGGTGAACCATCTGAACAAAACATTGTTATCTTTGTCGATTCTCAGGCTGCTATTCAGACCATTTCTGAATATAATTTATATCCCTCTGAACTCGAATTTAAGTGTAAACAACGCATTGACTCTCTTCTTTGTTCTGGAAGAGAGGTAGTCCTCCAGTGGATCCCTGGCCACTGTGGCATTTACGGAAATGAACGGGCTGACATGTTGGCTAGAGAGGCTTCAGCACTGCATCCATCTTCTCATCCAGTTCCTCTTAGAAATGCAAGGCGGCTTCTTAAGAGCAAATGCAGGCACAGAACAATATCTGCTCTTAGGGACTTAACTGATGGGAAATCCTGGGCTAGCCTTCTTGATGACCAGCAGCGCTCTCACCTTTCCCTCCTTCCCAGAGCTGAGGGAGTTGCTTGCCTTAGATTAATTACCGGACATGACTACTTACAGGCCCATTTATTTAAAATTAACTTGGTCAATTCACCTCTTTGTGTGCTCTGTAGCACTTCGCCAATGACTGGGGAGCATTTATTAGATTGCCCCTCTCTTCTTGACATTCGTTCCTCTGATGACTTTTGTGCCCTCTCACCTTCTGGAGCTACTTCAGTGTTGTATTGGACTGCAAGACGCCTTATGTCTGAGAAGACGATGGCGGGCGTAATTTAAAAAAAAAAATAATAATAATTCTTATTTTATATATTTTTATATATAATTCTTATTTTTATATATAGGGGTGCAGCGTAGATCTACCTCCTAGTGGTGCATCCTGGTAACGCTTTGTGGCTAAATGATTTGGCTAGTACAGACATCAAAGAAAGCTGTCCCTCTCACTAATGCCAAGCGCCTAACCAAGAAAAAGATGATGGCTCTCACTTTAAACCAATACACAGAAAAAAATTCTGGTAAGATCTGATGGAATAATCTCAGAAATCTTCCTACGTGGCCGAAACGTAGGGCAGTTGGTGAGTTTTGACTGACTACCGGACGCGACTGCCTCCTCTAACATCTCCATCAAATTCATGTTGCTCAAGAGCCTTTCTGTACGCTTTGTGACCTTCAAGCAGAGATGGATGCAAACCACATTCGTCTTTGCCCGGCACTGGGGGATATCCCTTTGTGTGACTGTTACTGGCGTGCAAGAGACTTATTGGGGTCATGGACTTTTCTTGCCACGTTTGTTTTGTGTTTGTTTATTTTGTTGTTCCTCCATTGTGATGAGTGGTCTTTTGTAACCTTGGCCATTGGAAATAAAAAAAAATTATATATTGCTTGTATATTAAGATTATAAATTGTATTCTTTTCATGTTAATTGTGCTTCTAACATAGGGAAAGTATTGTAAATAGAGAATAATTTTTTATACATTTTTAGATGGTTATACAAATGTTTCAGGAAAGTGGGCTGCAACATAAAAAGCTTTAATCTTTTTATGTTATTTTATTATCTAAATCTTTTTCTTAATTTATTATTCAAAACTAAACTTTTTCTCACACTTAATTATTCACTCATAATTTTATTCACACATATAAATTTTATAAGTTATAATTTTACAGCTTTGCTTTTCTTATTAATCATTCATTTAAGTAACTATATTTAAATTTCCGTTCACAATTTTTTTTTATAATGCATTTTATCTTGAAATTCAATTTCATAATATGTGAGTTGCTAACCATGAAGTTTTTTTCCAGATTATTTTTAATGTTCTAAGCATGAAAGTACTCTTTTCCAAAGAATTATCATTCCTGAATGATTTATTATATGCTAAATATTCGTTTCCATTAGAAAAGGTAACATCAAAAACTTTACATAAACCAATTTAGTGCTTAGAAATAAAGTTTCGTGTAATATAAAGTTTCTTTACAATATGAATCCAATTATTAAATTATTCTCTCCTTGCAAACTTGTAATTTTGCAACTGAACTTGCACTTTTTTTCTTGCTCTTTAAATATTTCTTCTTACAATTGTATTTCTACATATAATGATTTTTTTAGCAAGGATTTTTATTATTAGTTAGTTCTGATGGTTATTTATTTTTAAGTTCGTAAATATATTTTACAGCTTGCTCTTTGACTTAGTTAAAACACAAATTTAATTATTTCAAATTACTTTAAATGTTTTGAGTCTTAGAGCACTTTTTCCTTATAATTAGTGTGTGAAGTATCATCCTTTGAGTCATCAAAAAAGATATGGCTAAATAACTGACTCCATTGAAGTTGATGTTAGTAAAACTATGCAACTCTTTGGAGTCAGTGATATTTGGCAGAGTTAATGAACCAGAAGCAAGAGAGTTCTTATGATGAAAATTGATTTAATTGACTTTGCCCGGGTATGACTTTTTTTTCCTGTTAATATAAATCAATCCAACATATTTGGTCAAATTTAAAGATATTGAGATTTCTTATTGTAAGATTTCTTTTTAATGTTCTTAAAACTGTTCCTAAATAAAGTTTCTATAATGTTTTTCTAAACTTTTTATACTTGCCTTTTTTATACAAAAAAAAAATTTTTTTTTGGACAATATAGTTTATTAAAAGTAGAGATAATAGATTACAGATTGGAAATCATAATGAACAGATTCTTTTCTAAAATTAATTATTTGACAGAGGCAGAGTTTTCTAGAATATTGCATCAAAAGACTAATAAAGCATAATTTTTATTTGAAAAGTTTTAATGAAAAAACAGTTTTAATACAGTTCTTTTAAAGTTTAACATTCAATTAATTGAAATCAATAGCTCTCCAAATGAATCTATAATAAACTTTTATTTTACGTTTGATTAATTTTTGAACTACTAAAATAGTATGTAACTTTGCGAATTTGTTTTAAAAAAATTTAATAAAGGGAAAAATTAAAAAATAACTTCTCTTTTACTAAAAAACTAAAATAATAAATGTTTGTTTTTGCATGATATATGTTTAGTACGTTTAGCCCCGTTAAATTCTATAACATCACTCTAAAACAAAATAGAGATCAAGCAATTTTTTAAAAATGCCCTCATTTTATGGGTTTGTTTCAAAAAATTAAATTAATTAATCATCAAACAATTTTTCTCTCAAAAATTATATTTGCCTGCTCTATCTTCTGGAAGTTCTTTAAAATCACGGAAAAATCAATACACTCAATTGCGTTTAAAAAAAAACTCAGCACATTCTTTAATTTTTTTAACAATATGCTAAAAACTGACTATTTTGCTTTTTTTAAGATGTTTTTACAGTATTTAAAATTATCTTATCTAAATCCTCTTTGATAAATCGCAAAACTGTTTAATTAATCTGTTACTTTACTCCACAGACGCAGAAAGTGCCTAAAACTGTGACGTACGTCGCAGAACAAACGAAATCCTGCAGAACAATTTGTATCTTGAATAGAATTCTCTTTAGCTTTGACCACTTGCTGTTTTCCTGGAGTGATCTTGCTTTAAAAGAGGAACATTTGACACCCTGCACAAATTTCAGCATATTTATCAGTATTCTCCCTCTCCCATATCTTTGCCATTCTGAGGAGGAAATTAAAGAATAAGCTTTTGGCTATAGCATTTTTATAAAATGGGTGTATCAGTGTTTAGCAGACAGCAGGAGAAATCGATCACCTATTTTATCAAGAAAGCTTCTAAATCAAGCCGTTAAAGAATTAAATTCCGAGATTTCCAATTTCATTAAGTTAATGACTTTTATATTTTCCATTCCCATTTCAAAAGCAATTTGAGAATCGTGGGGATCCACGATTGACAGAATTGTTTCTGAAAGACCAAATGCTTTCGATGGAGATGAAGAAGTTGTTGGAACAACAGCCAGCGAATGTTTGTGTTTGCAAATGGTGCACCATTTGGGCACTTGTCCCTTCGAAAGATTTTTAAGGCAGCCCTTATTTTAATGTTCGGACCTTCATGTCATAGGTATTTTATTAATAATTCATCATCGTCGCCATTAACAAAATTGATACTTCAAAAGTGATTGAAAAAGTAACAAATCTAGAATGTTTGCCTTGGTTTAAAAAATAATGTAGTGTATCTGTGCATGATCCTGTATTTTAATAAGTGAAAATATAGTATTTTAACTTAAAGTTGACTTTTTTTCGCAGTGAAATGCTTGCAGAACATTTGTATAAATTAATGGGTCCTGTTGCAGAACATTTGAAAATATTCTGCTTATGGGCTTTACTCTATCCAGTTATAAATTAAAATTTTTATCACGTCTAAATAAGAAATGAAACTGCCGTTTTTTATTTTTACATAGATTAACTGATGATGATTTTTGAGATCACGACGGGAAATAAGAAATTATTATTTTCTTTACATAAATTGATTTTCTAACAATTTATAATATTTCATCTGCCATAATTACTAAGAATGATTTCGACCGGCATTTCATGACTATGAACACTTAACTGATACTAAAGTCGTTGCTTAACCTCTTCCCTAATTATAATGAGTTAACTCGGATATTTTGCAAATTATTTGTCATCCCAAGAAAACTCGGGCTTAGCAGAATTTGTCAGTACATTTTGTTTTATCACGTTTTTGCTCGGTCGGAAGCGAAAAACTTAACCTGCTGTTTGCCAAGTTTTATTTGTATGTTGGACTGCACACGTGTTTTGTGCGATTGTATAAACGATGGTTGCTGAATTTACATAGCCAATAAGAGTAAACACGAAATGATCTATTTCTTCACTGACGTTTGAAAAATATCACGATGTGTTGTGTAAGAACTATCATACAAAGACTAATATTTAACTTTTTTCGTTTTCCCCGAAATAACTCTGGATAGTGAACTGATTTTAAATTAAAGGTTTCTTACACATGAAAAAACTCAAATAACAATTTGAAACTTGTGCAATATCTTTTGTTTTAGTTACTTGTATTTATTAATAAAATAAAAAGAAATATGTTCATTTTTTGCATTTTTTTTTCAGAATAATTGGTATGGGAAGTAGATAAACGATGGGGGCTATATCTATTTTAGTTGTTCCCAATTGACGCAATCAATGGATTTTTAATCTGCTCATATCACATTTGCCGATGACCGATGTTTTCGCTAACTGTTTGGCAAACTCAACCAAAATTTGCTGTCAGAGCTTTCTTTGTCATCCTCAGATGAGGAGAGAAACGGAGAAGTTCTGCAACTAGGAGTAATGTTTGTTTGGGAGGTTTAAAAAGATCTGATCCCGCTTTCTATGCGCGAGCTGGTAATCCTACCTCTTCAAAAACAATGGTTAGAATAAAGATCATCTTCATGATTAAAAAAATATAAATCTCAAAACTATTAAAAAAAAGAGAAGAGAATAGTAGAAAGTGAAAGTTAAATAAAATTATTGCAATCTCAAGTGAAATGTGTTCTTGTTCCTGTTTAATTTATCTGGTTTTAAATCGGCATTGCCGTTTTAAAATGGAAAATAAGGTTATTTAATTGACAAATTATAATTTTGATGGTCAGATAAATTCTTTTCCTCCCTCAACAGTATTCAAAGTTTTAGCATTAAAATTTTCACAAATACATAACTTAAACATTTTAAAAAATAATGCATAAAAAAAGTTTCCAAAAAGTTAATTACCACAATTACTTTGACTATCCTATTTGATTTTGATTAAAAACAACTGGATAAATTTTGCTCAACGCTATTCCCTTCTCAAAATGTTATGGAAACAAATTGTCCCAATTTTAAAAATATGTTGTTTTGTTTTCTAATTAAAGTAGTTTTTATTACTGATAATAAAATTTTATAGAATTTTTTTATGAAACTTTTGTATTAAAAATATTTTTTCCTTATTTTAATTGTTTAAACTTTAATTTGAGGTTAATTATTTGTATTGGAATAAAAATTACCTTTGTTTATATAAATTATGGTTGTTGAATATATGACATTTTATATGGTTTATTTCAAATAAAAAAGAATCAATATGTTACGGATTAAGTGTTTCAGCTCAGCTCTACATAATATCGTTATCCTATAAGATGGGAATAAAACAATGTATTTAAATGAAGATTAATTACTCAACCCAATCGTGTCATTTCCCTGATTTTTGAGTTAACAGTTTTCTTTTTTTAAGTATATATACCTGTAATATATACCATTTTTTTGTCAATGAAAACAAAGGACTTGAAAGAGAAAAAAAACATCGAAATTAAAAATGAAAAAAAGATGAGTGAGGAAGGAACAAATAAGGCATAAGTTTCACATTGGAAAGAAATATTTTTTTAAAAAAATGAGGAAACGTTAGATCTTAAATAATAGCACACAGAAGAGAGGTTTGTACTGCCTGATACTTTGAAAGTCTCATTCCTACCTCTACCGAGGTGGGACACCATCGTACACCGCCACAATGAATTTCTTTCGCCCCACCCAGACAAAAGCATTGCAGGCAAAACAAAGTGGATATTAGTTAGAAGAAAAAAAACATTGAAATTAAAAATAGAAAAAGGTGAGTAAAGAAGGAACAAATAAGGCATAAGTTCCACATTAGAAAAAAATATTTTTAAAAAAATGAGGAAACGTTAGATCTTAAATAATAGCACAAAGAAGAGAGGTTTGTACTGCCTGATACTTTGAAAATCTCATTCCTACCTCTACCGAGGTGGGACACCATCGTACACCGCCACAATGAATTTCTTTCGCCCCACCCAGACAAAAGCATTGCAGGCAAAACAAAGTGGATATTAGTTAGAAGAAAAAAAACATTGAAATTAAAAATAAAAAAAGGTGAGTAAAGAAGGAACAAATAAGGCATAAGTTCCACATTAGAAAAAAATATTTTTAAAAAAATGAGGAAACGTTAGATCTTAAATAATAGCACAAAGAAGAGAGGTTTGTACTGCCTGATACTTTGAAAGTCTCATTCCTACCTCTACCGAGGTGGGACACCATCGTACACCGCCACAATGAATTTCTTTCGCCCCACCCAGACAAAAGCATTGCAGGCAAAACAAAGTGGATATTAGTTAGAAGAAAAAAAACATTGAAATTAAAAATAAAAAAAGGTGAGTAAAGAAGGAACAAATAAGGCATAAGTTCCACATTAGAAAAAAATATTTTTAAAAAAATGAGGAAACGTTAGATCTTAAATAATAGCACAAAGAAGAGAGGTTTGTACTGCCTGATACTTTGAAAGTCTCATTCCTACCTCTACCGAGGTGGGACACCATCGTACACCGCCACAATGAATTTCTTTCGCCCCACCCAGACAAAAGCATTGCAGGCAAAACAAAGTGGATATTAGTTAGAAGAAAAAAAACATTGAAATTAAAAATTAAAAAAGGTGAGTAAAGAAGGAACAAATAAGGCATAAGTTCCACATTAGAAAAAAATATTTTTAAAAAAATGAGGAAACGTTAGATCTTAAATAATAGCACAAAGAAGAGAGGTTTGTACTGCCTGATACTTTGAAAGTCTCATTCCTACCTCTACCGAGGTGGGACACCATCGTACACCGCCACAATGAATTTCTTTCGCCCCACCCAGACAAAAGCATTGCAGGCAAAACAAAGTGGATATTAGTTAGAAGAAAAAAAACATTGAAATTAAAAATTAAAAAAGGTGAGTAAAGAAGGAACAAATAAGGCATAAGTTCCACATTAGAAAAAAATATTTTTAAAAAAATGAGGAAACGTTAGATCTTAAATAATAGCACAAAGAAGAGAGGTTTGTACTGCCTGATACTTTGAAAGTCTCATTCCTACCTCTACCGAGGTGGGACACCATCGTACACCGCCACAATGAATTTCTTTCGCCCCACCCAGACAAAAGCATTGCAGGCAAAACAAAGTGGATATTAGTTAGAAGAAAAAAAACATTGAAATTAAAAATTAAAAAAGGTGAGTAAAGAAGGAACAAATAAGGCATAAGTTCCACATTAGAAAAAAATATTTTTAAAAAAATGAGGAAACGTTAGATCTTAAATAATAGCACAAAGAAGAGAGGTTTGTACTGCCTGATACTTTGAAAGTCTCATTCCTACCTCTACCGAGGTGGGACACCATCGTACACCGCCACAATGAATTTCTTTCGCCCCACCCAGACAAAAGCATTGCAGGCAAAACAAAGTGGATATTAGTTAGAAGAAAAAAAACATTGAAATTAAAAATTAAAAAAGGTGAGTAAAGAAGGAACAAATAAGGCATAAGTTCCACATTAGAAAAAAATATTTTTAAAAAAATGAGGAAACGTTAGATCTTAAATAATAGCACAAAGAAGAGAGGTTTGTACTGCCTGATACTTTGAAAGTCTCATTCCTACCTCTACCGAGGTGGGACACCATCGTACACCGCCACAATGAATTTCTTTCGCCCCACCCAGACAAAAGCATTGCAGGCAAAACAAAGTGGATATTAGTTAGAAGAAAAAAAACATTGAAATTAAAAATTAAAAAAGGTGAGTAAAGAAGGAACAAATAAGGCATAAGTTCCACATTAGAAAAAAATATTTTTAAAAAAATGAGGAAACGTTAGATCTTAAATAATAGCACAAAGAAGAGAGGTTTGTACTGCCTGATACTTTGAAAGTCTCATTCCTACCTCTACCGAGGTGGGACACCATCGTACACCGCCACAATGAATTTCTTTCGCCCCACCCAGACAAAAGCATTGCAGGCAAAACAAAGTGGATATTAGTTAGAAGAAAAAAAACATTGAAATTAAAAATTAAAAAAGGTGAGTAAAGAAGGAACAAATAAGGCATAAGTTCCACATTAGAAAAAAATATTTTTAAAAAAATGAGGAAACGTTAGATTTTAAATAATAGCACAAAGAAGAGAGGTTTGTACTGCCTGATACTTTGAAAGTCTCATTCCTACCTCTACCGAGGTGGGACACCATCGTACACCGCCACAATGAATTTCTTTCGCCCCACCCAGACAAAAGCATTGCAGGCAAAACAAAGTGGATATTAGTTAGAAGAAAAAAAACATTGAAATTAAAAATTAAAAAAGGTGAGTAAAGAAGGAACAAATAAGGCATAAGTTCCACATTAGAAAAAAATATTTTTAAAAAAATGAGGAAACGTTAGATCTTAAATAATAGCACAAAGAAGAGAGGTTTGTACTGCCTGATACTTTGAAAGTCTCATTCCTACCTCTACCGAGGTGGGACACCATCGTACACCGCCACAATGAATTTCTTTCGCCCCACCCAGACAAAAGCATTGCAGGCAAAACAAAGTGGATATTAGTTAGAAGAAAAAAAACATTGAAATTAAAAATTAAAAAAGGTGAGTAAAGAAGGAACAAATAAGGCATAAGTTCCACATTAGAAAAAAATATTTTTAAAAAAATGAGGAAACGTTAGATCTTAAATAATAGCACAAAGAAGAGAGGTTTGTACTGCCTGATACTTTGAAAGTCTCATTCCTACCTCTACCGAGGTGGGACACCATCGTACACCGCCACAATGAATTTCTTTCGCCCCACCCAGACAAAAGCATTGCAGGCAAAACAAAGTGGATATTAGTTAGAAGAAAAAAAACATTGAAATTAAAAATAAAAAAAGGTGAGTAAAGAAGGAACAAATAAGGCATAAGTTCCACATTAGAAAAAAATATTTTTAAAAAAATGAGGAAACGTTAGATCTTAAATAATAGCACAAAGAAGAGAGGTTTGTACTGCCTGATACTTTGAAAGTCTCATTCCTACCTCTACCGAGGTGGGACACCATCGTACACCGCCACAATGAATTTCTTTCGCCCCACCCAGACAAAAGCATTGCAGGCAAAACAAAGTGGATATTAGTTAGAAGAAAAAAAACATTGAAATTAAAAATTAAAAAAGGTGAGTAAAGAAGGAACAAATAAGGCATAAGTTCCACATTAGAAAAAAATATTTTTAAAAAAATGAGGAAACGTTAGATCTTAAATAATAGCACAAAGAAGAGAGGTTTGTACTGCCTGATACTTTGAAAGTCTCATTCCTACCTCTACCGAGGTGGGACACCATCGTACACCGCCACAATGAATTTCTTTCGCCCCACCCAGACAAAAGCATTGCAGGCAAAACAAAGTGGATATTAGTTAGAAGAAAAAAAACATTGAAATTAAAAATAAAAAAAGGTGAGTAAAGAAGGAACAAATAAGGCATAAGTTCCACATTAGAAAAAAATATTTTTAAAAAAATGAGGAAACGTTAGATCTTAAATAATAGCACAAAGAAGAGAGGTTTGTACTGCCTGATACTTTGAAAGTCTCATTCCTACCTCTACCGAGGTGGGACACCATCGTACACCGCCACAATGAATTTCTTTCGCCCCACCCAGACAAAAGCATTGCAGGCAAAACAAAGTGGATATTAGTTAGAAGAAAAAAAACATTGAAATTAAAAATAAAAAAAGGTGAGTAAAGAAGGAACAAATAAGGCATAAGTTCCACATTAGAAAAAAATATTTTTAAAAAAATGAGGAAACGTTAGATCTTAAATAATAGCACAAAGAAGAGAGGTTTGTACTGCCTGATACTTTGAAAGTCTCATTCCTACCTCTACCGAGGTGGGACACCATCGTACACCGCCACAATGAATTTCTTTCGCCCCACCCAGACAAAAGCATTGCAGGCAAAACAAAGTGGATATTAGTTAGAAGAAAAAAAACATTGAAATTAAAAATAAAAAAAGGTGAGTAAAGAAGGAACAAATAAGGCATAAGTTCCACATTAGAAAAAAATATTTTTAAAAAAATGAGGAAACGTTAGATCTTAAATAATAGCACAAAGAAGAGAGGTTTGTACTGCCTGATACTTTGAAAGTCTCATTCCTACCTCTACCGAGGTGGGACACCATCGTACACCGCCACAATGAATTTCTTTCGCCCCACCCAGACAAAAGCATTGCAGGCAAAACAAAGTGGATATTAGTTAGAAGAAAAAAAACATTGAAATTAAAAATAAAAAAAGGTGAGTAAAGAAGGAACAAATAAGGCATAAGTTCCACATTAGAAAAAAATATTTTTAAAAAAATGAGGAAACGTTAGATCTTAAATAATAGCACAAAGAAGAGAGGTTTGTACTGCCTGATACTTTGAAAGTCTCATTCCTACCTCTACCGAGGTGGGACACCATCGTACACCGCCACAATGAATTTCTTTCGCCCCACCCAGACAAAAGCATTGCAGGCAAAACAAAGTGGATATTAGTTAGAAGAAAAAAAACATTGAAATTAAAAATAAAAAAAGGTGAGTAAAGAAGGAACAAATAAGGCATAAGTTCCACATTAGAAAAAAATATTTTTAAAAAAATGAGGAAACGTTAGATCTTAAATAATAGCACAAAGAAGAGAGGTTTGTACTGCCTGATACTTTGAAAGTCTCATTCCTACCTCTACCGAGGTGGGACACCATCGTACACCGCCACAATGAATTTCTTTCGCCCCACCCAGACAAAAGCATTGCAGGCAAAACAAAGTGGATATTAGTTAGAAGAAAAAAAACATTGAAATTAAAAATAAAAAAAGGTGAGTAAAGAAGGAACAAATAAGGCATAAGTTCCACATTAGAAAAAAATATTTTTAAAAAAATGAGGAAACGTTAGATCTTAAATAATAGCACAAAGAAGAGAGGTTTGTACTGCCTGATACTTTGAAAGTCTCATTCCTACCTCTACCGAGGTGGGACACCATCGTACACCGCCACAATGAATTTCTTTCGCCCCACCCAGACAAAAGCATTGCAGGCAAAACAAAGTGGATATTAGTTAGAAGAAAAAAAACATTGAAATTAAAAATAAAAAAAGGTGAGTAAAGAAGGAACAAATAAGGCATAAGTTCCACATTAGAAAAAAATATTTTTAAAAAAATGAGGAAACGTTAGATCTTAAATAATAGCACAAAGAAGAGAGGTTTGTACTGCCTGATACTTTGAAAGTCTCATTCCTACCTCTACCGAGGTGGGACACCATCGTACACCGCCACAATGAATTTCTTTCGCCCCACCCAGACAAAAGCATTGCAGGCAAAACAAAGTGGATATTAGTTAGAAGAAAAAAAACATTGAAATTAAAAATTAAAAAAGGTGAGTAAAGAAGGAACAAATAAGGCATAAGTTCCACATTAGAAAAAAATATTTTTAAAAAAATGAGGAAACGTTAGATCTTAAATAATAGCACAAAGAAGAGAGGTTTGTACTGCCTGATACTTTGAAAGTCTCATTCCTACCTCTACCGAGGTGGGACACCATCGTACACCGCCACAATGAATTTCTTTCGCCCCACCCAGACAAAAGCATTGCAGGCAAAACAAAGTGGATATTAGTTAGAAGAAAAAAAACATTGAAATTAAAAATAAAAAAAGGTGAGTAAAGAAGGAACAAATAAGGCATAAGTTCCACATTAGAAAAAAATATTTTTAAAAAAATGAGGAAACGTTAGATCTTAAATAATAGCACAAAGAAGAGAGGTTTGTACTGCCTGATACTTTGAAAGTCTCATTCCTACCTCTACCGAGGTGGGACACCATCGTACACCGCCACAATGAATTTCTTTCGCCCCACCCAGACAAAAGCATTGCAGGCAAAACAAAGTGGATATTAGTTAGAAGAAAAAAAACATTGAAATTAAAAATAAAAAAAGGTGAGTAAAGAAGGAACAAATAAGGCATAAGTTCCACATTAGAAAAAAATATTTTTAAAAAAATGAGGAAACGTTAGATTTTAAATAATAGCACACAGAAGAGAGGTTTGTACTGCCTGATACTCACTGGGCTACCCTACCTCTACCGAGGTGGGACACCATCTTACACCGCTACAATGAACTTTCTTTCGCCTCACCTCGTCGAAATATAATTAGAACGTAAATGAATACTATAATTTACCTTCACATAAAATAAATACAAATAAATATAACAATTTACATATACAATATCTAAAAACTGAAGCTATCCAGAATCTTTTTTTTTATCAAAATGCTTATTTTTAGCTTGATGCCACCAGTTTCAAATCCAAACAATATATTTAAGACTTTTTAACTTCACATAAATCGATCGAAACTCAATTTTATTAATATTTAGATACGTAATTAAAAAAATAAAATAGTTTAAGAACAGTAACAGTTTTCTCTGCAATCAAACTCATTTCACACCGATGTTTCATTAAGTATAATCATTTTAAGCTTTCTCAAAATATAATCATTAATGATTAAGTATAATCATTTGAAACTTTCTTTTGGCTGGTTAAATTTCACAAACTTCAATAGTAAACTAATCTCTTGACGAATTAATTTTGTCCTTTTTTTTAAAAGTAAATCATACATATGAATAAGAAAATAAACTGTACAAAACTTCACAACATACTATTTACAATTAAATAAACACTTTATTTGCTTTAAAACTATACTGATTGGAAATAACAGTCGACATATTTCACGCGCTCAAAAATAGGCGCTCATTTGCAAGACTTGCCAGACAGGAATGAAAAGAAACGAAGCTGATTTCAATTAACATTAAGTTGCCAACGTAAAATTAAAAATAAGGTGGAGAAATAAAACTACAAAAACCGAAATATTTTTTATAAACAGCGAACTATTTCAGTGACATTTTTCTTGAATAATTTAGTAGAAATAATCAAAATATTAAATAAATAGTGATTAGGTATAAATACAGTTGTAGCGTTCAAAAATTATTACTAATTGAATTTTATTTTATAAACGCCGTCGCCAACTTCGTATCCTTGCAATTTTGAACCTAATCCAGACAACAAGAGACTTCTTTGAACCATCCAGAATATCGAAAAACACATTAAAAAATAACATCATTTAAAATAAACAAAACAAAATTTTTTTTTGAAAAAGTGGCCGTCCCTGGGATTTGAACTCAGGACCCCTCCCGCAGCAGCGATCTTACTTGTCTGGTGGCCTACCATTCAGTCCACGGTGATACATGAAGACTACCACAGTTTCGCTTCAAAAGCTCTCTCCTCTCATCTTCGCAATATACCTTTAGGGGCCCACTGAGACCCCCCTAATTGGCCTATAAAAATTTTCTTCGACAGCCAAGTTTTGACCATAGACCCCTACGTAGGGTCCGAGTTTGAAAATTATACCTTGATATTAAAGGGAGCTAGGGGGTCTCGAAATTTGAACCTTACTCGCTCCATTTTTTTTTTTTTGTTCCATTTTTTTATTATTCCATTACGCTTTCTTTGCTGGATTTCACACACAGAAAACACCCCATGCATGCTAGAATATCCAAAATGACACAAAATAAGTCGAAAAAGAGCAAATAAACTGATTTTCCAGGATTTTTCAAGTTTTTTCCCATTTTTCCAATAAAATAATTTTTTTCCTACATGCAGGACCCTCCAGAATATCGAAAAACACATTAAAAAAATAATATAATTTAAAATAAAAAATAAAAAAAAAAATTTGAAAAAGTATCCATCCCTGGGATTTGAACCCAGGAGCCCTCCCACCAGCAGCGAACTTGCTTGCCTGGTGGCCTACCATCCAATCCATGGTGATACGTGAAGCCTACCACAGTTTCAATTCAAAAGCTCTCTCCTCTCATCTTCGCAATATACATTTAAGGGCCCCCTGAGACCTCCCTAATTGGCCCATAAAAATTTTCTTCAGCAGCCATGTTTTGACCATAGACCCCTACGTAGGGTCCGAGTTTGAAAATTATAACTTAATAATTAAGGGAGTTAGACGGCTTCGAAATTCGAACCCAACGCCGCCATTTTATTTCATTTTTTATTTTTTTATTATTATTCCATAATGCGTTCTTTAACAAAGAAAGATGCATGGTTCTTCTCATATAGCACCTTACGCATGATAAACTGTCTAAAATATTGTAAATATAATTTAAAGCAATGGAAATAAACCAATTTTTCCAGTTTTTATCCATTATTCGCCATTTTCCCTATTTAAAAAATTATTTCCTATATGTAGGACCCTCTAAAATATAGAAAAACACATTGAAAAAATAATATAATGCAAAATAAGCGGAAGAAAAAAAATCATTATTTTGGAAAAGTTGCCACTGCTGGGATTCGAACCTGCGCCCCCTCGCCGCTGCCGTCAGTTACTAGTCCGGTGTCTTGACCACCAGACCATTCGAACACGAGAAGCCTGTCCCAATTTTGCTTCAAAAGCCCTCTCACGATCAGCTGTGCAATAGACCTTTGAGGGGCCCCCTGCACCCCCTAATTAACCTATAAAAATTTCCTTCAGCAGACGTGTGTGGAACATAGACCCCTTCTAAGGGTCCGAGTTTGAAAATTATAACTTAATATTTAAGGGAGTTAGACGGCTTCGAATTTCGAACCCCAATCCGTCATTTTATTATTTATTTATATTTTTATTATTATTCCGTTATGCGTTCTTTAACAAAGAAATATGCACGATTCTACTCATAGAACAACTTACGCATGATAAACAGTCGAATATATTGTAAAAACAATTTGAAACAATGGAAATAAATCAATTTTTCCTGGATTTTTCCAGTTTTTATCCATTATTCGCCATTTATCCTATTTAAAAAAATATTTCCTATATGTAGGATACTCTAAAATATAGAAAAACACATTGAAAAAATAATATAATGCAAAATAAGCGGAAGAAAAAAAATCATTATTTTGGAAAAGTTGCCGCTGCTGGGATTCGAACCTGCGCCCCCTCGCCGCTGCCGTTAGTTACTAGTCCGGTGTCTTGACCACCAGACCATTCGAACGCCAGAAGCCTGTCACAATTTCGCTTCAAAAGACCTCTCACGATCAGCTGTGCAATAGACCTTTGAGGGGCCCCCTGCACCCCCTAATTAACCTATAAAAATTTCCTTCAGCAGACGTGTGTGGAACATAGACCCCTTCTAAGGGTCCGAGTTTGAAAATTATAACTTAATATTTAAGGGAGTTAGACGGCTTCGAATTTCGAACCCCAATCCGTCATTTTATTATTTTTTATTATTATTCCGTTATGCGTTCTTTAACAATGAAAGATGCACGATTCTACTCATAGAACACCTTACGCATGATAAACTGTCGTATATATATTGCAGAAATAATTTTTTTATTGGGAAAATAGGAAAAAACTTCAAAAATCCAGTAAAATCAGTTTATTTGCTCTTTTTCGACTTCTTTTGTAGCATTTAGGATATTCTAGCATGCATGGAGTGTTTTCTGTGTGTGAAATCCAGCAGAGAAAGCGTAATGGAATTTGAAAAAAAGAATAAAAAAATAAAATGGCTCGAGAAAGGTTCAAATTTCAAGACTCCCTAGGTTCCTTTAATATCAAGGTATAATTTTCAAACTCGGACCCTAAGTAGGGGTCTATGTTCCAAACAAATCTACAGAAGAGAATTTTTATATGCCAATTAGGGGGGTTACAGTGGGCCGCTAAAGTTATATTGCGATGATGAGAGGAGCGAGCTTTTGAAGCGAAACTGTGGTAGGCTTCTTGTATCATAGTGGACTGGAAGGTAGGCCACCGGACAAGGAAGTTCGCTGCTGGAGGGAGAGGTCCTGGGTTCGAATCCCAGGGACGGACAAAATTTCAAAAAAAAACTTTTGTTTTTGTCTTTTTTTTAAATTATATAATTTTTTTTAATGTATTTTTCGATATTCTGGAGGGTCCTGCATGTAGGAAATAATTTTTCTTTGTTGGGAAAATGGGAAAAAACTGGAAAAATTAAGGAAATCTGCTTATTTGCTCTTTTTCGACTTCTTTTGTAACATTTTAGATATTCCAGCATGCATGGGGTGTTTTCTGTGTGTGAAATCCAGCAAAGAAAGCGTAATGGAATAATAAAAAAAAGAATAAAAAATTAAAATGGCTCGAGAAAGGTTCAAATTTCAAGACCCCCTAGCTCCTTTTAATATCAAGATATAATTTTCAAACTCGGACTCTAGGTTGGAGTCTATGGTCCGATCAAGGCTGCTGAAGAGAATTTTTATAGGCCAGTTAGGGGGGTCACAGTGGGCCCCTAAAGGTATATTACGAAGATGAGAGGAGAGAGCTTTTGAAGCGAAACTGTGATAGGCTTCACGCATCACCGTGGACTGGATAGTAGGCCACCAGACAAGCAAGTTCGCTGCTGGAGGTAGGGGTCCTGGGTTCGAATCCCAGGGACGGACAAATTTTCAAAAAATTTTCTTTCTTTCTTTTTATTTTAAACTATATTATTTTTCTAATGCGTTTTTCGATATTCTAGAGGGTCCTGCATGTACGAAATAAGTGTTTTTTTTATTGGGAAAATGGGAAAAAACTGGAAAAATCCAGGAAAATCATTTTACTTGCTCTTTTTCGATTTCTTTTGCAACATTTTGGATATTCTAGCTTGCTTGGGATGTTTTCTGTGTGTGAAATCCAGCAAAGAAAGCGTAATGGAATAATAATAAAAAAAGAATTAAAAAATAAAATGGCTTCCGCCGTTTTTTCTCGTAATGCACGGCTCAAATGAATCAATTGTAGCCTATACCCATCGCCCGTAATGGAATCACTAGTTTGTAGCATTTCATAGTATACAAAACTATTCACCATTCATCATTCACCATTTACCATTCTTTATTCACCATTAACCATTCTTGAAACGTCGAAACCATTCCCTACATGATTTATCAATTGGAGCATTGTCAACATAAACTTCTACAAGCATTTGATGCGCTTCAGCTGCACTTTTCTTCCAATTAAAGCAGAAACATAAAACCTACCGCAAAATTTGACATATTCAACAAAGTAAAAAACAAGGTTTTTGTATGAAACTCAAAGCGATATAAACTGGATACAGATGTTTAACCTCCCTGAAACCAGCAGTCACTATGTAACATTCATAACAGCAGATCATTTTTTAAAAACGGTCCGAACTAAGTTGTACACCCAATAATTAATTACATGTAACAGTTAATTATATAGGGGAGAATGGGGTCAATTGTAACAGGGTACGATTGTAACAGAGCAAAAATTTCGAGTGTCGGGTTCTAGATTTGGTTCCTAGGTGGCGCACAAGGTGTATTGAATAAATCTACATGTACACCCCTGCTGGCAACCATTTTTATGTACTTTTGAAAGAGTTACATCACAAAAGATATTTTCACGCTACGTAAGTACTTTTTTTTGCTATTAGAATATTATATTGTAACAAAGTAATTTTGTTTAAACAAATGAAAATTATTAACTGAATATGTAAGTGGACACCTTAATTAACATTTCAAAAAAAGATTAGTTTTGTTAATTAACTAGCATTGTTTTTAACAAATGAGGCTGAAATGGCGTCTTGGGGACGATTGTAACAATAAGTAAAGGGACGATTGTAACAGCTGAAAATAAATAATCTTATGTTTACAAACTATTACTTTTTTCTTTAAGAACCACCAATAGTTTCCTATATCATTTATATTATGTTGCATGTGCATTATTTTATTTGTCACCTTTCACAGCATAAATTAAAATTTTTAACCCCTTAAAGTTAAAAGTTTAACCCTTTAGGTCTCTGCTTATTATTATTTTTACTCCTAAAATATCCCTACTATTTTGATCAATAAAAAAATATATCACAACTATGATGATATGTATAATTAACTATGTTTTAGTTGAATTAATGAACTGTTACAATTGACCCCGTAAGTGGGGACAGTTGTAACAAGTGCAGGACTGTCAAAAATTGTTAATAACTAATATAATAACATTTAAAATAAGGTATTTATTTTCTTTTCTAGTAGAGGATAGTCTACTTTACTTGTCTGTCAATTAATACTAATAATATATTGGATTTTTTGTTAGTTAAAAATAGTTAAGTAAAAAATGTTACAACTGACCCCACTCTCCCCTATAATATGTTATGAATAAATAAATTTACAAAACAAGGCTGCTATTAGATGCTTATTTTATAATTAAACGGGGAAAAGACGAGATTAAGCATAACACTAAGTACAATAAAATTGTCCTGCTAAATTTTGTTATTTAGAAGTTGTGAAGCAAGCTTGTTTCTAAAAAAAAGGTAATGTCTTCTTTGGATGTAAAAATAACTGTTTTTTAAAAAAATTAAGATATCAATTTTTTTCCAGCTATGACTTGTCATGGGGGCTTTTCATTAGCAGATCATCAAATCCTAATATAATGATAACTAGCACATAAATTGCAATGTCTAGATATATGGAGAACCAAAATTTATTTCTCAATGAACAACTAAGCGTAAATCTGAACTTTCAAAGTGTAATCAAATTTTAGAATTTTGTTTTATTCAGCTCAGTTGTTATCAATGAACTGGTTACTTGAAAATTTGATTTGTGCAGAACGATTAAATAATCGATTAAGCAGAAAGACATTGTAATCCATTTAAAACGGCAATTTTGCTAAAAATTGCAAACATGAAAACAATATATTAGACTCTTTATAAAATCTTATTCAATTGTGTATAAAAATATGTTGAAAGAAAAAAATTCGTTGTTTCTGTGTACATTCTTTAAGGGCTGCCATAACGCAAGCAGGGGATAGACATAATCGTTTTTAAACATAATTCATGCATAATTTTATCTCGTCAAGACATTGTTTACTAACTGAGTTGTTTATTTTTATAAATTTTAACTTAAAAATTTCTGTCTGACAATTGGTTTTTCGCTAATCATGACAAAATCGAATATTTAGTCAAACAAAGACTGGTTTAAAAAAGGTCAACTCAGGGGTCTGTCCAGATATTTTGTGAAAGGTCCGGTTTTCGTGAAATTGTGAAAAAATTACGCACATTGTTTCAACTGGGGTCCGCTTTTATGAATTTGTGCACATAGGGTCCGGTTATTGCAAAAACCTTTTTCAATGAGTTCTTAAATTGTAAATAGTTACAAGATTATGCTCAACACTGCAAAATTTAATAAAAAAAATTAAATTTTCAAAAATGAACTGCAATTGTTGCTTCTAAATTAGAGACGCAACAAACAAATATTTGGTATTTAGCCTATGCTGAAAGCAGAATATTCATTTCGGGCGAATGATGGAAGAATCGTCTGCCGAAGATAAAACTTAATTCGTTTACATCCATCTTTCTTGTTTTCTGTCCTGGGAAGGGTTTATTCAATTAACAGAACAATAATGAAGATAAGCAAATTTGTGAAGGGTCCGATTAAAAGACATCCCCTCTGCAAAAGATCGAAATTGTGATGGCGTGTCTTCAGATCACTCTCAAGGATGCTTCTCAGACCGTCGCCAATAGCACATTGTGCAGCTCTAGTGCGACGTAAATGAACTACAACATCGTGATGTCCTTCACTAAACTGTTCTATTTGTCCTTCTACTTGATAAAGGTTTATAAGCCTAAATTGAGTCTTCAAATAATAATTAATGTAATTTCAATAAAGCAAAATACCGAAATGGCCGAGAGTTCCAGAAGGTTAGTTTCTCGAAATTTCAGCAAGCAGTGTTGTTGTATTCATTGTTCTGCAGCAGAAGTTTTGATAATTACAAACGTTCTGCGAGTTTCGTTAAAAATCATTAAACAGCTCTCATTTCTTAAAATTATGATACTTTTTTGAGGAACATTTCGTTTCATTTTGCAAACAAACAGAAATACCAGATCTGTTTGCAAACAAACAGATGCAAAATTACAAAAACAGAAATACCTAATTACTGAATTAATTTTATTTATTTATAGTTACACATTTAAGTAACATAAAGTATATATATAGTTTTTTTCATATTGTTTCTGTAGTAGTTCATTTACATAGCACTAGAGCTGCACAATGGGCTATTGGCGACTGTCTGGGAAGCATCCGAAGACATGCCATCACAATTTTGATCCTCTGTAGACGGGTTGGCACCCCCGCTTCGGTAGCCCGACGACTTGCACGCGAAGGCGAAAACTTTACGGTAGAACAGTTTAACGAGGACCGATACCGCATACCTTCGGTTCCTACGCAGACTGATGCAAATGGTCACCCACCCGCACACTGACCGCAGCCAGTGATGCTTGATTTCGGTGATCTGCTGGGAACCAAGTCTTAACGACCAGTCCACTGCGGGACCAATTTACTTTAGATGTAGTATATAAATATACCTGTAAGAGCCCCATCATTTTCAGCAGCTTAGGGCCCCACTAGTTTAGCATCATTTTCACATATTTCTTTTTATCAGTACTTGAACCTTTTTTACAGGCATATTCGAACCCACTATCTTTTTATCGGTATTAGAACACAGTATTTTTTTTAAAAAAACTTTATTCAAACCTGCTGTATTTTGATCAGTATAAATATAATTTGAATTTATACAAATGATCAATTGCTTAAAATATTTAAGCATAATTTACGGACAAATTCAAAGTGCATTTAAAGATAGTTTGCATCCTTGGTTGCTAATTCCTGTAACTTAAGTGTAGAGGCACGATTCTTAGTTACCAGGATGGCCTGGTCTCTTCTTTAACACACTTACTTACACATTCTTTTAACCCCCCTTTTGTATGCATTATGTAAATACTGTAAATATTCATAAGTGTTTATTTTCATACACAGTGAAACATCGTGCATAGAATCATCGATCATTGTATAATTATCATCAATGCATCATCGCTCCCTGTGAATCGTCAATAATTGTGAATTATCATACAGTGTTTCTAGAGCAGATGGAAATAGCATAAACAAAACTATAAACTCTGAACTTTCCAAGAACTCTTAAAAACTCTCAATATTTCCTCTATTAATTTGATAAGCATTATTTCCCAATAGAATTGTTAATTTTCTGATATTTGTAAATTCAACTCACAACTGTAAATTATTCAAACAAAGTGGGTAATTCTTTTTAAAGCTACCATAATGTTGCTTAACTCAAATGTTTTTACTCATTGTTTTTAATAATTTTCATGATGTATGGGGTAGTGGCCGCTGCGCCGCCCAGGCACCCAATTTTTGATAAAGAAAGAAAAAAAAGAAAGTGTTTATTTTCCCACTGTACTTTAATTTTACCTTTTTTCACGTACTTTTTAATTACTTCTTATTTTGTTATCGCCGAATTATGGCAAAGTGTCATTTTTTCTCTCTCAAGAACTCCATTTTGCTCCCCAAATTTTAATTTTGTCATGTATGTTTCTTAGTTTAATTTCAGGATGAATGGGTAAAGGACCGTAAGGACTCAGACTCCCACTACAACGAACGAACGAACCCAACCAAGGCCGGATTTACGTATAAGCTAAATACGCAGTACCTCAGATCCGATTTTTTTTTAAAAGTTTTATTTGGAGTTTGGGCCCTCTGAATCTAATCGAAATGTTTACAAATACAAAATAATTGTTTATTCTTCACTTTTCTAACAAAAAGACCAATAAAACACCTTTTCCACTGATGAAAATATCAACACTTTCGTATACATACTACCACCCACAGAATTGTGAAATAGTCGCCTCACTGTGGGAAAATGTCTTTCAATTGCCTTACTTCGGAGGTATCAACAGAAATAGCCTTTTGTCTGATCATAAATTGCTTGGAACAAAAAATTTCTGTAAATATGATGTGAGTTTTATTAATATTTCTTTTGTTGACTGACTCTTGAGATTTCCGTTGTGTCTATTCAAGTTTTTTTCTTTCTTACATAATTAAGATGTTTTTTTAGTTTATTATAGAAGTTTTTTCTCCCTTTTAACTATCTTAATTTTTTTCAATTAGCCTAATTGTTTTATTTACCTTAATTGATTTTATTTTATTATTTTTCTTATTAAACGTACTTGAACCATTGTATAAAAATTTTACTTGAATATCAAGGAGACTTATAAATTTATCATCTTTGGAAGTAAGCAAATGTTTTAATTTAATCTTCTTATGGGTGTAGTTGGGAAAAACATGGAAGGCATGCACAGTTTTTTTATTGATAAATTTTTTTTAACGTAATATAATTTCAAAGTTCAAATTATCTAGTAGCTTATAATATATGCCCTCTGTTTACATTACATCAATATTTTTTTTACTTAAATTACAAACTTTGACAAATTAAAAACTATGTTTTATAAATAATTTTTTTATGAGCAAAAGTTGATCATGACCTTTCATCATGTTGTTGTTGTTGTTAATTTACGTCGCACTAGAGCTGCACAATGGGCTATTGGCAACGGTCTGGGAAACATCCCGGAGGATGATCCGAAGACATGTCATCACAATTTTGATCCTCTGCGGAGGGGATGGCACCCCCGCTTCGGTAGCCCGACGACCTGCGCGCGAAGTCGAGCACTTTACGGTAGCACAGTTTAACGAGGACCAATACCGCACACCCTCGGTCAGTACGCAGACTGATCCAAGTGGTCACCTGACCGCAGCCAGTGATGCTTGACTTCGGTGATCTGCTGGGAACCGTGTCTTAACGATCAGTCCACTGCGGGACCATGACCTTTCATCATGAGGGTAGTTTGACCCGAATTTGTTCTGAAGGAAGAGTTTTTGAGCCAGCAAAGTAATAACTACAATCCGTGGCCATATTATACGTGACTAAAACCGGTTTATACTTGTTTACGTTTGTGTATCAATTGGAGAAATTAGACGATATATAATGAAAAATTCGACAATTGGATATATTTGATGATATATTATCTAAATATAGAATATTTATTACACAGGTATTATATTAGTATGTTATAATAATTAGACCAAATGATTAGATGCACTGTAATGTTTTAATAATGACATGTTTTGCACGAGTATACTCTTATATTTAAACATACATGTAATGAGTTATTATACAGGATATTTTTTAATATACTTCCTATTTGTATTTATTTTTAACGTATTGTATTACAGTGTTAACCAATTAATACACGAGCGTAAACAAGTATAAACCGGTTTCATCCGAACACTAAAGTTCACCTGATACTGAAGATTTTACATAGAATCTTGTCTAATAATTTGGCCAGGGATTGTAAATCCTTCTTTTTTTTTTATTTAGTTTTTTATATTTTGTGAATTTTTGTTCATTTATTTTAATGATGGGTCACTTATCATTTCACTCTTTGACACACTATCTGTCAAAGATTTTAGGGATATTTCTGATTCGTTAGATTTTAATATAGGTTATGTTTTTTCATTGATTAAATATTAAACATAAACAGGTCTTTTAAAATATTTCATTCTATAATAAAAGTAATTAATAATAATTATTTTGTGTCAATTAACTAACAATAATTATTTAGGGTTCCCTCTAAATTCGGTTTTATATCCAAAAGTTAAATTTTCAATCTTTGTGCCGTATCGAATCTACTTTTAAATTTGTGTATATAAATAAGCTGAAAATGAATAAAATAAGCTAAATTATGATTTATTTCGAAATGAACTTATAAGAGCTTTTATAAGCGTTGAAAATAGTAATTTGGAAAGCATTTTTTTATAAAAGAATTTATTTATTTTAATTTGATTTGAGAGGAGCGATATAAAATATTAACGCAACAGTTTTTAAATGCTTGTTCTTTTCATAATTTGTTCAACATATCGTTATTGGAAATATATTTTCTTTTTAAAAATTTCATTTCCATTTAATAAGTATATTTCTTGTATGCATTTAACATTTTAAAATAAAGTTGACAATATAATGTAAATTGCTTGAAAGTTAACTTTAATGCTAAAATAACATAATCACAAACCGATTTAACTTAAAGAGAAAAAAACTTTTTTAAAAGAAAATTGTTATTGTTGGTAATATACAACAATATTTTTTACTGAAAAAATTCTGAGAAAAATTTGGAAGCCCTTACAAGCTCGAGTTGGGGTTCTGGGAACGAATACCCACCTGTAAATCAGTTCCTGTTAACAAATAATAATAAAATAAATGTTTTTTAAAACCACTTTATATAGGTAGACTAAAAAGGTTAAAGTTTTAAATTTTTATAACACTTTAACTTTAAATGAAAAACGTTATGTGTATCACATTAAGAACAAAAAAAGAAAAGAAAAACGACGATGAATTGCTTGAGGTGATAGAAGCTTATGGCAAAAACGAATTTATATGTCATGGCGGCCAAAATTATTTAAAATCAAATTCAGAGCATTATTTGTGATACATCCGAAACAGATTTTTAGAAGTTTTACTTCAGAAATTCCGTGGGAATTGAAGGGTAAGATATCTTGACAAAGAAAAAAAATTTTTTGCTTATTAGTTTTCTTTCTCCCTTTTTTTTTGTGAAACCATATTCTCATCCTTGGCGACTATTTTTAATTTCATTTTGCATCAAATTTTGTTCCAATTCAAAACGGGGTCTACATATCTTTATAAAAGGGTAATTACAATAACGCCTCTTTTGTTAGCAGATGTTTTACTTATCAAATTTTACAGCTGTAATCAGGAGTCTATAAAAAGACGTTAAAAAAAATCGTTTTCATTCTCGAACAAAATTTTTCTTTTACTTTTTTCTTTCTATGAAACAGTTTTAAAACGATTTTATAACTCTAAAGAACATATACTTTTCTTTAACATTACATTTAAAAATAATTGTATTTAAATCACAGTTTTTAAAAGTGCTTGCTTGAAAAGAGAATTTAAAGTCATTAAAAAAGAACTCAAATAGTAATGATATTCCTCACTTTTAAAGTATTGAAATATAATTACATTTATTCAAAAATTACACAACATACACTCTTAGTTCTTCGAAAGCAGAAGGGAAGGTAAAAAATCTTCGAATTATCAAAATTTCGAATTTAGAATGAATACTTGGAAGACGGTGGTTTTACGAAGTTATTTACAAAGAAATAAACGTTCTTTAAAATTGTTTATTTTTAATGATTACCTGCCAGTTGTATCATATTAAATTAATTGTTAATCTGATAAATAAGGTGGGTACACTAAATCAGAAACGAATCGACACTTTTGAGAGCAATGGATTATAACTTTTCTGGGGCCATCTCTTTACAAACAATATTCACACACTGTTGAAATTTTTACTTTTTAAATTACAAATTAATGATTAATTTATACATACTTTAAGTATTAATTCTTAGTCAAAATTAAAAGTAACAAAAGCATTTATCTACCTACATCTAGGATAAAGTACAGCAACAAACAAAAGTTAAGCACTAAAACCTCCTGTTCGCAGTAGCGGATTTTAGCGGGGGGGGGGGGTCATGACCCCCCCCCCCAAAAAAAAAGTGAAAAATAAAATAAAAATAATTTTTTTAATAGTTTACAAAAGAAATAAAATATTTTAAAAATTATTTAAGGGAAATATAAACCTAGGTAGGTGGGAAAAATCTATTTTTTTCCCCAACGATCTTTCCAAGATTAATAATGCCTGTGACATTGATTTGTAGCCACCAATCAATATGTTGTTGAGAATTTGAATAACTCTGCCAGTTAGTGCAGCAACAGCAGAATGTTCCTTTTCAACTCCTCGACGTCTCAAAACTAGGCTTAGAGCAACTCAAAATCAAGAACGATTTAAATGGACTCGCAATATTCATCGAGAAATTGATTTGGATGTTGAAAAAATCATCGACAAAGTTTCTAAAAAAACGCATTACATTTATTATTTAAAGATTTTGAAAACTTGAATTATTTATGTATTGTTCTATTGTTCATTATGAAAAAAATAAATGAGAAGACTAGCATTAAAAACCCCAGTTTCTTTTTTTAAAAAAACATTCAAAAAAAAAATTTTTTTTATAAAAAAAAATTAATTGGTGGGGGGCGGAAATCTGAGTCCATGACCCTCCCCAGGAAAAATTTTTGAATCCGCCCCTGATGACTCTCCTTTGATCAGAAAGCGGCACCGAATCGAATTTCTCGGCTAATCTTTCATCACCAAAAGCCTTCGCTATTTCAATAGCACATTTTTTTACTAAATTGCCATTGGTAAATGGTTTCTTTTCTTCAGCAAGAGAAACGGCGTATAAAGATGATGGGAAAATTAGGTAAAAATTCCTGTTTCAATTTCTTCTTTAAATCCTTTATACTTCCTCCTCTACAGTTTTGACACTTCCATTTCAGCGTTGAGTAAAGTCTGTTTTATATTCTTTAGGCACTGATATCATTTGCTTGGTTATTTTGACACATTAAATAATCCCCTTTTCCCAACCATCATTGAAAGCTCGATTTTCACTATCATTTCCGCTCATTATAATTATTTAGTATAAAATAAAAATAAATTGAATAATTAGAAAGCATAAACTTGTTTAGAGAAAAACGCCACGAAAGAAAGACAAATTTTCAGAAAAAATGAAGACACAACTGACATCTACACTTAAGCTGCACTGGCGCCTGCAATAGGGACCAAGGAAGTGTACTTGCATTCGAATGGAAACTTAATATAATAAGAATTTTGCTTTTAAATATAATTTTTGTTTTAATATTATTAGAAAGCAAAATAACATACATTGCAAATAATTTTGCTGAGTATCATTTTTTTGTGTGTTAAATGTCACTAGAAACGAAGAGATTAGGTTTTTTTTAACGAAAGAAAAGTATTTTAAACCCATATAGATTTTTTACGAAAATTGTCCGCAAGAAAATGACAACTAAGTTCGCGGGCCACAAAAAAGGGCTTCACGGGCCGCCGGTTGGAAACCCCTGGGATAGAGCGTTTGCCTTCCAATGAGCTGAACCGGGGTTCGATCCCGGCGATGGTCAATACGGATTCCGCATCCGGCTTGCACCGACTACAGTGCTGACTTGAAATATCCTCAGTGGATCATGGGTTAGAGTCCCCTTACCGTCAGGCTAACCGTGGGAGGTTCTCGTGGTCTTCCTCTCCATGCAACGCACATGAGGGTTAATTCCATCAAAAAGTCCATATACAGTCCCTGGATCCAGGAGTTCCCTTGTCTTCTGGATTGGGATCAAAATGACAAGGCTACGGAGTTGAAGATGAGTAGTCGTTCACCCAAAAATTGGATCGGCTGTTCGACGATGGTTATAAAAAAATAAATATTATCATTTGCTATTATAATTAAATCAAATGATCAAAAGAATTCATTCGCCCTTAGACTCCGTGGGTGGTATTCATGGTTTCCCTCTCCATATAACGCAAATGCTAACTTTCTTCATCAAAAATTTCTTCTAGTTCACCCCAATGCTAAATCCGGGAGTTTTCTAGTCTTCTGTGCTGGTTTCGGTATTACAAAACCAAGAATTGAACATTGATAGCAGTAAACCAGTGCCTGATTAGGCCATGGTCTTATGGGTAAAATGGATTTTTTGAAAATAAATCTTAAAAAATTAGGAAAAACAATGATTTTTTTTAAAAAAAGAAATAAATTTCAAACATATATTAATAAAATACGATAATTTTTTTTTACATAATGTAAATCATATTTATTTGTTACTTATTTTAGTTATTATTTATAAGTATTATTATAGTTTATTCTTATTTATTTTTATTTTAAATATGCTTTCTTAAATGAAAAGACATATAAACACTTTTATATTTAAATAAATAAAAATTATAGGAGAAAAAAAGGTTAAACCTAAGGGTCCCAAAAATTTGTCTCGCGTACGCTACATGGGTCGACTTTTTAGCCCCGAACATATAATAAAAATAAAATGATATTCTGACTTATAGACACGATTAAAATAATTAAATTTTAAAAAATTTCGTAAAAGTTTAGTAACGAAACAGGTTTGAATGCTGCTCCCTCCTCAATACTCCAATGCGAACTAAGTACAATTCATATTTTAACTTTAATAATAGCCTGCATACAAACTCAGTGGTCGGAAGTAGTGAAACTACTGTAGTCGCTACTTTTTCGTAGATTGTAGTGCTACTTTCTTTTTTAAAGGAAAGTATCATTTTTGTTTTAAATTCCTTAAAAATTAATTAATTTCTTATACTTAAGGCGATTCTAAAAATATTCGTCTTTTAAGCCACGTAATCAGTGAAAAATGTTAATAATAGGGGGAATATAGAAAAAGGAACTAGTTGGCGTATTTGCCTTATTATTAATAATACCCTTAATACTAATTATAATAGTAATTAATAATAGTATAGTACCTTTTCATAGAATTGAAAAGTATCACGATTATTTTAAGTGGTTGGACATCATTATATCAAGCAAAGCCCCTTTTAAATACTTCAAATCTTAAAACTTCACTTTATATAGTTTATAACCGTCGTTGAACAGCCGACCGAATTTTCAGTTTACGGCTACCCATGTTCGTATCCTTTACCATTTTGAACCCAATCCAGAAGACGAGGGAACTCCTGGATCAAGTAGTGGTAGAAATTTGCTTTCGTGAAGGACTTTTTGATGAAAATTAACCGCATGTGCGTTGCATGGCGAGGAAGACCACGAGAAACCTCCAACGGTTAGCCTGGGGACTCTAACCCTTGATCCGTCTACCACTGGTCCCGCAGTGGACTGATCGTTAAGACTCGGTTCCCAGCAGATCACCGAAGTCAAGCATCACTTACTGCCGTCAGTGCGCGGGTGGGTGACCGCTTGGATCAGTCTGCGTAGTGACCGAGGGTGTGCGGTGTAGGTCCTCGTTAAACTGTTCTATCGTAAAGTGCTCGACTTCGCGTGCAGGTCGTCGGGCTACTGAAGCGGAGGTGCCATCCCCTCTGCAGAGGATCAAAATTGTGATGGCTTGTCTTCGGATCATCCTCAGGGATGTTTCCGTCGCCAATAGTCCATTGTGCAGCTCTAGTGCGACGTAAATGAACAAATCAATCAACCGTCTACCACTGAGGATATTTCACGTCAGCACTGTAGTCGCTGCAAGCCGGAATTCGAATCGACCAGACTAGGGTTCGAACCCGGTCCACCTCCATGGATGGTGATCGCCCTGAGTCATCACTGCACTGTATAAAGGATAAGCGATACTATACACAGCTTTATTGTGTTTTATGCGACTGAAACCGGTTTGCACTTGCTTATGTTCGTGTATCAGTGGGTCATGCAATATGTTAAAAATAAATACAAATAGGAAGTGCGTAAAAAAATCTCCCAAATAAAAACATATTGTCTAAATATAAAAGTATTGCCTCGTGCAAAACACAGCAGAGTGTCTCATAATTAGGTCTAATTATTATAATATAATAAATATTCTACGTTTACATAATATATCGTCGAATTTATTTTATATCTTCTAATTTACCCAATTGATACACGAATATCTGCAAACTGGTTTTAATCGCTTAAAAACAGTAAAGCTCTATAGTAACACCTGATGTTGTATGCTGCTGTTGTTTCCTGCAATATTTTTGACAAGTTAACCAGCTAAATTAGTTCAGTTTATTAATTTTAGAAACAAATAAGATTGTGAAAATTTGGTAAAAAAATCTTATTTCATTCGTTACGATATGAAAAATAGTGATTTTTAATCAATATTAGTTTAGCTTGTGAATATAATATGTATGAAAAAAATAAATTTGTGCAAAAATTATTTTTAACTTTTTTATAAAATTATTCATTTTTTTATAGGCTATGAAAAGATTGCAACCATTTTTGTAAAATCGTCTGCTTTAAAATCATCGAACTAAACCTTCCATTATTAACCCTAAAAAAATAAAAGTAAAATTTTATATTCGTTTTTAGCTATGCCTATTTTTTATTTCTTTTCTCACGGCAGATGAAATTTCTTTGCAGGTGCAATTAAGCCTCGTGTTTTACTGTTTCAGTAATCAACTAATCAGGTTACATCTATACGTTAAAGACAGCTAAAACTCCGATTTGTACAATTTCGCACCTTCAAAATCTTCTGATTGGTTATAAGAAAATTGTCTATTAATTCGTCGCCTAACGGTCGCCAATATTGAAAATAAAAAATTATTTTTTTTCCGATTTCTTTTCATTATTAAAGTATTTGTGATAGTTAGAGTTAGTCTCGCCCTTATCCAAATTTGCTTACTTGCTTATCGAAGCCTATATTTTGCTGTTATATACAAAAAAAGTTCACTCAGGTAATTAAATCACTGCATTTATACTAATTTTTATTTTAATTATTGATATATAGCCGAGTCAATTTATTATTCCAAGGAAAAAAAACTTTTTTTGGAATTTGTTCATTTAAATTTCAACTTTCAATGCCGAACTCGTTAAGTAAGCGATTCGACTGTATTTCAAAACTAATTAGAGGTGTTAGTACTGCAGGCCCCCCTAAAATTAAATTTTAATTTAATTTCCCCCTGAATTTAAAAACTAAGAATATTTCACCACAGTTTGTGCTGTGCATTCTGCTTGGTTACCATTAAATGTTCTATATTTTGAAGGATTCAAAAGTTATTTTCTGAGAATATAACGCGCAGATTTCAACATGAAACCAGGTTTCAACTCATTACAAAAATATTTTCTTTATTGTTTATTTAATATTTACAATGGAAATATCGTGTTTTGGATGTAATTAATCTGTTTATTCTTTGAGTATTTTTGGAACATTAACTCGAACATTAGGAAGGAACATTAAACCAGTTTTAAAAGAATCGCACTTTTCAAAAAAATTTTTATAAAAAATCGAAATTTGTCCTTTTATTGTTCCTTTAATATTTATTCTTCAGTAGACTTCTGGATTTTGCCTGTTTCTAATGGTTTAGTTAAAATTCTCCTTGTTTTAGAATATTTTAAAAAATTACCTAAAATTGGAGTTTTCTAAAAAAAATCCTTATTGAAATAGGATTTTTGTGCAGATTATTGCTTGCTTAAATATTTAAATAAGTATTACTGATACAAAATAAAGAGAAACTCATTTAATGTTCACAGTTCACAACTTTTTTGTTCTAAAATGTTCCAACTTTTTTGTTCTAAAATGTTCAGTTTATTTTTATTCTCAGCTCTCTTTTCAAATGAAATAAAAAAAATATTATAAATACGTTTGATGAATTAAATGCCTATTAATATTCGAAATATGAGTAAACATAATACATAACATTTCAAGTTATGTCAAGTCTTAAATCATAACTGGAAAATAGTGCAGTTTTCCTATTATGTGTAGAATATTTATGACAATGTGCATGCAATTTCATGAAATTTATGCTATTTTATAAATTCTGCTGGATTTATACCTATCCATGTTGACAGCTATGTGTTTATTTTTTGTTGTGTTTATTTTCAGAATTCTATGTGTTAATTTCTATGTGTTAATTATCAGAACTATCTTTTTAAATTAAAAAAAATCTTTTAACTATTTTTGATAAATCAAATAAATATTACTATTCGAAATAATGAAAAAATTGTTTATGTTACGAAAATTGTAATTGTTTACATTGTTATGTATAATGTCAATCATATCGGGAAAATATTGCTGTCTTTCTATTTTGATGACTATAAAAATCCCTAAAATTCCATATGCGTAAAATATTTAGTACATTGTGCAACAATCATCATGAGATTTATATTATTTCGTAAAATCTACTGGATTTTTTCCTATCCATGTTGGCAGCTATGTATACACTAAATTTTGCTAAAGATTAATTCCTGATTCAAGCAAATTATTCAATGATCTTTTTTTTTAAATTTTCATTCGCCTTTTATTTCTGCAATCATAATCAATGCCTTTCTTTCATTTCTAATAACTGCAACTATGAGACATTATATATTAGCAGTGCACAACCTTTTTGAGTGAAGGGCCACATGCCAAAGTATTTAGACAGGCATATTGACAGCAATTGTTGGTAGTAATTGTTATATAAACATCATTGTTCTAGGCATTAAACTTTTTATGTCTCTTAACCTTGTAATATCTTTGCATAAAATTGAATACTTTTAAATGTTTAAAATTAGAAACTTCAAAACTGATTACTTAAAAAAAAATTTAAAAAAAAAACAGAATCCGAAAATTCAAATTAATTTATCAAATTTTTTTTAGATAAATTGAAATAATTAAAATCTATTGGAAAATTCATGTTTTTTTTATCATATTACATAATACAAAAGTCCATTTAAACATAAATTTTAACATTAAAAATTTGTTCATAGAATTTAAAAAATAAATAAAAATTCTAGTTACGAAAATAAATGCAAGTTAAATACTTTGATTTAAGGAAAGTTTATAGGGTTAAGAATGATTTAAATTAAAACAAAACCTCTTCAGCAGAAAATAATATTTAGCATGCAGTAGAGAAATAAATTTTTACAGTAAAAATTTAATAATATACAAATCATTTCCCAGCATATAATCATAAATGATATAAAATGGTCCAAAGTAGGTAAAAAATGGTTTTAAAAAAATTTCCTAATGGTTATCCTGTAATTTGCAAAATTTGTAAATATTGTGATAGTTTTATTCATTTGATCATGAGATAGCTTTTTCGAGCCTTAATTAAAATCGAATGATTTTGTTTAAATATTGATCGTAATATTGAACAGGCAAAACGTAATAGAATTAAAACGTAAAATTGTTAATACGAATCCCGACATGTGATTTTTTAAATCATGCGACATCAAAAAGAATAGGTTAAGTGTGTGTGCTGTAAAACTTGCACGTGTTCGTGGGACTAAAGAAATATGCACGAGTTTTGAATCTTTTTTTTTTTTTTTGCTTTTTGTATAATATAGATATACACATCTCGTTTTCTTTCTTTCTTTTTTTTTTCATTCTCTTCAGGATGGTGTCGATTTTGTTAAGATACGTAATTACTAGAGCCCGGATTTTGATAACCTAAAAAATCTCAATTAATGCCCCTAAAAAAAGCAAAAAATGTCCTTAAAAAGTGCAAAAAATGCTCTTAAAAAGGGCCAAAAATGCCCTTAAAAATGCAAAAATTAGGCAAAAAAATGCTTTAAATAAAGCAAAAATATTGAATTAAAAAAATATTTCGGTCTTTAAAATTATTATGAGTCATTTAAAAAATATAAAGCAATGCAATACTTGTTCTACGTTCATTAAAGTTTGAAAAATATGTTTTATATCCTAAAATAACAAAAAAGGGAAAATATATTGACACCAAAACAATTTCATTTTGTATAGAAACTTTAATGCATATAACAACCTCCATCTCATAATATTACTAAATATCAGAATTACATTGGATTATTAAATGTTTTTTGATAATTTGAAATGTAAACGAGCGTCTCTTGTCTGAAAGTAAATTTTCATTCCTGCAGAAGCTTCTTTCAACGTCTACTGATGTTATAGGTTCGTATTTGAAAAAGACGGTCTCACTTACTGACAATTCTTCTTCAATTTGAAAAGATGTTGCTTCACCTGTTAATATCCTAGAGATTTTCTTCACTGTTTGGAAGCCAGTGCAATAATAAAAAAAATAATAAAAATTGGAAAAAATTATCATGAAATTTAAAAAATGTTTTAAAATGCAAAATAAGCCAAAAAATTTAATGAAAAATGCCCTATAAATTTAAAAAAATGCTCTAAAGGACAAAAAATGTCCAAAAATGCAAAAAAATGCATATGTCATCAAAATCCGGGCCTTAGTAATTACTTTTTAAGTTACAAATTTTTTTTTCAAGCAGAAACTAATATCACGAGTTGTAATATTGTGTTAAAATATCATGATATTCTGAATCACAAGTAAAAATGGAGCAATAACGGAAAAAAAAAAAACGTTCGAAAAAACTCCTATATTTATGTTCAAATCGGCACAAATAGTACATTAGTACACATAGCACAAATAGTAATTATTTTAGTGCGCGATTCAAAACTCGTGTGCGGTTAAATTATAGTATTAAAAATATTAGATTTTTTTTTAAATCACTAGGGAAAGAATAGTAATAACTACCAAAAAAATTATTAAGATTCCTTCATATTTACGATAAAATTCGTGTAAATAAAGTGCATCAAAATGTTATATATTTAAATGCAGGATTCGAAGTTAAAGTAAAGCAAAGCGTATATAAAATATTGGGACTTTCAAAACCTTTTGGAAATGTGTAGCAATAATTAAAAAAATAACGAAAAAATAATTAGATTTGCGATAAAATCGATACAAATAAACCACATCAAAATTTTTTTTTTTATCTAAATGAGCGATTCTTTACTCGCGATTCGTAATAATATCGTGCGATAATATTGAAATTTTAAAATCCATGCTGAAATAAGTAACTATAACTGCCGAAAAAAGGATCAAAAGTCATTCAGATTTTCCATGACGTTTGCACAAAAAAACCTTTTCATATAACTTCCAAAAATTGCGATTTCAGAAACTACGTAAAAATGAATGGTAATTAACTACCGAAAAGTCATTGGATTTACGATGAAATCTGCACACACGAAGAGCGATAACTAAAATTCGAAATTCGCCTATTGTAATAATGATGTATTGAAAATATTGAGATTTTCAAAACTATGCATAAATCTGCAGCGTCAAGCATCGAAAAACTACATTGATTGAAATTGGGTGCTTCAAAAACTTAAATGCAAACATTTCAAATTTCCGATTTTTTTTTTTTTTCGAAAATAAAATTGAATTTTTTCTTCTTCAGATTGCGTCATCGGGCCTCAGGTTGTGCACCCCCATTACATATCCCTAATTCAAATGTTCATTATGCTATTTTCCACTATATTACATTTTGAGTCACGGTGGCTCAGGAGATAAAGCTGTCGCTTCCCAATGAGGTAAATTGGGTTCGATTCCCAATGATGGCCGTTCGAACCGAATTCCGCACCCGGCTAGTATAGACGACACTGCTGACTTCAAAAGTATATTCAGTGGTAGACGGTTTAAGTCCCCTTATCGTTACACCGTGAGAGATTTTCGCGGGTTTCCTCGCCATGTAACTTAAATGCCTGAGAATTCCATCAAAAAGTAAAGGCAAATTTCCCCCTATACTTAATACAAGAGTTCCCTTGTCTTTTGAATTGGGTTCAAAACTGTGGAGTTGAACAATACTTATCAAATTTAAATTGGTCAGCTGTTTAATGAGGGTTATACGTGATGCGTAGCATTTTTAAAAAGTGCTTAAAGGTGCTTATTTTTGATTTTCGTTTTTTAACAGCCTTTAAAGGTGCTTCTTTTATTGGGTGTTTTTAAAAAGTGCTTCATTTTCCTTTTTCGATTTTATTTTTTCCTTTATTTTATGGTTGTATTGTCTTTGAAAATTATTTTACATTTTGATAATGTATATACTGCTTAAAATATTTTTTGTGCTTATTTTTTGTTGAAAGATTTGGCTACCCACCCTGTTATAATATAAAATGTTAAATTTTATTTGTTATTGAACAATTCATATATGCTGATCTCGAATTTCGGTATTTTTATTAAATTTATTTTCTAAGGAAAAAAAAAGCGCAACTTTAAAATAAGAGTTTATTTCTGAAATGGGTCCAGAGATGATAGTGCTTTGGAAAAAATCCGGATTTCCAGATTTTTCGCTATCCGCGATCCTGAAGTTTTCGGGACTCCAAGGCCAAAAAGGTTTCAAGAAATCATCGGTCACATTTATGTATAAAATTTCTTCTATATTTTATTTAGAAATATTTGATCTAGCATTTATACTTGGCATCGCTTTCATTTGTAAATATTTTTTCTGGTAGAATGAAAGTAATAGACATGAAAGTAATAATTATCCATTTGAATTATGCTGCATATAATTGATTTAGAATTTCATGACTTGAAATTTTCAGTAATTTAAATTTGTATTAATTTTTTAAAATGCGTCATTAATGATTTTATTCAAGAAAGATTCAGGATTTTTGAGTTGGGCTCACAATCACCCCTGTAGAGATGCTTATTTTCAATTTTTGTTTTTTTAAAGCCCTCAAAGGTGCTTTTTTATTGTGGGTGTTTTTAAAAAGAGCTTCATGTTCCCTTTTCGAAAAATATTTTTTCTTTACCTCGTCGATTTTCTGTGCGTATTATGCAAAAGCGTGTTTTTCACATTTTTCTATTCAACGTTTTCACAATTTATTGAACCACAATCCATGTTGGTCTAAAGACACAATTTTTTGGAAATAAACTCAAGGTCTATTAAAATAGAAAAAGTCAAACATGCAATGCTTTCAGTTGATCCGTTATCTAATTAGTATGCCAAGCTTGCTGAAATGTGAATTAATGAAGCACACATCTTTCTTTTTTATTTCCTTATCAGCAATTTTTCGAGAACATTCCGCCACTCCCTTTCAACAACAACTCGTAGTTTTGAATGAATGTTCACTTACTTTAGTTTCGAATTTCTAGTTTATTTAATTTGAAATAAACATTGGATCGACTTAATTCGTGGGATAATCTTTCTCACTTTTGTTTGAAGGAATTCTTTGGTCAACTTCTATGGTTGTTAAAATAGATTCCTTTCAGTTTTGTATCAATTATGATTGATTCATTATTCAAACAGAGCGGATATTCAGCAAATAATATATAGAAAAACCTGTTTTTTTTATTTTAAGACGAAACATTTAGCTGAAATTATAGAAAAATAGATTTAAAAAAATATAGTATACAGTCCAAATTATTAGACTCATTATAAAGAGTCTAGATAAAATCTTAATTTTCAAGTTTATTGTTTTTAACCGACTGGTTTTCTCTTGATTACGTCTTGATTACGTGTTTTAATTTCTTAAATTAAACGATGTATTATAGAATATTTATTATAACGGGTATTATATTAGTATATTTTAATGATTAGATTAAATTACTGCAATATTTTAATTATGGCATGTTTTGCACGAGTTTATGGACACTTTCATATTTAGACATGAATGTAATGGGTTTTTATTCAGGATATTTTTTAAGTACTTTGCATTCATTAGGCCACTGAACTGAAGTATTCTTTTTAAATTACCTGTTTTCTCCGAAAAGCTCAAAAGAAAAATGTTTAATAATTTCATATCTTCCGTCATGTGATTGACTTTTTCTAAATCACCAAAATGCGACTCTCGAAATTATATTTAAAAATTATATCCACATAGCTGCCAACTCTACTGGATATTGCCAGTTTCGCCTGATCTACTGGTTTAATTAAAATTCAGAAAAAGTTTCCTGAAAAAAAAGAATCCCTATTGAAATAGGATTTCTGTACAGATTATTGCTTGAATATTAAAATGAGTATTACTAATACATAATGAAGCGAACTTAATTTATTGAAATCAGTTCAAAGCTTTCGTAGTTGCTTCGTAATTCATTTACGTCGCACTAGAGCTGCACAATGGGCTATTGGCGACGGTCTGAGAAACATCCTTGAGTATGATCCGAAGACATCATGCCATCACAATTTTGATCCTCTGCAGAGGGGATGGCATCCCCTCTTCGGTAGTCCAACGGCCTGCACGCGATGTCGAGCACTTTACAGTAGAACAGTTAAACGAGGACCCATACCGCACACCCTTGGTCCCTACGCAGACTGACGCAAGTGGTCACCCTCGCTCACTCTGACCGCAAGCAATGCTGCTTAACTTCGGTGATCTGTTGGGAACCGTGTTTAATGATCTTGACCACTGCGGGACTTTTTTTGTTCTAAAATGTTCAGTTTATTTTTATTCAGAACTCTCTTCTTAAATTAATTTTTAAAAAAATCTGCTAACTATCTTTGATGAATGAAATAAATATTAATATTCGAAATTATGAGAAAATTGTAATTGTTAATATTGTTATGTATAATTTACTTAGGTTAAAACAATGAACCGACAAATAAGATACCTACCAGAGGTACCACCCCCCAGCAGCTCGGTTGCCACTCAAACTGAGGAGGTAAGTTTTTTTGACCACTTTATCATAAGTATCAAATTGTAATTTCATGTGTAATAAAAAAAATTTGAAAATTTTGAGTGTGCAAATGTTGAAAATTTGAGTCTTCACTTTTTAATTCTTTCAATCTGCAGAATCTTCCTTTGTAAGTCTACTTCGTCCTTCACAAATTTGTTTATCTTCATTATTATTTTGTTAAACGAATAAACCCTTTCCAGGGCAGAAAACAAGAAAGATGGATGTAAACGAATTAAGTTTCGTCTTCGACAGACGATTCTTCCATTATTCGTCCAAAATTAATATTCTGCATTCAGCAGTATAGGCTTAATACCAAATATTTGTATGTTGCATCTATAATTTAGAAGCAGCAATTGTTGTTTATTTTTTAAAATTTAATTTTTTTAATTATAATTTTACAGTGTTGAGCGTAATCTTGTATATCTTTACTATTTAAAAACTCCTTGAAAAAGTTTTTTTTTTTTGCAATAACGGACCCTATTTGCACAAATAAATAAAATCGGACCCTGGTTGAAAGAATGTGAGTAATTTTTTCACAATTTCACGAAAAACGGACCTTTCACAAAATGTCTGGACAGACCCCTGATATATATATATATATATATATATATATATATATATATATATATATATATATATATATATATATATATATATATATATATATATATATATAACATAAAAAGCTTCTATTAATCTTTTTATGTTAGTTTCTTTGCTATAAAACAACTCCTACTTTATTACTAATTAATTATTCAAACCAAAATACTTTCTCACACTTTTAAAACCTACATCCTGTTTCTAAATCTATTTTTGGCCCAACTATGCATAAATTTAAATAAAGATCTTTTTTCCCTTTTAAGCCGTGGGAATCACTCGAGCAAGTTCATTAACCAATAGTAACTTCTAAGATTTCCCTTTCTTCTCTAAATAGAGACATTTTCGGATTATTTGCAAGATTTTCCCTACCAGAAAGACTGATCCTGAATGGAGTTAACATCACTTTTTCGCTGGTCTTCCATAAGAACATGATCTAAATAAAATACATCTGATTTCATTAAAATCCTGTGTCTGTTTCCCTGCTCGGTCCGACTGCATCATTTTACATATATACACTTAGATAAATTATTGATAGAAGGGAAAATTGTGCTAGAACATTTACGTTTATATAAAAATTATCATATTTGCCACCAACTTGACTAAATGGATCATGGTATATGACAATTAAGTCATTAATTAAATTTTAGTCATGTTTGTGATGAATTTTTATTCTTATTTAGGTAACTATTTTCATGCTTTAGGCTACTAAAAGCAACTATTTCATCCATTTTTTTTCTGTGGCAACCCTGAAAACTTAAAAAGTCTGTATGCATGATTATTTTTAATAAACTGATTTCTTAGACATTTGACGAAAAGTAAATTTTTACGATTCACTACAAAATGAAGAAAATTGTGACATTTTACCCATTGACAAAATGGTTGTTGTCTAATTATTTTTTGGAAGAGAAACTATTGTGTTTTCATCTTGGACATCTTTAACTATTAATCCTGAACTGCTCGGTACACAATTTCGCAGACATATTTAAATGCAGCTAAGACACATTCTGTGTAAATTCTTTTGATGACTGAACAGCCAATCGAGATCAATGTTAAAATTTTCGGATGGGTATAGTGGTGTTGGAGAATGTAAACTGCATCATATACCCGTTTCGAATTCACAAGTTCATATATTAAAAAATATGATTTGAAAGCTAGGCTCTCTTTTCTTCAATTTTACATAGATAGTGAATGAATCATTTAGATTGCGTGCAAGACAGTCTACGGTTATGAGCAAGTTATCCCTAACTGATGATCAACCCCCAGTTTTCATATTTGCATGAAAGGGGTTCGGAGAGTCACCATTCGCTCTTCTGCAGGGTTCAATTCTCTCAACCACTTTGGTACTTATGTGAGGGACGGGCTTCATGCTTGCGTTTGTGAACGGAATCCTTTCGTTTTTCCGTTTGTGCGTAACGCTTCTTAAGGTATTCTTTGGCTTAGGCTTTTTCAGCCTCGGTTAGTTTTAGGCCTTGGGGATCGGTTTTTTTTCTTGTTTGGTCAATCAGTTTGGGGGCCCTCTTTATTTGTCATATTCTCCTGAATTAGTATTAAAAACTTTGAACTGTAGTTTAGAATTTCTGATTCTTAATTTAAAATAAAATATCGTTTAATTGATGAAATTCTCTTTTAATCTCTCCATAATTTATTCTCTTCATAAATGAAATTCTCCTTTATTCACAACTCAAGAAGTAATTATGGGATCTCTCTGGTCTCAAAAATAAACTTTCCCAACTTAATGCATAACAAAAGTTAAAAAAAGAATTCTAAAAAAAAAATTATCAAATAGCAGCGCTCGTCATACCAATGCATGCGCACTGTTTACAATTGCTCTTGATTATTGTAGTTGAAAAGTTCGGACGCCATGAAATCCAAACCAAGCCAATAGGTAATAATAAATATTTACTAGAATTTTTTTTTACAGAGATTGGTTTTTGGACAAATGAATTTTATAAGCAAAATTTTTTTGATTCCTTTAAAAAGTTTTCGAGATATAGTGAAATACGCAAGAAGTAAATTGTAAATTAGGGGGTTCAAACTTTGGACTACTCTCCTGAGCAAATTATGGGGACCATATTTCCCAGGTTTCAACTAACTCCGATATTTTGGGAATCAATAATTCGAATCCGTCGAGAAAAAGGTATGTTTATTCAGAGAAAGAACGTTTTAGTGTCCGATTTCGTAACTTAAAATATTATTTTGCACTTATTAATTAGCATATTCGAGGTCACCCCTTCGAAGCGTTAAGATTGAGTCCTCGAATATGATGATCTGATCAAAAGTTATTCAGGGTGGTCTGTTTTATTTTATTTTTTTGTACTGTACATTCAAGCATTGTAAGTACACATCACACATTTCCTATAAAATATATTATGAAACATAGATAATGCAACTTAAAATGAAATTCTTTACTTTTAAAATTAGGAACTTAAAATTTTGTTTAAAGCTTATCAATGTTTTTTTAATCATGTTAATCAATAAATCTAGGCTAAAATTTGAAAACTTTTGATTTGAGCAGTTTTTACCTAAACTTGGAAATTTAACACGGCGTGACTTAACCTAAGTTAAATAAAATGCTCTTACACCTAGAAAATTAGAAGAGATTCTGAATTTACAATGTTAAGAGATAATAAAAATCAAAATAATCTGTGGAGAGATTTTTAAAAAAATCCACTTTGAACATTTTTGCGCACGAAGTATGATATTTTGGAAAATCTGGCTTTGTTTTATATCAATAGAAAGGAAAAAATGATATAATAATAATTTTTCAGTTGTAATACTATTAAACTTTTGTTATTTCAACATTTTACTGCTGATAAAATATGAAAATATCATAATTTTATTATAATTACATCAATTTAAACATGTGAAGCATTATATCTACAAACAACACTCAAAAGGTGTTTAGGATAATCCGGGTGATTTGCAGCAACCTTATTCATTTCCCAATAAGACTATAAGAAATCAAAATGTACGGACTCCATCGCCTGCTCCCCCAAAAATGCTAATCCTTCACCGTTTTTGTCACAGAACTGTTCAATGTGAAAAAAAACTGAATGAACCTTTGGTGTAGCGCTGAAGTCCATGTAGCTCTTTTTGAAAGCTTCTATACATGCTTTGTAATTTTGGTCAAGATTATTTCCGAAGTATGCAGAAACCACTTTTTTGAAGTCGTCAAATACTTCAGTATTCAGGGGTCTGTCCAGACATTTTGTGAAAGGTCCGTTTTTCGTGAAATTGTGAAAAAATTACTCACATTCTTTCAACCAGGGTCCGCTTTTATGAATTTGTGCAAATAGGGTCCGTTAAAGCAAAAAAAAAAAAAAACTTTTTCAAGGAGTTTTTAAATTGTAAAGATATACAAGATTATGCTCAACACCGTAAAATTATTATTAAAAAAATTAAATTTTAAAAAATAAACAACAATTGCTGCTTCTAAATTAGAGATGCAACATACAAATATTTGGTATTTAGCCTATACTGCTGAACGCAGAATATTAATTTCGGACAAATAATGGAAGAATCGTCTGCCGAAGACAAAACTTAATTCGTTTACATCCATCCTTCTTGTTTTCTCCAGGGTTTATTCGATTAACAAAATAATAATGAAGATAAATAAATTTGTGAAGGGTTCGATTAAAAGAAAAATCATTTTGTGAAGGGTCCGTTTTTAAGTTAAAATATTTTGTGAAGGGTCCGTTTTTATGAAAAGATATTTTGTGAAGAGTCCGTTAACGGACCCAAATTTCTTCTAAACAGACCCCTGGTATTGCTAGATTTTTAAACTGGCGCAGAAGATCTACTTTATCCAATATATCTACGTCTAATTTCACGCGGAACGTGACAAGCTTTTGCTATGTCAGCGATTCATTTTCACACTTTTCCAATATATGCGTGAAAACAGTGTTAACAACGCCAAGCATTAGGTCTAATTCTGGCGGTGGAATAATGTCTAGGAATGTTTTGCCTCCAACAGTTGTAATTAGCGGTTGTAATTAACAGTTGTAATGCAATTAAAATAATCTTTCGCTTTGTTTTTTTTTTTTTTTTTTTTTTTTTTTTTTTTTTTTTTTTTTTAGCCTTTTCCTTCAGTCAGCCAACTTGTATAATAGGATGAAACATTTTCGAGGGATCTCAATTTGCCACAGCTGCTTAGCTCATCTTTCTTGGCATAACAATAAGCTCATGGGCATGCGCTGCTGTGCGACATTATACCTGCTAAGATATTAGCTAACTTCAAATCGGTCGCAATTGTGCCATGGAAAGGACTTATATTCAACGTTGAAATGAGTTGATCTACATTCTTATAATTTTCTTGTGCACTCGAAGCGGCTGCTAGAATGAATAGTCGTTTAACTCCAGAATCCTTAAATTTCCTTGCAGCTATCCCCTCATCATACTTAGCACGCTTGCACTCGAAGTCCCAACTCATTTGATTGTACGGAAAGACATATTTTTCAAAATCCACCTCCATCAATACCCATTTTTAAGTGAACATCTTTGCAGTTAACTCCAAGCGCATCCTAGACTTCATCGCCTTTTATACAAACGAAAGGAAATTTCTTAAAATCAAAATAATCGTCGACAGCTGTGATATTAAGTTTTGTTTTTAATCCTGGTTCAATTGCTTTTCTACTTCGTGTACTCACGTGAAAGGAAGCTGCCATTTTTAAAGTTGCACGATCACTTAAATTCAAATCGCTTTTGATTTTCAAGATATCATCCACAGATAAATGTAGAGTAATTCGCTCTGCGACGCAAGGTTAAACCACGCAATACTTGTATCTCTAAAGTCGAATTAAGTTTTTATTATTTTTGTTTTTTTAAATGGTGGTTCATCGACTATAATTAACAATTAATAAACTTCTAATAATTATAGAATTTATTATAAACGGTTATTATGAATAGTTAATACAAATATATTATTTTTTTCCTATTTATAAGTATAAAATGATTCTAACATCTTTGAAATATCGTACTTCGTGAGCAAAAATGTGGATTTTTTTAAAAATCTCTTCACAGATTGTTTTAATTTTTCGATTTTTATTATCTAAGAACATTGTAAATTCAGAATCTCTTCTAATTTTCTAGGAGCATTTTATTTATTTTAGTTACGGCGCATCGTGTTAATTTTGTTGCATAAAATAGTAGAAAAATAAGTTTCTAGCTAAAATTCTTATAATTTTTTAAAATTATTTTCGAAATACTGTATATTAAAATAAAATCTAAATTTAAAACATTTAACTCAGTACTATTTCTAATCTTTTGTAAAAGAAAAAAGCATAATGAACACTTTGAAGTTTTTAAATCAAAATACAACATTATAATATGCGTTGTAAATTTAATTATTTACTTTTACTTGCTTAATCATTAAAAGCTAATAACATCAGTTAAATATGATTTAGAAATAAAATTAAGAATTTTTATTTTGAATCTAAGGTGTATAATTAATAAGAATTTTTATTTGGAACCTAAGTGAACCGAAGATTTAAATTACACGATTATAACTAATTTTAATGCATACATTTTTTTTTTACTAAGATTACGTATAATAATGAAAAAATTTAGTGAATTCACATAAAATGATAAAAGTATTTAAACTAAAATAACATGTTTTGTTATTTGTCTCTTTATTTAAAAAAAGGATGGCAAAATTCCTTATAAGAAGATGCTATATAATTGTTTGAAACATTGATAGTTCTCGACTTAAATAACATTTTATATAAAAAAAAATTCTTGATAATCAAAAAGAGAATTATTCCCTTTTTATTTTCAGAAATCAAAATAAAATACAAATAATTATAAATAGCCACACTTTTGACAACCTATAATAATTAGTTAATAGCAGGACCTATTATCAATAATAGAACCTATAATAACCTAGTTAATATTTCCTGAATAATAAATGCACAGTAATAAATATAAAATTTCCTAATAAATATGAATATCCAAGCAATTTTTCCTGTATAATGAAGTAATTTTCTAAATAATGAAGAAAAAAAAATTTTCTTCTGCTTATAAATTTTATTTAATAACGGAATTTATTAAAAGATAATTTTATTTTTGATCCAAATTTCTTTTTATTACATGAAATGTACTTTTATATATATTTTTTAGCTTGTACAACTAAAATATATAATTAAATTCGCTTGAAATTATGAAAGAAAAATTATTTCAACGCATCGATATAAGTTACAGAGCGAAAGTAAAAAGCGATTTGTTTGCGAAATATTGGCCTGAAAAAAAAATGCGCCAAATCCGATGCACGTGCTACATTGAAAAAGCAGTAAAAATATCAGAATATTTATATCAATATGAAATTTAAATTGTTATAAAAATACCTACAAATGTTAACTACATTATAATCTATTAATTTAAATAAAAATATAAAAAAAAAATAATAGCTATTTTGCTAGTTAAAAACCAATTTAATTCATTAAATAAACCTCACGTGCCAACGTACAAATTGCAAATACATGTCTAAATGTGACTGTAAAATAATGAAAATCCTAATTGTGAAAGGTAAAAAGTCCTCATTTTATGAATTTTTCTTCATATCAGTATGCACATCAGTATTCGACTATTTTTATTGAATTTTACTGTTCAAAACAAAACTCAGAATCCACCTCCATTCAAAAATACAGGGGATGATAGGGTTTACTGGAGCGAAAATCGTCCCGGAATCATGTGCAATGTATCTGCGCACCTGGAAAGTTAGGAATTTCGGTATTTAGCAAAATTAGTCATTGATTTTAACTATTTTTTAAAAAAATCATGGGAAGTAATGAATTTAGGTCGCGAAAAATCTAATTTTTAAAATGGAATTTACCCCTCCCCCCAACTTCACGGTGTTCCGAATATCTGACTTTGTAAAAAAAAATCTCACTCAGTCATTTGATTAAAATATGAAATGTTTTTATCACGTTCTTTAAAAATTATGGTGTTCTTAAAAAAATGAAAGAATAAACATCATTTCTAGAGCGAATTGTCTTTTAAACTTCAGTGATTTCAGAATTTTTGTTATTATTAATATTTTTTTAATTTTATCAATTAAAACTTATAGCTGAATTTAGCTTAGCTATTCCGAAATGAGAACAGAAAAATCGGGAGTATTTCTCTCCTTTCTGATGAACAAGAAAAGTATCTTTAGAATGTAATTCTGCAGAAGAAGAAAAAATTATTGTTTGCTTTTGTATATTTTTCGACTATTTTATTGCTTTAAACTCTTTTACTCTGTTTTTCAATTTTAAAATCTTTAAATATGAAGATGCAGAGTAAAACAGTGTACTACCTATCATTTCAATGAATGTTATTATGATGCTTTTTTAAATTTATTGTTGTGCTTCGTTAAATCCAAATCAATTGGAATAAGTCGTGGAGAATCACGGGAAGTCGTGGATTTGAAAATCTAAAATGTAGCAGCTATCCTGCACGTGATAACGTTCTTTGTGACAGGGAAGGGAGGCGTGGTTCTCTCTACGTAAATCACTCCCCGTTTCCTTTTTTCGCCTCGCCCACTCCTCAAGTTTCAATCTTTGTCTTGATTTAGATGACATTTTACCGAATGCTTGTTTTAATTGCATCACTTTTCTTTATGCATTTAACGATAAAAGAAAAGAAAAGAAGAAAAAAGCTGGACTCGGTTTTTTTAAACATTATTTATACTGCAAATATTTTTTTTTTTTAATTTTGGAATTGAAAACTGAAAAGAAGAATAAATAAGTTTTGTAAAGAAAACTTATTAAATTCATTTAGGGAAGAAAATACAGTCAAACCCCGCTATAGCGAACTCCCGGATATAGTCAACGAAATGTTCGGTCCCGTGTCTTTCTATACACTTATAAAGTAATTTTTTGTGGATATATTCAGGGGTCTGTTTAGGAGAAATTGGGTCCGTTAACTGAGCGGATCCTTCACAAAATAATTTATCTTTTAATCGGACCCTTCACAAATTTGCTTATCTTCATTATTGTTTTGTTAATCGAATAAACCCTTCTCGGAGGGGGGGGGGAGAGAAATACAGATGTAAACGAACTAAATTTTGTCTTCCGCAGACGCTTCTTCCTTTATTCGTCCGAAAAGAATAGTCTGCGTTTAGCAGTATAGGCTAAATACCAAATATTTGTATGTTGCATCGCTAATTTAGTTGCTGCAATTGCTGCTCATTTTTTAAAATTTAATTTTTTTAATTATAATTTTACAGTGTTGAGCATAATTTTGTATGTCTTCGCAATTTAAAAACTCCTTGAAAAGCTTTTTTTGCAATAACGGACCCTATATGCACAAATTCACAAACGCAGGACCCTGGTTGAAAGAACGTGACTTAACGTTTATGTTATTCACAAATTACGAGTCATTTTTTCACAATTTTGCAGAAATGAACCTTTTACAAAATTTCTGGACAGACCCCTGCATCTATAGAATGGAATGTAGCGAAAAGCATTTTCTCTTGTTTGCTTCTTTTATCACACTTTTCCATCTAAACAAGGGCCTACACATTCATGCACATTTATGTATGCACAAATTTTTCTCTACATCAGCTAAAGATTACTAATTTTTTTTTTTTTTTTTTTTTTTTTTTGTCGGCAAGAGGAAGAGTAATAAAAAATAAAAGCTAATTAACACACTAAGTATTATTTTTCAGTCATTTTTGTACTGCATTTTATGGGTCATTTATTTAAATAATGTATAATAAAAAAAGGAGTTCGGAACGATTAGATAAAATTGTTTGCGGAACGGATATAGTGAACTACCAATTATAGTGAACTTGAAGGTTCACTATAGCGACAGTATATGCTAAATATCCTTAAATTTTTTTTTTCTTTTAAAGAAAGTTGAATGAAAAATATCATGTTTCTCTTTGTCATTTTATAGCATTGTGCATCGAAAAAATCTAGTATGATAATGAGGAGGTTGCTTAGCTTTCAGCTTAATTTCAATTTTCGTTTCTTAAAAGCCCTTAAATGTGCTTTTCTTATTGGGTATTTTTAAAAAGTGCTTGAATTTATTTCCCTTTTCGAAAACGAGATTTTTTTTTCTTTTCCATGCTGTTTTTTGCCACGTATTATGCAATAGCTTCGTATTCACATTGTTCTATTCAACGTTTTCACAATGCAATATCCCAGAGGTGGGATTAGTTATGGGAACATGGAGGACTTTGTGACTCGACAGATTTAACGTCAGTCATCATTTACTACACTGGGAGTCTTCGGCTAACGGAGATCGAACCCTCTTGGACATGGGCTCAGTGTCCTACCCTCAGCCCTCGTTCATAACTATTTTATAATCGTCGTTCAACAGCCGACCCAATTTTATGGGTTTACGATTACTAATGTTCAACTTGAAATTTTGAACCCAATCCAGAAGACTCTTGGATCGAGTATTGAGAGAAATTGAATTTCGTGGATGACTTTTTGATGGAGCTGATCCGTATTTGCGTTACATGGAAAGGAAGACCACGAGAAACCCCTACAGTTAGCTTAGCCTGACGATGGCCAGATGCGGAATTCGTATCGCCTGGGATTCGAACCGGGTTCGCCTCATTTGACTCATAACTATTATGGCTCACACTTATAAAAATGTCTTATGAATGTAATTACTATGTTTGCAATGATGTAGAAACGATTGAAAATCTATCTACTATCACTCATTTTCGATTCCATCATTAAAGACCGGAAAACGAGTGAATAAAAGATAAAAGAACAAATTATAAAACAAATGTTCGTTATAAAACATTAAATCCTTAGAAAGAGATCATCCATGAGTTATGAAATTTGCATGATTAAAAAATGTTAAGGGGATAAAATATTAAATTGATTGTTTTCTCTTTTAGTTGGCGGGGGTTTCAACGTCCCCCAAGAGACCCAGGGTAAGTCATGTTTTGTTTTTATTAAAAAAAGTCGATATTATATATATGTACCGAGGAGCCATTACATTATGACCACCCTGCTAATAACATGTAGGACCACCTTTAGCCCTCAAAACTGCTAGCACCCCCCGTGGCATTGATTCCACAAGATGCTGATAAGTAGTCTGAGGTATCTGGTACCAAGCGCTCACGAACTGGTCGTGCAATTCCCTCACATTGCGAGGGGGTAGCGTGGCAGCACGAATTTGGTTTTCCAAGTAGGACCACAAATGCTCTATTGGATTAAGGTCAGCAGAATTTAGGGGCCAAGACATGACTTGAAAGTCACTGGAATGTTCCTCGAACCAATCCATGACGATTCGACCCTTATGACATGGTGCATTATCCTGTCGGTAAACACCATCCCCCGCAGGATCAACTGTTGCCATGAATGGGTGAACCTGGTCTGCAACTATGTTCAAGTAGCTTAGAGACGTCAGGGATTGTTCTATGAGGATTATGGGTCCTGATGTGCCCCATGAAAACAATGTTCCTGGGCGAGAAACCATGAAAACCTGGGCGGGCCCATTGTTATAGATGGAGGGTGCTCATAATATAATGGCTTTTCGGTGTATATATATACTGCAAAATATTTGTAAAATTTATGTATTGAAAATCATATTGTAGTGTTTTTATATATTATTAAAAGTTATGCTATATTGAGCTTCAAAATTTTGTTTAATTTACTCTAATTGAATAACGTATGAGCAATCCATTACTTTTTTATGTCTATGTAAAAACTTTAAATACAGTGCATTTAACATGGTGCGTAGCGTTTTTAAAAAGTGCTTAAAGGTGCTTCTTTTAGATTTTTGTTTTTTAAAAGCCTTTAAAGGTACTTTTCTCATTAGGTGTTTTTAAAAGTGCTTAATTTTCCCTTTTCGAAAATGTGATTATTTTTCTTCACCATGTCGATTTTTGTCACGTATGATGCAAAATCGATGATTTGCTTTTGCGATGATTTGCTGCAAAATCGATATGATGCTTTTCACATTCTTCTTTTCAACGTTTTCACAATTCATTCCACCACAATCCATTTCAGCCTACCCTCGGTCCATAGCGTATAAAAGCGCCAATCATTTTACATGTTTGATGAAATACTTGTGAGTCCGCATGTGCATCTGCTGAGCAGAAGTCGGTGAGATTTTAGCACTCTTATCTGCAATTCTGCTGCATGTTGCAAAATATTCTCAATTTCAGTTTTTATTTTCCACCGACGGAAATCAAACCGAAAAATCTCTCAGTCATTTTTTGGTGGCTAATATAATCAAGAAAATAGTTCTTTGTCAGAAACTAGTTATTTTATCATGATCATGTAAAGTATTTGAAAATTATTTTGCATTTTGTTAATGTATACAGGGGTCTGTTTAGAAGAAATTTGCGTCCGTTAACAGACCCTTCACAAAATATCTTTTCATAAAAACGGACCCTTCACAATATATTTTAACTTACACAAAATATTTTATCTTTTAATCGAACTCTTCACAAATTTATTTATCTTCATTATTGTTTTGTTAATCAAATAAACCCTTCCCAGGAAGGGGGTGAGAAAGACAAATATTAAAGGAACTAAATTTTGTCAGACGCTTCTTCCTTTTTTCTTCCGAAATGAATATTCTGCATTCAGTATAGGCTAAATACCAAATATTTATATGTTGTATCGCTAATTTAGTAGCTGCAATTGCTCTTTATTTTTTAAAATTTAATTTTTTTAAGTATAATTTGACAGTGTTGATCATAATCTTGTATGTCTTTACAATTTAAAAATTCATTGAAAAAGTTTTTTTACAATTACGGACCGGACCCTATTTGCACAAATTCACAAACGCGGACCCTGGTTGAAAGAATGTGACTTAACGTTTATTTTATATTCACAAATGACGAGTCATTTTTTCACAATTTTACAAAACCGGACCTTTCACAAAATATCTGGACAGACCCCTGGTATATAGAGCTTAAAAATATTTTTTTTTGAGTGCATAGAAAGTACTTAAAAGGCGCTTATTTTTTGTTGAAAAATTTGGCTACGCACCCTGTAATTTTATTTTTGCAATAAGAAACCATTTTCTAACTTTTATAGTACTATAAAGAACAAAATAAGCAGTCAAATTTTTTTTCCATTTTTAAGTGTTAAGGGGTTTAAAAAAGTATTTGACTATAAAATATTCTTTTGTTCCTCTAAGAAGCATACTTTTATTTACTTTCAGGAGGACTGTGACAGTGCTGCTGGTCCCAGTGCCAAGTAAGTAAAATTTTTCTCTATTTATAATTATTACGCTATGTTGTATTTTATAACAAGCAAAACAACGCGCAACGGTAATAGAAAAATAATCCCATGGAAAAAATGTATTATTATTTTGTATCGGTCAAAACTTATTGCATGCAGATATTTACATAATTTTAACTGTGTAATTTTAAATGATAAAATACATATTTGAAGCTAAATTATGGACTAGTTTGAGACTAAATTTTGTCTTCGGCAGACGCTTCTTCCTTTATTCGTCCGAAATTAATATTCTGCGTTCAGCAGTGTAGGCTAAATACCAAATATTTATATGTTACATCGCTAATTTAGTAGCTGCAAATTGCTGTTTATTTTTTACAATAAAAATTTTTTAACTGTAATTTTACTGTGTTGAGCATAATCTTGTATGTCTTTACAATTTAAAAACTCCTTGAGTTTTTTTGCAATAGCGGACTCCATTTGCACAAATTCACAAAAGCGGACCCTGGTTGAAAGAGTGTGGCTTAACGTTTATTTTATATTCACAAATTACGAGTCATTTTTTCAAAATTTTACAAAAACGGACCTTTCACAAAATGCCTGGACAGACCCCTGGGTGCTGATCTAGGAGTTTTCTAGATTAGTTCAAAATAACAAGGCTACGAAGTTGAACATCAGTAGTTCGTCGGCTATTTTGTGCGCTGTTCAGTGAGGATTATATTATAATGATATAAAAATTTTCACCGCAATAATTATCAGAAACTAGTTTTTTTTTTTAAATCATTATTATGCAAAGTTTTTTAAATTTTTTTGATTTTATGTCATTAAATTAAGATCTTAAATTGAAAAAAAAACGTTTCTTACTGCACAGATCCTAATTATTATTATTATTATTATTTTTTTTTTGGAAAGTGATTAAAATTATTTTTTTGAGTGCTAAAAAAAGTGCTTATTTTTTTGCTGAAAAATCTGACTGCGCTCCCTGATTAAAAATTGTAACTTCATGGGTATTGTCACCCTTTAAACTACGCCCCTGATTTTCAAGCACAATTTTTACATTATTATTTTTTTTCTTTTTAAGGTATCAGGCAGCTGGACCCTCGAGGAGGAGGCAGCCCTCTTCTTCATCTGCGGAGGTGAGTTCATTTTTCTAAACTATAATCAATTACTTTTAATATTTTCTGTTTTATGTGGCATCTTTTTTGTAGATTTATAAAATCCTGCGGCAGAATTTTTTCGAGCTATCTGTGATTAAACTCTCTAGAGCTAATATCTTTCTGAAAGATACTTTTAATAATAAAACAACAAACATATATGCAGGGTATCTGCTCACCTGGAAAGTCATAGATTTCATTGTTGAGCAAAATTTGTAATGAAATGTCATAATTTTAACTGTTTTTTTTTTTCTTTTCCTTTTTAAATGGAAAGTCGTGGATTTAGGTTGCTGAAAAATCTAATTTTAAAAATGGAATTTGCCCCCCACCCATTTTCACAGTGTTCCGAATATCTGAATGTATAACAAAATCCCCAGTCTTAGTCATATTTTATTAAAATATAACATGTTTTTATCATGTTCTTTCAAAAAAAGAACATCGTTTCTAGAACCAATAACCTTTTAAACGTCCCTGATTTCAGATTTTTTTTTTTAATCTGTTTATTATTTTTATTTTATCAATTTAAAATTCTAGTTAAGGCTTTTAATATTACACTTACTTTAAGAAGAAATAAAACAGGTTTAAAAAACTACATATTTCTGAGTTATTTGCTTTATTATTTTTTTGAGCTATTTTATTGCTTCAACTCAGTAAATATGAACATGCAGAGTAGAACAGTTTTGGTTATACCTATCATTTCAATTAATGTTATTATAATGCTTTATTAAATTTATTGTTCTTTTTTCGGAGAAAATAGTAACTTCGGTAAGTGTCATGAATTTGAAAATCAAAAATGTAGCAGATGTGACTAAATTAAAATAACAAAAGCCAAAAAATTAAGTTTAAAAAATTAGTTTACCAAAAAATTAAGAAAAAACTGTAGTATAGGGTAAACGAACCAGTGAAGGAACACTTAAGATTCACTTGCCTTTTAAAAAATAATATTGATTTCAAAATTCGTAATTTTGGTTAAATGACAGTGTCAACATTTTTGCTAGTAATTGCAAATTTTGTAAAAAAAATGTAGAGAACTTACATAATATTGTTTTAAAGTTTTGGAGGTTCAAATAACAAGCAGTAAGAAGACCAAGTAAAGGAACAGCTCTTACCAGTGAATGAACACCCAGTAAAGGAACACTTAATTTTGGTTATTTTTTAATGCTCTTTATGAATTTATAAGCCTCACAAATATTTAAAAACAAGCCTATTCTTGAAATTATAACATATAAATACTTGGAAAATGTAACTTTTTTTGTAATCATGAATTGAAAATTAAAGTGCCAACATATTAACACATTCCTGTTCATTCACTGGGAAATCTATGCCCAGTAAAGGAACATGCCTGTTCCCTCACTGGTTAGAAGTTGTTTTTCGTATTTTTAATATACTTTTGATGCGGAACATCACTAAAGGTACAAGAAAATGTAAGTTTATCTTTTATTTTCATTAACTTAGAAAAAAAAAACCAGTAAAGGAACACTTGTTCCTTCACTGGTTTTTCATCGTTTGGTCATCCAGTGAATAAACACCCCCTTAAAAAAATAAAACGTAACTTCAATAACTATATTTTGAATTCTCCTTTTCACAGTGAGAAAAATAAAACTATTACATGCAATTAATTCCACTTCAAACATATAAATACAAACACCTTATAATTTTTTCAAAGAAACAAGGTGTTGCAGAGATAATAGCAAATTAAAAAATTTTTCCAGAGAAATCTATTTGACCAGGTAATCCAAAGCATTGCTAGATGACTTCCTATTGTTTGGCAGTAAGCTATTGTTACCAATCAATCTAAAGAAAAACTTTCAAATTCTTATTTTCAATCAATATATATGAAATGTTCCTTCACTGGTTGGTTTACCCTATATTTTTTTAGTTGAATGCATAATCTCGGTAATTAACATCTAATCTCTGTAATAGTAGTAAAAATTTTTATTTAGACAAATTTCCCATCTTTTGAAACTATATTTTTGAAAAAAAATGCTTGATCGAATTCAAATAGAAATTGATTGAATCTCATAAGAAATTAAATATGCATCTTTCAAAAAATAAAAAAACTTGTCCCTGCCAGGGGTCTGTTTAGAAGAAATTTGGGTCCGTTAACGGACCCTTCACAAAATATCTTTTCATGAAAACGGACCCTTCACAAAATATTTTAACTTAAAAACGGACCCTTCACAAAATATTTTACTTAAAAACGGACCCTTCACAAAATGATTTTTCTTTTAATCGGATCCTTCACAAATTTGTTTATCTTCATTATTATTTTGTTAATCGAATAAACCCTTTCCAGGGCAGAAAACAAGAAAGATGGATGTAAACGAATTAAGTTTTGTCTTCGGCAGACGATTCTTCCATTATTCGTCCGAAATTAATATTCTGCGCTCAGCAGTATAGGCTAAATACCAAATATTTGTATGTTGCATCTCTAATTTAGAAGCAGCAATTGTTGTTTATTTTTTAAAATTTAATTTTTTTTAATTATAATTTTACAGTGTTGAGCATAATCTTGTATGTCTTTACAATTTAAAAACTCCTTGAAAAAGTTTTTTGCAATAACCGGACCCTATTTGCACAAATTCGTAAAAGCGGACCCTGGTTGCAAGAATGTGAGTAATTTTTTCACAATTTCACGAAAAACGGACCTTTCACAAAATGTCTGGACAGACCCCTGCCTGCATAATCGTGCAAAACTGTAAATTAAATAAATTACCTTTTAAATTTTTTGTGTCATCATTAGAAAAAATAATAAATATTTTTTTCTTCGTGGAATTATTTTTAAATAAAAGAAATTTAAAATTGTGATCAAAAATTTTACCATTGGCTTATAAAATCCCCAAATAACACTCACAGACACACACAAAAAAATAAAATTTATTATAGGGAGCAGATATTTCAGATCGCTCTCGATTAAACTACCCAGATAGCAAAATAAGGTTTATTTTCACTCTGCAGAAACCTCTTAATGTAAACCTAAAAAGGGTTGTTATGCGGTTTACGTGTAAACCTTCTGACCTTAAAACGAGATCCGTGACAAACTGCTCTATTTTATGCACCTAATCTATAAACTTGGAAAAAAAACATTCTATATAAAAACCTTAAATCGAAGTTGACTTTTTCAAGCGTTGAAAAATCCTTGAATAAAGCTAGCCTCGAGGTAATCTTAAATGTAGGTCATTATAAGGTTTCTTTTCGCCTGTATGCTCAGCTAAAATCAACCTTGTCATGAAATTTTAATAGACGATGCATTTTGATCTTATCGCTGGTAAAACGTCATTATGGCAGGGTTGGGTTTTTGACGTCAAAAAGTGGTTTTTGACATGACAAGGGTATAATACTGGTTTAAACTGTCAAAAACTGAAGTTTGCCAAGAAAATATATAAACTTCAAAACTATCAACAGTTGCCATGCATTATATTGAAATTTAATTATACTATAGGTAATCAGCAGGTTTTAAAATATTTTTTAATTAAAATTAAGGTAAAATAACAGATTTAAAATCTCAGAAATTTATATTCAAATGCATGTGCAGAAAAATTTAGCACAAAAATTTTTTAAATATTTATATTTTGAAGAAAAAAAAATTTTTTTTTTGATACTTAAGAAAATTAAAAGTTTATTACTATGCATTTTTGACATATAAGGAACATATAACTAATATTTATAAGGAACTTACAAGTTATGTTGTATAAATACAGACTTGATACAAGTGTATAAAAAAAAAATTTAATGTTATACAGAATATCTTTATTATCCAGTATATTAATTTGAATTTAAAAGTAGTTATATTTGTGAATAATGATAAATATAATTCATATTGTTTATTATATTTATTTATAATTATTACACTTATCATTTTAAAACAATTTTTACCTCTTAATTTTTTTTTCTCCACTTGTATTAAGAATACAAATAATGTATATCTTGAAAGCAAGAAGTAATTATTCAACAGCTCAATATTTAGATATTCAACAAAACTATATAGTATTCAGCAAAATGAAATTCACAAGTATTTGGATAAACTAAATTTTCAGCATAGTAAATGAATAGGCTGAATATACTGTAAATCGACACTAACTACTCTGTGTATTTAACAGAAAGCACTTAAATTTGTATGGTCTTATGTTAAAAAGATTATTAAGAAGATTTAAAAGAATATTAAAAAGAGTTTTCTTTAAAAGATGTCTAATGTACAAAACTGCTAATGTTTATCTTTAAAAATGTCTAATTTTTAGTATAATCTATACTATACACTAAATTTGGTTATAAATAAATTTCTTAATAATATCACTGCAGATTTTCAATAACACATGAAAATGAATACATAATATTACAAAAGATGTGAGCTTTCAAAAGTACAAGATTTTGGTTACTATTCAAAATATAAGTGTTTCTTCAAAATTTTAAATTCATTTTTTCTACAACATATTTAGAAACACTATCCTTTATAAAAAATATATAAATTTTATGTATTAATTAAATTTCACATATAAATATAGGTTTTTGACATTTTTGACAGTGAGGTTTTTGACGTGACGGTTTAAACCGTCAAAAACTGTCACATGTCAAAAGCCTGCCAACCCTGCATTATGGACCTTTTACCTAAGAGACAATAGTTTTTAAAAAATAATTCTTAATCCTCTTAGGATGAAAGGATGCAATATTTTTGCTTTATTTGAAAAAGAGGTTTTTAGTACCAACATTTTCGTGACACTAAGAAGAAAATTCCGTCGCAAGGTTGTCGTAAGGTTTTCTGCGTAGTAGGACCATATTTTTCCAAATTCCACTTACTCCCCTCTTCTATTTCGATTTTCAACTATTCGCGCATCCCTCGGAGAAAAAAAAATTACATTTATTTGTTTTTGATTCCTTCACTTTATAGGTAGCGCTAATTAATTAGTATATTTGAGGTTAATCCTTTGAACCATTAGCTTAAGTTTTTATTTCTTGAAAAGCAAATTTTTCATAGTGATTATTTTTTCATGTTTTCTGCATGAAACCTTTACTCATAGATCGTAGCGTTTTTAAAATGTGCTTATAAAGGTACATTTTAAGTGATTTTTTCATTGTCGTATAGATTGTCGCTCTAAATTACGAAAAATGTATGATTTTCACAATTTTCTCCGCAATATTTATCAGAAACTAGTTATTTCACCATGATTATGTAAAGTTTCGTACTTTATTGATTTTATGTTTATAGATTAAGAACTATAAATGATAGAAAAAAAATAATTTTTATTACTGCACAGATCCTAATTATGATTTTATTTTTTTTTGAAAGTGATTAAAAATATTTTTTTTAATGTTTAAAATGTGCTTAAAGAAGATTATTTTCGTTTTTTAAAAGCCTTCAAAAGTGTTTTTTTTTTCATTGGGTGTTTTTAAAAAGTGTTTAATTTTCCCTTTTTGAAAATGAGATTTCTTTGTCATTCTTTGAGATTTCTTATATATTCTTTGGTCGATTTTCGCCACATATTTTGAAAAAACGTGATTTTCGCGTTGTTCATCGTTTTCACAATTCATTCAACCACAATCTATTTCGCTCTACCGTCGGTCCATAGCGTATGAAAGCTCATTTTTATGTTTGTTGCAATACTTACGAGTCTGCATCTACTGAGCTGGGTTCGGTGAGATTACGGCACTCGCATGTGCAACTCTGCCGCATTTTGCAAGATATTCTCAATGTGAGACTTCATTTTCCACTCCTTGATATCGAACCGAAAAATCTCTCAATCTTTTTTTGGTGGCTAATGTAATCAAGACTTGCGTTCTTTGTCAGAAACTAGTTATTTCGTCATGAAAATGTAAAGTCTGAAAATTATTTTGAATTTTCTTGAAGTATATGCAGTCCGTGGCCAAATCATTATTCGCACTATAGATTCTATGTAAAATCTTATTTATTAGCTGATGCTATACATCTTTATCGTTTTTACGCTACTGAAACTGGCTTGCACTTGATTGTGTATCAATGAGTTAAATTAGACGATATATAATATTAATTTAAGGATTAGATAAATTAGATGATATATTATATAAATATAAAATATTATATTAGATATTATATTAGTATATTATCAGGGGTCTGTTTAGAAGAAATTTGGGTCCGTTAACGGACCCTTCACAAAATATCTTTTCATAAAAACGGACCCTTCACAAACTATTTTAACTTAAAAACGGACCCTTCACAAAATATTTTATCTTTTAATCGAACTCCTCACAAATTTATTTATCTTCATTATTGTTTTGTTAATCGAATAAACCCTTTCCAGGGCAGAAAACAAGATGGATGTAAACGAATTAAGTTTTGTCTTCGGCAGACGATTCTTCCCTTATTCGTCCGAAATGAATATTCTGCGTTCAGCAATATAGGCTAAATACCAAATATTTGTATGTTGCATCTCTAATTTAGAAGCAGCAATTATTGTTTATTTTTTAAAATTTAAATTTTTTAATTATAATTTTACAGTGTTGAGCATAATCTTGTATGTCTTTATAATTTAAAAACTCCGTGAAAATTTTTTTTTTTTTGCAATAACGGACCCTATTTGCACAAATTCACGAAAGCGGACCCTGGTTGAAAGAATGTGACCTAACGTTTATTTTATATTCACAAATTACGAGTAATTTTTTCACAATTTTACAAAAACGGACCCTTCACAAAATGTCTGGACAGACCCCTGATAACCCAGGGCTCGAAAAAACTCAGAAATTTTACCCGTCCCCGAGGACGGCTTGTCCAATAATGTACCCGTCCTCCTTTGCAACTAACAACCCGTCGCTTCTAAATAAATAAAAATATAATTTTCTCTTATTTATTACAAACATTTATATAAATTGCACAATGAATTAGTAGTTACTAGGATTACATTATACAGTAATAAAAGAAATACTAGGTTACTAATAGTAAAACCTAGTATTTCTATTATGAAATAATTTATTTCTTTGATGAAATAATTTAAATAACAAAAGTTAAGTTATCTGTCAATTATCATGTCAATTTATCCGATGGTACCGCGTTTTTTAAATGAATCAAATATGACGTTTGCCAGTTCCACAATCAAGCCAATGATTTACAGAGGTTTCTGCACGGAAATCTGAAAGAGGTTTTCCATTTAGGTAGATGTTCATAAATGCGTTTAACGCTTCTTGTTTAAGACCAGTAAATATTGTGTTTTTTTGTAAGTTCTTTGCTGAAAAGCCCCTTTCAACCGCTGCAGTACTCCCAGACAGAGAAAACATCAATTCCACCATGCGCAGCATGTTGCTGTATTTTGAGATTAGAGGGTCATTTTAGAAGTGAGGAGGCGCTAGACTCTTGTAAGATAACAAAATTTGAAAATGTATCACGAACATTAACGGGAAAATGGCCGTCCGCGCGGACGCTGGATTCGAGAAATTTGTTGTCCGCGGGGAATTTTTGACCGCCGAGGACGGGCGGTTTTTCGAGCCCTGTCATAACCGGTGAAATGACCGTTTAAGAACATCGAAAATGCGCTTATCATCATATCGTTTTCGCACATTTGACTTCATGACTTTTTCTAACAATTATATACAGTTAATATTCTATTGTTCTATTTCTTGTATTTTGCTTGTTTTGAATAATACTTGTACGTATACCTTTTTCTACCCCAGCCGGTCACTTGACCTGGAGAACTTTTTATTGCTTTATAAGGTCATCGCATCAGAAATGACGATGTCATGCGTGTTCAGCGTTTTGCATTCAATGAGTTGCACATTTCTGCAAAGACTGTTCAGGGGTCCGTTTAGAAGAAATTTGGGTCCGTTAACGGACCCTTCACAAAATATCTTTTCATAAAAACGGACCCTTCACAAAATATTTTAACTCAAAAACGGACCCTTCACAAAATGATTTTTCTTTTAATCGGACCCTTCACAAATTTGTTTATCTTCATTATTATTTTGTTAATCGAATAAACCCTTTCCAGGGCAGAAAACAAGAAAGATGGATATAAACGAATTAAGTTTTGTCTTCGGCAGACGATTCTTCCATTATTCGTCCGAAATGAATATTCTGCGTTCAGCAGTATAGGCTAAATACCAAATATTTGTATGTTGCATCTCTAATTTAGAAGCAGCAATTGTTGTTTATTTTTAAAAATTTAAATTTTTTAATTATAATTTTACAGTGCAGAGCATAATCTTGTATTTCTTTACAATTTAAAAACTCCTTGAAAAAGTTTTTTTTTGCAATAACGGACCCCATTTGCACAAATTCATAAAAGCGGACCCTGGTTGAAAGAATGTGAGTAATTTTTTCACAATTTCACGAAAAACGGACCTTTCACAAAATGTCTGGACAGACCCCTGCTGTTGCGCGGTGAGTTCAAATCAGAATAACTGTGAATTCAAATTTCAGTACCTAAAATTTTAGATTGGCACTTTTGTGTAAGAAAAAGTGACAAAAACTAAATGTATAGGTAAACAGCTTCTCGTATTTTATTTTGTTAGCTTTACTTCATTTCTAACTAACTGCTTGTTTTTATTCAAAAAAATGTCCAAACAATCAAGATAACACAAGTTTTTAGAAGAAAGAATATTAATTATAAGAATTATGGAAATAATAATTAGAAAAAATATGTTTTAAAAACACCCTCTATATGTAGAAGATGTGCTTTGAGCAATGAATTAAAAAATCACATTCTTTGTGTTTATAATGCATAAAAATTGGCAATAAACAATTGTTTTTTTTTAAAAAAAATTATTTATTTCGTAGCAACCATATTTCATACATTCAATCAAGAAACATGAAATCCGTTCATTTGACCGGCTATGGTAGAAATAAGTATATATTAAGTGCTGGTATGTTTAGTGTTTTTAAAATGTCACTGTTTAATCATAAAATATTCTTTTATGACTAAGCTGCATTGTATCACCTGACGTGCATTTATTTACTTTTTTTTAAAATTATTTCAGGAATCCTGTTCATCTGGCAACAGCATGAGCTGGTAAGTTAACTTTTTCTCGACTATCCCAGATAGCAAAATAAGAATTATTTTTTCACTCGTTTTATTTTTTAATTCGATTTAAATATTAATTACAAAATAACCAGTTAACTAGGGTGCGTAGCATTATTTTCGATTATTAAAAGCTCTTAAACATGCATTTTTTATTGGGTGTATTTTAAAAAGTGCTTAATTTTTCTTTTACAAAAATGAGATTTTTTTTCTTTACCATATCAATTTTTGCCTCGAATTATGCAAAAAAAGCGTGGTTTTCACATTGTTCTATTCAACGTTTTCATAATTCATTCAACCACAATCCATTTAGCCCTATCGATGGTCCATAACGCATGAAAGCTCCAATCATTTCACTAAATACTTGCAAGTTCGAATACTGAGCTGGATTCGGTGGGAAGGATTCATGCATTATAATAGTTAAATAAATTATTTATAATTTCGAATTATTATTATTATTTTACATAATTGTGTAAAGTAATTATTAATTTAAAAAAAAATGAATGATTCACTCAGTATTGAATGTATTTAAAATTGTGCATAAATTGTGGGGTGACTAATATAATCGCAAAAAGAATTCTTTGTCAGAAACTTAGTTATTTTATCATGATCATGTCACATAGAAAACTATTTTGCATAAAATTCTACCGAAGTACCTTCTCTCATTTAGCTTTTAAATTTACCTCGGCCATCCTCACCAAATATAAAAATAGTGTGCTTAGTGTTTTTTTAAAAAGTGGTTGATTTTCTAAACTTTAAATGATAGAAAAAAATTAATTTTATTGTTGCACGGATCCTAATTATTATTATTATTATTATTTTTTTTTTTTTTAGAAAATTGATTAAAAGTATTTTTTAGGGCTTGAAAAGTACTTAAAAAGATGCTTATTTTTTTTTGTTTAAAAATCTGGCTACGTAACATGATTAAAAATTGACACTAGCTTCATGGGTATTATTGGTGTTTTTTAAAAAACGCTTGCTTGATTTTCTATCTTTTTTAAACAGTGATTTTTTTGTTTCTTTGCCGCTTCGATTGGCGTTCTAGATTTTCACAATTTTCTCTGTAATAATTATCAGAAACTAGTTATTTTTTCATGTTTATTTAAATTTTTTGAAAATATTTTTTTAATTTTTATGTTCTTAAATTAAGAACTTTAAATGATTGAAAAAAATACATTTTATTACTGCACAATAATTATGATTATTGTTTTGGAAAGTGATTAAAAATGTTTTTTGAGTGCTTAAAAATTACTTGAAAGGCGCTTGTTTTTTGTTGAAAAATCTGGCTACGCACCCTGAATAAGACTTTTAATTGTCTTTGAATATCTTTAGTCTAATGATGTTCAATTATTTTAACTGGTTTAGTTTTTTCTAGAATAATATATGTGCATGTATGAGTGCAATGTTTAATTTGTAAAAAAATGACAATTATTTTGTAGCTTCAGGGGTATTGTCACCCTTTAAGCAGATTTGCATGCACAATTTTTACATTTCTATTTTTGTCTTTTTAAAGGATTTCAGCGGCTGGACTTCCCTCGAGGAAACGGCAGCGTGTGCCCTCCGATGATTCCGACGAGGTGAGCTCATTCATATATAAATCAGTTAAATATTGTCTATTTCGATCTACATCTTTGAGTCGTAAGGTTATTGAGAAGCCGGACTGCCGATTTTTAAAAATAGCATACTATCAGGAGTTTGTTTGGAAGAAATTAACCGTTAACGGACCCTTCACAAAATATATTTTCATAAAAATGGACCCTTCACAAAATAATTTATCTCTTAATCAGACCCTTCACAGATTTGTTTATCGAATACATCCTTATGGGAAGGGGGAGGAAGACGGTTCCAGACGAACTAAGTTTCCCTAAGTTTAAATTCCAAATGTAATATTCTAAGAAAATATTTCTACTTCGACAAACATTGTGTGCGCATTCTTATTAATATTAAATCATAATTTTTTTGTGAATAAATAATTGAACAATTTATATTTATTCATAAAATTAATTATTAGAATATTATGTGCATAAAAATTAATTTTTGACAATTTTTTAAATAAAATATTATAAATTTAGGAATTGTTTAAGTTTACTTAATGCGCAACACACTAAAAGTGATACTTTACTAAGTTGTGTTATTTAAAATATGCCAATTGAAATTATTAAAAATGTGAGTGATTTTGTTTCCATTATTCGTCCGAAATTAATATTCTGTGTTGAGCAGTATAGGTTAAATACCATATATATTTGTATGTTTCATCTTTAATTTAGTAGCAGCAATTGTTGAGCAGAATCTTGTATCTATTTACAATTTAAAAACTTGGAAAGATTTTTACCATTTTTTGCAATAACAGGACCCTATTTGCACAAATTTACAAAATCAGGACCCTGGTTGAAAGAATGTGACTTAACGCTTAGTTTTATCACAAATTATGAATAGTTTTTTTTAAACAATTTTACTAAAACAGTCGTAAAATGTCTGGGCAGACCCCTGTATACACAGAGATGACCCAGAAAAAAATCCGGATTTTTCGCTAAACGCGATCTTGAAATTCAAAGTCCAGAAGTTGAGAGAAATAATCATCGATCACATTTATGTTTAAAAATTCTTGTATATTTTGTTTAAAAATATTGAACTAGAATTTATACTTGGCATGTTTGTAAATATCATTTCTGGTTGATTAATAAATGTGATTAGAGATGAAAGTAAACTTATGCATGATTTTTCATTTAAATTACGCTGCATATAATTTATTTGGAATTTCATGTTGTGAAAATATCAATGATTTAAATTTATGAAGATATTAATTTTTTGAAATGCGTCGTTAATGATTTCACTAAAGAAATTTTCAGGACTTTTGAATTGGCCTTACATTTTGTTCTATTGATCGGATTTTCACGTTTTAAGTGCTATCTATAATAAGTCAAATTCTTTGACTAAACCGATCTTTTGTTCGATGAATTTGGGTTATTTGTTTTTCCTTTTAATTCTATTTAGGCTTGTTAATTTTACGTATTCCAGAACACAAAAATAATAATAATAAATAAATAAAAAATTTAAACGAATTAAAAAATTTTATTCATTGTTATAAAATTTGTTTAACTAAGGGAAATGTAATGTAATCTTTTTGAAATTATTACTTAATTTATTCTAATTTGTTTAATAATGGTTGAAACAATTTTGAATACCAAGGCACATTAACTCATGTATCATTTTAAACTACATAATTTTAAATGACACAATTCGAATGCAGTCATGTCTTTTTGAAATTTTTTTAACTTAGAAACGACTTGATCAATAAAGTTCAAATTTTGCATTTTAAAATTACACAGTTAAAATGATGTAAAATTTACATACCTTGAATTGTAGTTTTCTTCTAATTATAAATAACAAACCAGGGGTCTGTTTAGAAGAAATTTGGGTCCGTTAACGGACCTTTCACAAAATATCTTTTCATAAAAACGGACCCTTCACAAAATGATTTTTCTTTTAATTGGACCCTTCACAAATTTGTTTATCTTCATTATTGTTTTGTTAATCGAATAAACCCTTCCCAGGGCAGAAAACAAGAAAGATGGATGTAAACGAATTAAGTTTTGTCTTCGGCAGACGATTCTTCCATTATTCGTCCGAAATGAATATTCTGCGTTCAGCAGTATAGGCTAAATATCAAATGTTGCATCTCTAATTTAGAAGCAGCAATTGCTGTTTATTTTTGAAAATTTAATTTTTTTATTATAATTTTGTAGTGCCGAGCATAATCTTGTTTCTATTTACAATTTAAAAAGTCCTTGAAAAAGTCTTTTTTTGCAATAACGGACCCTATTTGCACAAATTCATAAAAGCGGACCCTAGTTGAAAGAATGTGAGTAAGTTTTTCACAATTTCACGAAAAACGGACCTTTTAAAAAATGTCTGGACAGACCCCTGCAAACAATAATAGATAATTATTTAAAATTAATTTTTACATTCAATTTTCTTTGAATAAATAAATTTTATAACTGTGTGATCAATATTTCCAACTAGCTTTAAAATTTCTTGAGATATGGCGATCTATACTCGTTAAATTATTAGATTTAAAACAGATCTAAAAAAATAATACTAGAAATACAAAACTTGTATAGACCCTCGCAATGTCTAGTTACGGTCCTGCAATAATAAATAAAACATCCTTTTTTTTTCTTATTGTAAACTGTGCAAAGATTGCCAAAAAACAGTTTAACATTTAAAAAAAAAAAAAAGTAGAAAAATAAATTTTTACCAAGATAATTGAATTAAAATTTTTGTCTAGTATTTTGGAACAGGCCTTTGGAAGTGACCTGTTATTTTTATAACAGGTATGATTAAATAACAGGTCCCAAATACCTGTTCCAGAAAATATTGGACAACTCTATTATTAATATACTACACCCTATGAAAATGTAAAAACTGCGGGGAAGAACGTGATCCCAATTAATGATCCGGTACTTGAAATAATAGCGTGCATCTATTAATGGCTACACACAGACCCTTATAAAATTATTCAACGCACTATAAGATTTTATGTAAAATCTTAATTGTCAAGTGTATAGTATTGTAAAGTGTATAGTACAGCTTTATTGTTTTTAGGCGAATGAAAGTGATTTGTTTGCGTTAATGTATCAATTGGTTAAATTAGACTATATATAATATCAATTCGACCAGTGGATAATTAGACGATATATTATCAAGGGTATGTTTAAAAGAAATTTAGGTCTGTTGATGGACCCTTCACAAAATATCTTTTCATAAAAACGGACCCTTCATTAAATATTTTAACTTAAAAACGGACCCTTCACAAAATGATTTATCCTTTTATCGGACCCTTCACAAGAAACCCTCGATAGACATTTGCGTATTATTGTAAATGGGCGAGAAAAATTGACTGATGCTGAGCGTTCAGCTATCATAGTTATTTACAAATCTACTGGCAATTGACGTATATTACTCAAATATTTTGTTAATCAAGTTTGATCTTATTTCATTTATGTACAGTCCGCAAAAAACAAAAAAAAAACGAATCACCCTGAATAACTTTCGTTCTAATGATCGGATTTTCACGAAGTAAGTTTCAATCTTAATGGTTCCTGGGGGTGACCTCAAATATGATAATTAATTAGTGCTAACTATTAATTAAGTTACGAAATCAGACGCAAAAACGTACTTTCTCTGAATAAACATGAATTTTTTTTTACATATTTGGATTTCTTATCTTCAAAATATAGGGGGTAGTCGCAATCTGGGAAATGTGGTCTTCATAGTTTGGTCAGGAGAGCGATTCAAAGTTCGTACCCTTTAATGTTAATTTCGTTTTTTGCGTTTTCAGTTATATTTTCAAAACTAATGAAGCAATTCAAAAAAAAATTTCACCCACTCATAAAACTCATTTACCCAAAAATAATTTCATGCAAAAAATAATTTTTAATAATTATTTATTATTTTTTATTATTTAATTAAAGTGAGGATGAAAAAATAATGAATTATAAGGTATGAATTTTTTTATACCATATTAATCTACATATTTTTCAATTGAAAAATCTAAAGTTTCAACTGTTTTTATTTATTAGAAGCTGAGAAAAAATTAAAGTTAATTATTTTTAAAAAAATAATTTGGCGACAATGAAGAAATAACTAATTGGGGCGATTAATATTAAAATGTGATAAACTTGGGAGGAACTTGACTTCGCGCGCGTAGCGTAAAATTTCATTCATATTTTTTTCGCTAATAATCGTTTTCTAATCTTTTCATTTTTATTTCTTTCACACTGTAAAATACGATGTTTCTTTTTTAGTCATTTAGTAATTTATTTGCAATTTAGTAAAGAATTTTGAATAAAAAACACTTTATTCAACAAATGTCTAGTTTTAAAAAAGCGTGCTTCTGATAGAATACACCAGATTGTGCTTATTTAATTTGATTATTTTTTATTTTTTTTTATTTGTTTTTCAATAACTGATACAATTTCAATAATATACATACTTATGCATAGATTTGGAATACTATATTTATCAATTTCTTGAATACATATTTTATAAATATTAATAAAAATACGTAGTCAACATTTTTAAACATCTCTCACAACATCGCAAATTTCTCAGCGTCTTATAGGGTAAACTAGACAATGAAGGAACACTTAAGCTTAGCTTGCCTTTAAAAAAAATTCATAAAAATTTCAAAATTTGTAATTTTAGCTAAATGATGGCGTCGACATATTTGTTATTAAATGCAAAATATGTAAAAAGAAGTTAGATAACTTACATAATATTGTTTGAAGCTTTTGGTGGTTTAAATAATAAGTAGTAAGATGACCAAGTGAAGGAACAGTTCTTACCAGTGAATAAACACTAAATTTTCCAGTGAATGAACACTTAATTTTGAGAATGTTTGATGCTCGTTAGGAGTCCATTGGCCACACAAATGTCTAAAAACAAGATTGTTCTTGGAATTACGACATATAACCATAGTTAATGTGGAAAATATTACTTTTTTTTCAGTCATGGAATGGAAAGTAAAATATGTTTGAATACATAATTTTAAAAAAAATGTTTTTCATTTTTTTCTCACAGTTTAATAGTCCGTTCTAAATTATGAATGTTTATCATTGTGTAATCCGATGATGTTTTTATTATTATTATAATTCGATCATTTTTTTGTTTACTCTTTTCCCCATATTTTTTAAGCCTTTTTTTTAATCTTTTTAAGTATTTTTTTTCTCTTCGTCATGAGCAATTTATTTCTTTTTCTTTTGATTTAACCTTCCTCTTTTTTCCAAATTTTTGGCTAATGTAAATGTATCTTCGAAATTTCTTTTGATTTTCCAGTTCCATTTCCAGAATTCCTCACTGGATAATAAATGAGAAAAAGGAGTTTCGAAGTTTGAGTGAAACCCATCTCTCATTGACTTATATCTAGTAGCTACTTATGAAAACAATTGTTTTTGCAACTAACAATGCCTCAAGAGGACTTATCTCAAAATCAGTTTTCAAGATACTTTCATTATTAATGTTAGTTGTCTCAGCTTCAGAGCCAAAATTTGATTATACAATTGTTCTTTTTTAAATAAATTCTTCAATATTGAGAAAAGCACAGGCTATTGGATATTTGGGAGATTAAACTTTTCTGTCAATGCTCCTTTAAAAATTTGCAACATAACTTGTGAGATTTCTTTCTCAAGCTTCTGAAGAAATAGCGCATCGTTACTCTCGAAGCATGTGTTTTGTTGATAAGTTGTCTTGCTCATTAATTCTTGGTGTCTGTTTTGCATGCATTTGTTACAGTCAACGTTTTCTACATCGAATGGAAAAATATTGCATTTCATAAAAGCATTTTAACTTCATCAGTTGATGCCTCAAATCTTATTTAAAAATGGATGTAAAATTTTCTAGACATATTGTTTTACAATTCTTTTGTTTTCAAGATCTAACGAGAAATTTCCATGAATTAGGTAGAAAACTAAACCAGAAAATTTGTTTTGAGGAACAAAACTTCCTCAGTTTCAAATTGATATGAGATTTATACCAATCCAGAAAAAGCAAAATATGGAATTTGATTGCATTTTTAATTAGCCATGAGTAGAAACATTTGCAATATATTTGTAAAATGTTGCAGCAGTCATCGTTTCATTTCATGAACAGCTTTTTCCAATGAAATATGTAGCAGGGACTGATTCTTAATATCTCAACGACTTCTTCTGTAAGGAAAAACTACCAATGGAGGTACTTTTAATTTCCTGGGTACTTTAGAATATAAATCCTTATAATTTTTAAGGCCGAAGATTTTTCCCGTTTAAGGGCAGTATTCAACTCTTGTTTCATTCGCATTGTAAATGCAATCACTTTATAAAAGGATGCCAGGGCTACTTCCCTCCTAAAGATTCTTCTGAAGTTCTTAAAACCAGTATTTCAAATATTATTCTCCAAGGGAAGTTTTGCCTTTTGAAATTATCGTCGCATTGCACTGAGTTATCGGTGGATGTCGCCTTAAAAAAACTTCACCCATTTTTCACCTAGATAATTGTCTTTAAATGGATTTTTCCTACCAGTTCCCGTTAGGACATTAATGACGGCAATAAGATAATAATTTAGCTAATTATTGGCACAAAATCCTGCAAAGAAATTTTCCATTCAAGCTTTTATTATTATATTTAGTTGTTATATTTAGTTAATAAACATAGTTTATTAATGTGTCTAAGGTATGATGCAATAACTAATCACTACATTTATAAAGATAAATAATAAATTAATTATTATTATAATTCTTTAAATAAATTTAGCAACTAAATTTGCATATTTAAATGAAATTGTTATAGGAACTATTCATACAACATTTAACTGAATTTTAGGAGTCCTCTATGTCGCTGAACTACTAATTATTCAAGTAAAATCATATTTCACACATACTATTCATTCACTGGGAAATCTATTCTCAGTGAAGGAACATGCCTGTTCCTTCACTGGTTAGAAGTTGTTTATTTTTAACATAATTTTGATTTATAATATGACAAAATGTACAAGAAAATTAAAAATTTTCCTTTATTTTCATTAACTTGAAAAAATCCCAGTAAAGGAACACTTGTTTATTCATTGGTTTTTCATCGTTCGGTAATCCAGTTAATAAACACCCCCTAATCTCAGTACTTGCTTATGTTATGATGCTTAAAATAAATAAAACGTAACTTCAATGACCATATTTTGAATTCTTTTTTTCACAATGAGAAGAAAAACCATTATTATATGCAATTAATTGTAGTTTAAACGGATAACAACAAACACTGACCTTATGATTTTGTCAAAGAAACAAGGCGTTGTACAGATACTAACAAATTCAAAACTTTTTCCAGAGAAGACTCAAAGACCAGGTAACTAAATGCATTTTTAGATGACTTCCTATTGTTGGGTAGTAAGCTACTGTTACCAATCAATCTAAATTAAAACGTTTAAAATCTTATTTTAAAAAAATATCTATGAAATGTTCCTTCACTGGGGTGTGTTCCATCACTGGTTGGCTTACCTTATATCGCCTTAATCTTAATAGAAATTTCTGGAAGTGTTTCACAAATGTTTCGCAGAACTATTTTACCAGTTATTTAAGTAAATTTTGACATTTTTAAGAATCTTATTCTTTACCCTTTTACGTTTATTATTTCTTTATTAATATACTAATCAATTTTTTTAGTTCTTTAATTTAGGTTTTCTTTAAAATAAAGTTTCTTTCTAAATTATAGTCAAGTTTTCTTAAAAAGAATTATTGTCTGCTAGCTAAGAATAAAACCTTGTTAAGAAATTAAAAACATTCCGCTGTTTAAAATTATTTAATGCAAAACAGCTGATTATTTACTAAGCATACTATTTTTTTTTTTTGAAAAAAGAGTATAAATTATTAATTGTCTTTTTTTTGTTTCTTTTGACTTCAACATAGATTATCTAAAATAGTTTTGATGTTTTATAAGTCACTACAAAGAGTTTAAAGATACAGAACATAAAAAGCTGTCGAATACGCAGCCAAATTTTTAAGCGTCTTTAAATATCTCAGTATCTTAAATGGCGTCCTAACATCCTAGTTGTGAAATTAAATTTTTAATTATCTGATCACGTGTGATTCACTAATTATTTCATTATATCTTTTACTCTTTCTTTATGATACCAAGTAGATTTTTTTCCTGATAATATACTAAACTATTTTGTTTATTTTTACTTTAGCACGATTCCCAATATATTATTGTAGTATAATTTGTTATCAGGAAAATGCCTTATTTTGTTAAGTAGGAAATACTAAAAATTGAAATTTGTAAGAAGGTTCCGATGCCGTGCCAATTTTAGAGTCATCTGATTTTAAAAAAATGTTATAAAAAATACGCAATTTCCGAACTTATTTTAATAGAAAAAAATTAAAAAAAAAACGTGGCAAGAAGGCTAACATACTTTTTACGGAAACTGTGAAAACTAATTTTTCCTATATTTCGTCAAAAGAGGATAAGAATGATATTGGTCCAAGGGACCTACTCAATAATTTCGCTATTTCCAGAATGAAATCTGTTTGATCGAAACATATTATTCCTTGAAAATTAAAACGAGGAAAAAATTCGTTTTTATTATTTATCTAAGCTTATTCCATTTATTTAATAATACAGGTATTAAGGTTAAGAATATGCGATGGAAGCCCCGTTTACTATTATACTATAAATGCATTAAATCATATAGCTTGAATAATTTATTTTAAGCAAATTATTTAATAATATTAAGCAAATAAGGGTGTAAAAAAATCGATCAAAATACTCCGAAAGCATACCCTAAAAATATATATAGAATAAACTTTGGCATCGATACATAAAAAATACCTTTTCAGAACTTATTTTAATATCGAGTGAAATAATTTAATATGTTGTGTAACTAGATGGATAATCCCAAGTAGGACTGGGCTATAAATCGATATATCGCGACATATCGATTTAACGCCTATATCGGCAAACCGATACAGCGACTTTCATTCCAAGCGATGCATCAGAAATCTGATTTAAGCCGCCGAGTGAAGAAGACGATATAACGATATAGCGATACACGCAAGGACTTTCTCTCACGTTCCGATGCCAACTCGCGCTGTGGAAGACGATATTGTTTCGTTATGTTGAGACGGCCTTGACTGATGAGCGGTAGAATCAGAATCACTTTTGAGACCTTATATCGTTATATCACATGTTCGTTTTCGCAACTTCGCGATTTGAAATCGTTTCTTGTAGATTATTTTCAATGGGATTAACTTCGTGATCGCCGTCGTAACCTTGTTCTGAACGCAATCTATTATTGAAAAGAATTTATAAAGATAAGTTTCTTCATTAATTAGGTAAGTTTTTTATTTATTTTCTGACAAAACTTTTTTTATATTTTTAACTGTGAAAATTATCGGAAATCTAATTTAAGGCACCCATCAGGAATTAAATTACAAAGTAAATAAATTTGTTAGGTTATTTTTTTACTTTCTTTTAATTTATTAAAAACCTTTCGGATAAAACTTCTAATAATTTAATGGGCTTCTATTACTGATTTTAAATTTATAAACCTTGAGTTGTTTTTATTTTTAGAAATAAAGTTAAAACAAAACTTATTTTTTGGACATAAGTCAATAAACTTTATTTGTTCAAAAGAATTTGAAAAGTTTGCGAATTTTATTCATTTCTTTTTTTTTTTTTTATCAATTACTACTTCGTTTTATTAGAGAGTAAAATCATTATTTTTTTTTTAATTTTCGTTTTATATTATTAGTTAATTAGCTAAATATATTACCGAATATCACAATTCTTTTGTTTTTATTTTTAAGAATTTAATTTAGAAACTTTGCCTTACTGTGTTTTTCGTTCATAATTCGGTCATTATTTAATTTAATTTAATTATTTATATGAAATAATAATAAAAATAGTGTTTAAGAAGCATTTTTTTTTCTAAAATTTATTTAGCTCTTTGTTTTAAGCATACAAATAATTTTTTAACGAACTTATTTTTTAAATTTTGTTCCTATGCTGTTAGGTAAATATATTGATAAATTTCACTTTTATTTATTTTTTTATTTTTAAACTAAGAAATCTTTTGTTATTTGCGTGATCATTTTTAGAAAATATAACAAAACTTGTGTTTACTTCTTCATTAAGAATTTGAACATTACGATCGAACTTAATAATTCTGTAATTATTTACGCATAATAGTACAAGCAAATATTGATTTGTTAAAAAAAGTTTCTTTTTTTAAAAAAAAAAAAAATATTTTTAACACTTTGTTTTAAGTGTATAATGAATTTCTTAACAAGCTTTTTCTTTAATTTTTTTAATTTTCTTTCAATAATTTCAGCTAGATATCTTTATAAAATTCCCTTTTTATTTTTAAACTAAGAAATCTTTCAGAGAACGAAAATTTTAAGAAATTATTACAAATCTTATGTTTACTTTTTAGTTTAAAATTCGAACATTTTTAATTTTAAACTTCGGCTTTTAGTCAATCTAACTTTTATTTTAATTAAAATATATTTTGAAATTTTAAAATCAGCTTTTGTTTAATAACAATATTTTTTTTCATTAAGGGTGTTTTAGGGGTTAACTTAAATTAAGACTGCTTATACCTTATAAACGATAAAGAAGTGCAAATATTTCATTCTGTATCTACACACATTTTTTCAATAAATGTTTTTAGTAAGATTTGTACATCTTAGTCAATTTATTTAATATCTTTCTTTAGCAAAACATATATATTTTCAAATTTATAAATTGATTTAAATCAATATGCGTATGAAGTCTTGATAGAAATCTGACTTTCTGTGCCTTAAAGTAAATGAAATTCAAAAATACTATATCGCGATACATCGCTATATCGCGATGCAAAACTGACGATATATCACGATATATAATTTCTAATATCGCCCAGTCCTAATCCCAAGAAACTAAATCGAAAATATGAAAACTTCATTGCTTTAAAAAAATAATAGATGATAATAAAAGTAGACATGTTTTGAGAGTCCAATAATGATTTTTGTATGAAATCCTCGAATAAATATAGCAAAAACAGCATAATTTAAATAATATCAGATAAAAAGTTCATGTATTTAAATTCTAAGAACTTAGAAAATCATAAATAATTTATAAATCGATTCAAATTTTCTTTTCAAAGGGGAGTAAAATAATATTTCTTTTTTTTTGCTTTTTGTACAGAAATCAGCTTAAAAATTGTCTATTGCCCAGAAACTTCCGAGATATTTTCTATTAACAATTAATTAAACCTCTCCGAGCAAACACTGAACATTATTTCAATTTTTTTACTATCAGATCTTGGTTGCGTAGCAACCTAGTAAAATTAAGCACTCCTCTTTTGAATTAGTCAATGGGTTATCTTAAAATATTTATTTGCGCAGGCGACTTTTTTTGGCGGTTTTCTGGTCTATCGCCAAATATATAAACCTTTATTGCGGCCCAATTTACCACCCAATTTACCAATTTTTTTTTTTGGACTGTACCTTAACAGGGGTCTGTTCAGAAGAAATTTGGGTCCGTTAACAGACCCTTCACAAAATATCTTTCCATAAAAACGGACCCTTCACAATATATTTTAACTTAAAAATGGACTCTTCACAAAATGATTTTTCTTTTAATCGGACCCTTCACAAATTTGTTTAGCTTCATTATTATTTTGTTAATCCAATAAACCCTTTCCAGGGCAAAAAACAAAAAAGATGGATGTAGACGAATTAAGTTTTGTCTTCGACAGACGATTCTTCCATTATTCGTCCAAAATGAATATTCTGCGTTCAGCAGTATACGCTAAATACCAAATATTTGTATGCTGCATCTCTAATTTAGAAGCAGCAATTGCTGTTTATTTTTTAAAATTTAATTTTTTTATCATAATTTTACAGTGCCGAGCATAATCTTGTATCTATTTACAATTTAAAAACTCCTTGAAAATTTTTTTTGCAATAACCGGACCCTATTGCACAAATTCGTAAAAGCGGACCCTGGTTGAAAGAATGTGAGTAATTTTTTCACAAAATTCACGAAAAACGGACCTTTCACAAAATGTCTGGACAGACCCCTACTTAACCTCTTCGAAGTCAATAAAATATTTATAAATTCTAAATGTAGTATTCTAAGAAAATATTTCTACAAGCATGGTGTGTATATTGATATTAAATGATATTTGTTTTTGTAAATAAATAATAACGAAGCAATATATTAATGTATATAATAGGGGGTGCACAACCTTTTTGAGTGAAGGGCCTTTTGCACAGCAGGTTGACTAACGAAGGGCGGCACATATATTTCGACATGTTAACGGCAAATGTAGTAATATGTATTTAAACATCAGTGTTCGAATTTTTTTTATCAATAAACTTAGTAATATATTTGTAGAAAATTAAAGGCGTTCAATGTATTAGAATTCGTTGAAAAATAAAAATAAAATAATACTTTTTTTAAAAGAAAAATTGCCATTTTTATCATATCAACAATAGATCTATCAAAATAAATAAATAAATAAATAAACATTGGAGAAAAGAAATGTTTTTTTTTTATCATATCAAGCAATACACAAAAATTCATTTTAAAAATAAATCATTTTAAACAAAAGTCTAAAATAAAAACAAAACTGTTATTGTTCAAAATAAAATTCAAAACTTTTTTGGTAATGTACTTTATCATTTCATTTTATTAATTATTAGATTTTTTTTATATAGTTAACGTTATCTTTTTTTTTTAATCGAGAAAGATCACTAAAGCAACAAAAAATTGAAATCAAAACTACAAACAACGAGCAGTTTTAAAATTCACGTTTTCCGCTACTTTATGAATTTCTCAGGTTGCAATCATATCGCATTTAAATTTGGGATGTAATTTTGCCCTATCGTCAAAAATACAGTTGATTGGTCAAATATTCCACAGAATATTTTTTAAAAATTTATTTTCTAAGTTTTTTTTTTTTTTTTTTTTTGAATTTGTATAGATGTATATGAAATTGTATTTGTGAGATGTATATGATAAAGGATTATATGAAAGTGTATTTTGACTATATTATAATACTGTTTATTATAGGAAATAGATTTAACACGAATTTCGTAAATTTTAAAATCCATGTTTCTGCTCATGGCTTTCAAATTTATCTACTAGAAGACAAATCGAAAAACGAAATTTGGAAGCCCTGAGCCACAAGTTTTTGTACTTCTGCCGTTTTGCTTTAAAAAAAAAAAAAAAAAAAAATTATAATCAGACATCAATTCCGTCATTTTATCGATACTTTTAATTCTAAGAATTGAGAAGGATTTTTCTTTCTTCCATTTCTGCTGTTTTTATTCTAACGCAGCATTTTAACGGAACGTCTCATACTATTAATTTATTATTACTCTTTCCTTGTACTGTAATGTAAATAAAATAACCAGTAACACAGAAAATTGATTTTCAGTGGTAAAGTTTTGTATTGGGAACTAAGAAAAAATTTGTTTTTTTCTGTTTTTCTTTTTAATTTACTTTTAGTTTAATAGGCATTTTTGTTATGAAACAGCATTTTTTAATGAACGTTACTAATAAACTTTTACTTCGCAATTTTTTTCTTCTACGAATATGGCAATGTGAAAATTTTGAATGCAGATTTTCTGTATAAGATTTTCATTTAAAAAATAAAGAACGGTTTTTGTTCCTTTCTAGCTTTTTTTTTTTTTATATAGACGTTTTTATTTTAATGCGGCCATTTTTAAGAGCATTTCTCTTGACCTAATTGTTTTTTTCTTGACTTTTCCTGGTAATTGGAAAACTGAGATGTTCAGCTTTAAAATTTTCTTTCGAAAATTAAGATAGATTTTTATTTTCTGTCTTGATTTTGTATATAATCTTTAGATTTTATAATAGCGTGGCATTTTCAAAAGCGTTCTTGATAGGCCTTATTTTTTGCGTGGATTTATGAATCCATTTTTCCAGAAAATATTATTCTCAACATTGAAAATTTGGTTTCAATACGCTGTGTAGCTAAAACATTTTGATGTTTAGCCCCCAATATACGGTATTAGATCGATTATTATTATTATTATTATAATTATTATTATTATTATTATTATTTTTATTTTTTTGCTTTGCTGAATATTTGATTTTCGACCAAATCACAATTACCACATTCGACCATTCGTTACCGAAAAAAATGAAGGAAAAATTCCTAGGATTTAACGTAAAAGTGTACCGAAATACCGCATCAAAAAGTGATTATTTAAATGTGCGATTAGAAAATCGCATGTCGTGACATCGTAGTTAAATAACGGGCTCGTCAAAATCATGTGGAAAAGTATAGCAATAATTGAAAAAAAATTACTTAAATTAGTGCTGAACTCAACACGAATAAAGCTTGTCAAACGCGCGATTTAAAATTCGAATGTCATAATAAAATTATAGGAATTTTTTATAGTAAGTGGGAATGCATAGCACTAACTACCGAAAAAAAATAGTTTATGAAAAGAAAGAAGGAATTAAAAAAAATTAAAATGAATAAAAAGCCACTTTGATCTAAGATGAAATTGTCACAAAAAAATTTCACCACAAAGTTATTATTTAAAAGACCGATCTGAAACTCGTGTGCCGCAATAATTTTTTAATTTTTTTTTTTAATTGTGTTTAGAAGCTTTCGCAGGCCGCACTTAAGTAGTCTGCGGGCCGCAGGTTGTGCACCCCTAATATATAAATGTAGAATATTTATTATATCAAGTTTTATATTAGTATATTATATTAATTAGACCAAATTATTCGAATCACTGTAGTTTCTTAATAATTACATGTTTTGCACCAGTTTATGTGCAATGCTTTTATATTTAAACATACAATGTAATGGCTATTTATTCAGATTTTCTAATTGATACAAGAACATAAACAAGTACAAACCGGTTTCAACCGCATAAAAACAATAAAGCTGTAAGTATCACCTGAAAATTAAAACTTGACATAGAAACTTACAGTGCGTCTAATAATTTGGTAAGGGACTCGATACCAGGGGTCTGTCCAGACTTTTTGTGAAAGGTCCGTTTTTGTAAAATTGTGAAAAAATTACTCGTAGTTTGTGAATGTAAAATAAACGTTAAGTCACATTCTTTCAACCAGGGTCCACTTTTGTGAATTTGTGCAAATAGGGTCCGGTTATTGCAAAAAAACTTTTTCAATGAGTTCTTAAATTGTGAAGACATACAAGATTATGCTCAACATTGTAAAATTATAATTAAAAAAATTAAATTTTAAAAAATAAACAGCAATTGCAGCTACTTAATTAGCGATGCAGCGAATAAATATTTGATATTTAGCCTATACTGCTGCTGAACGCAGAATATTCATTTCGTACGAATAAAAGAAGAAGCGTCTGCCGAAGACAAAATTTAGTTCGTTTACATCTCTATTTCTTCCACCCCCCCACCCTTCCTGGGAAGGGTTTATTCGATTAACAAAACAATAATGAAGATAAACAAATTTGTGAAGGGTCCGATTAAAAGATATATTATTTTGTGAAGGGTCCGTCTTTAAGTCAAAATATTTTGTGAAGGGTCCGTTTTTATGAAAAGATATTTTGCGAAGGGTCGGTCCGTTAACGGACCCAACTTTCTTCTAAACAGACCCCTCCATATATAGAGAGAAGACATGAGATGTTTTAACTAAACAAAGCAGTTGCCATTTTTTTTTTCAACTATGGTCGGACTTGGCGTATCAGGTCACCAAGCTCTAATCTGGAGCATTCGGCAGGGGTCTCTCCAGACATTTTGTGAAAGGTCCGGTTTTTGTGAAATTGTGAAAAGATTACTCACATTCTTTCAACCAGGGTTATTATGCTCAGCACTGCAAAATTATATAATAAAAAAATTAAATTTTCAAAAATAAACAGCGATTGCTGCTTCTAAATTAGCGATTCAACTGGCAAATATTTGGTATTTTGCCTACACTGCTGAACGCAAAATATTCATTTCGGACGAATAATGGAAAAATCGTCTGCCGAAGTCAAAACTTAATTTGTTTACATCCATCTTTCTTGTTTTCTGCCCTGGGAAGGGTTTTTTCAATTAGCGAAACAATAATGAAGATAAAAAAAACTTCGTGAAGGGTCCGTTTTTATAAAAAGATATTTTGTGAAGTTAACGGACCCAAATTTCTTCTAAACAGACTGTTCAGTATCCTATTAAGTACTTGAATTCAATACTTTTTTCTCTTGATTATTAATAAAAATATTTCTTTATCTTTAGGAATCATCGTCAGGGAAACGGAGGCGCATGGCTGCGTCGAGGAAGAGGAAGGTGGAGGCAAAAGACGTAAGTAATAACCTTCTCGAATACAACAGTTTTACTATATAAGTAATTTTTCTGAGATGAGCTAGACATGCTGAATTTATTTTCACCGAAATGTTTTTTCTAGTACAGCAGTGCTTCCCAAAGTGTGGTACGCGTACCCCAGGGGTGCAGGAATAGTTTAGGGGGGGGGGTACGCTTTTTAATGCGATAACAAACGAAAATTTCAAAAAATTTTATTTAAAAACAAAGCTAACCTGAAAATGTTCTATTACGTATTTTTCTTTTGGCTATTTTTTGCAAAGTTAACAGTTAATAATTAGTGGTGCGGTGTCAACAGCCATTTGTGATTTTCAACTTTTGTAAAAATTTTTGAAAAAAATTAGAAAAAAAATTCATTCATTTTTTCTTTATTAGTGGTACATAGCGTTACGAAAAATTTAGGAAGGGTACACAAAAGTCGTAAGTTTGGGAAACACTGTAGTACAGGGGAGTAGCGTTTTTAAAAAGTGCTTAAAGGTGCTTTTTTCGATTCTCGTTTTTTAAAAGCCCTTAAATGTGTTTTTTTTATTAAGTGTTTTTAAAAAGTGCTTAATTTTCCCGTTTCCAAAATGAGATTTTTTTTCTTTTCCATGTTGATTTTCACCACGAATTATGTAAAACTGCATTGCAATTATACGAAACACATTTTAAGAGCAGTTTCGAAATTTTGGTCTTATTCTAACAAAACTGAAAAATTAATTTGTTGAACAGAGGGATTTAAAACTATGTTTTTTTTTAAAATTATTTGCTTTGTGGAAAAGAGTTAAAATTGAAATTAATGCAAACTGATTTTATGTATAGAGAATTATATGATATTATATTAGAATTAGATTATATAAAGAATTAATTATATGATTGTTAAGTGTTTTCTTATAAGATAATTGTTTTTGTATTTTTATCTCCAATAATTAAACAAATTAATAAAGGGGATAAATTGTAATTTCACACATTTTTATTTGTAATTATTTAATATTTTCTACACCAAAATTTGGGTTTTTAGCAGTAATTTTCAGAATAAAGAGTTTTATGTTAAAATAATTCAAAAACGTAATTGTTGAAACACTTGTAATTTTACATACATGTTAATTTAAAATTACTTCATATTTTATAATAGCTAATAATAATTCTTACGCCAAAATTTTGGGTTTTTGACAATTTTCAAAAACTGTGTCAAAAGGTTTTTTTTTTCACATGACGGTTAAAACCGTCAAGTGTCAAAATTTGCCGATCCTGCCTAATTATATATTTTTTATAAATTGCTTAAAAGGTGCTTATTTTCTGTTGAAAAATTTGGTTACGCACCTTGTAGTAACAAAATGCTTCCAAAAGTGTTTCGACTCCTGTTTCGCTCTTTAGTAAGTTGCTTGACGTTTTTAAAAAGTGTTTATTTTTTATTTACGTTTCTCAAAAGCCCTTAAAGATGCTTTTTTTTTATTCTGGGTTTGCAAAAAAGGGATTAATTTTTTATCTTTTAAAGAGATATTTTCCTTGCCGTATCGATTGGCGTTCTAAATCACACGAAAAAAAAGCATGATTTTTCACAATTTTCTTTGCAATATTTATCAGAAACTTGTTATTTTATCATGATTATGTATCATGAAGTTTTTTTAAATTTTATTGACTTAATGTTTATAAATTAAGAACTTTAAAGGTTAGAAAAAATAATTTTTATTGCACAGATCGTAATAATGTTTTTTTTTCTTTCTGAAAAATGATTAAAAATATTTTTTAAAGGCTTAAAAAATGCTTAAATAGCTGCCAATTCTACTGGGTTTTCTAGTAGACTACTGGATTTTGCCAGTTTCTCCTGGTCTACTGTTTTATTTAAATTTCTCCTGATTTTTGTACATTTTAGTAAACTACCTACAATTGAGTAAGTTTCCTAAAACAATATCTCTATTGAAATAGAATTTTTGAACAGATTAATGCTTGCTTACTAGAATAATAAATAAGTATTATTAAGACATACTGAAACGAATCTTAATTACAGAAATCTGTTCAAAATATTTTTAATTCTGAAATGTTCAGTTCACAGCTCTCATTTTAAATTAATTAAAAAAATATTTTTAACTACGTTTGATGAATTAAATTCCTATAATATTCGAAATTATGAGTAAACATAATACATAATATTTCAAGTTATGTTTAATGTGAAATCATAACTGGAAAATAGTGCAGTTTTTCGATTTTGATGACTAAATGTGTTTATTTTTTGTTGAAAAATCTTACTATGCATCCCTTCATTTTTTCCCCTAAATATATTCCCCATTCTTTACATATGCGTATAGAATACAAGATGCAATAATGTGCTTCATTTATTTTTAGCTGCGTCAACGTCGGCTGGAGGTCTTCGGCTTTCTGGACTCGTCGGAGGAGGATGACTCGGATTCTGGTTCCGATTCAGGTTCCGATTCGGGTTCTGAGTCAGCTTCTGATTCAGCGTCAGATTCAACTTCGGATTCAGCTTCTGATTCTTCTGAGTCAGACTCTGAATCTGATTCTGAATCCGATTCAGCTTCTGATTCTTCTGAGTCAGACTCTGAATCTGATTCTGAATCAGGTTCAGCTTCTGATTCTTCTGAGTCAGACTCTGAATCAGATTCTGAATCTGATTCTGAATCAGGTTCTGATTCTGAATCAGTTCCGGAACCTGTTGCAGAACCAGTTCCAGTGTCACCTGCAACTCCTCCTCCTGTCCGGCCCAGAAGTAAGTTGTTTATTTGTTTATTTACTTTAATCTAAAGTCTATCCCAACTAAAAATAAACTGCAGGAGATCTACAAGAAAAAACAGTTTGAAGACTGTGTTGATTTGGCCAATTTTGCTGCAGAATTTTTGAAGGTGGAAACACTGCAGAGTTACTGCAGTTAATAAACTGCAGTATAATTTTTAAATGTCTTAATTTTAGGCCTACTTCAAACTATGTATCAAAATCTTATTTAAAAAAAGTTTAAGACGCTTCTGAATAATTACAATTAAGTATGTATTTTATGAATTTTTCTTTTATGAATATAGACAGTGTACGATATCTCCGTTATCAATATGCATGCATAGCATGGTTACCTAAAAATGAGAAATTAATATATAATCAAAAATACAATTAACATTATAAAAAGTTCAGTTTTTTTAATTTTTTTTTAATAAATTCATGATTTTTAAAAGAATAATTTTGTAGACAATATCTAAAAGTTTTTTTTTTTGTTAAATAAATTACTGATAAATTACTTCACATCGGCTGCAAAATAACTACAGTGTTATTACAGTTAAGATAGCACTACAGAAAATCTGCATTTAACTCTAAAAAGGCTACAAAATTACTTCAATTCTGTAGAAAAACTGCAGTTTATTTTTAGCTGGAATTTTTCACTCCAATTTAAAAAAAAAAAAAAAAAATTCTCAGGATTTCTTTTCATAAGTACAAGCAAGCAATTACTTTCATAAGCAATTGCTTGCTTATGAAAGTAAAGCGATTACTTTCAGCTCAAGCAATTACTTTCATAAAGCCTTTGTCCAGGGTTGGCAGGTTTTTGACAGTTTTTGACGGTTTAAACCGTCACGTCAAAAACCTCACTGTCAAAAATGTCAAAAACCTATATTCATATGTGAAATTTAATTAATACATAAAATTTATGTATTTTTTATAAAGGATAGTGTTTCTAATTATGTTCTAGAAAAAATAAATTTAAAATTTTGAAGAAACACTTATATTTTGAATAGTAACCAAAATCTTGTACTTTTGAAAACTCACATCTCTTCAAGATATACATTATTTGTATTCTTAATACAAGTGGGAAAAAAAAATTAAGAGATAAAAATTGTTTTAAAATGATAAGTGTAATAATTATAAATAAATATAATAAACAATATGAATTATATTTATCATTATTCATAAATATAACTACTTTTAAATTCAAATTAACATACTGGATAATTAAGATATTCGGTATAACATTAAAAAAAATTTTTTTATACACTTGCATCAAGTTTGTATTTATACAACATAACTTGTAAGTTCCTTATAAATATTAGTTATATGTTCCTTATATGTCAAAAATGCATAGTAATAAACTTTTAATTTTCTTAAATATCAAAAAAAAAACTTTTTTTTTTCAAAATATAAATATTTAAACAATTTTTGTGCAAAATTTTTCTGCACATGCGTTTGAATATAAATTTCTGAGATTTTAAATCTGTTATTTTACCTTAATTTTAATTAAAAAATATTTTAAAACCTGCTGATTACCTATAGTATAATTAAATTTCAATGTAATGCATGGCAACTGTTGGTAATTTTGTAGTTTATATATTTTCTTGGCAAACTTCAGTTTTTGACGGTTTAAACCAGTATTATACTCTTGTCATGTCAAAAACCACTTTTTGACGTCAAAAACCCGACCCTGCCTTTGTCATACCTTCGAATGTTGGAGAAATAAAATAACGGACATTTTACTAATCTACACATTTTTCGGTTTAAGACTATTGATGTTCAACACCGCAGCCTCGTAATTTTGATCCTATTCTAGAAGACGAGATCTCCTGAATCAAGTACTGGCAAAACTTTTTCATGATACTAAACCGCATTTACGTTACATTGGGAGAAAAACCACGAAAACCTCCCATGGTTAGCCTGACGGCAAGCTGACTCTTAACCCACGATCTGTCTAAAACTGAGGATATTGAACGTCAGCTCTGTGGTTGGGGCAAGCGAGAGGGGAGATTTCCTTATCTTGATCTGTGGCAGAATAATCGCCAAGTCTTGGCAACTTCCGGGCAGCGACCCGCGAGAAACTTAAAAAACAATTCACAGAAAGGGGCGAACTCGAAAAGAATAGGTCGTACCCACCCCCGTGCAAACATATACATATTTTTTTAAAAAGAAATTTGAAAGCTTAAAATATACTTGGCAATTGCAGTTGGCGCGAGAGATCACGATACGGAAATATCCCCGATCTGTCATTATCCGCAAGTATTGGAAGAAATTTGCTTCGTTTAGGACTTTTTTTTATTGAACTAAACCGCATCTGAGATACATGGAGAGGAAAACCTCACAATGTTAGCTTGACGATAAGAAGACTCTTGACGATAACCCGTGATCCGTCTACCACTGAGGATATTTCATGTCATCACTGTGGTCGGTGGTAACCGGTTGCGGAATTCATATCGACCAGTCATCGCTGAGATTCGAACCCAAATTGGAAGGCGAGCGCTCTATCCCATCGTTTCATAAAAACGGACCCTTCGCGAAATATTTTAACTTAAAAACGGACCCTTCACAAAATAATTTATCTTTTAATCGGACCCTTCACAAATTTGTTTATCTGCATTGTTTTGTTAATCAAATAAACCCTTCTCAGGAAGGGGGCGGGGAGAGAAAGGCAGATGTAAACGAACTAAATTTTGTCTTCGGCAGACGCTTCTTCCTTTATTCGTCCGAAATGAATATTCTGCGTTCAGCAATATAGGCTAAATACCAAATATTTGTTGCATCTAATTTAGTAGCTGCAATTGCTGTTTATTTTTTAACATTTAATTTTTTTAATTATAATTTTAGTGTTGAGCACAATCTTGTATGTCTTTACAATTTTAAAAACTCCTTGAAAAAGTATTTTTGATATAGCGGACCCTGTTTGTACAAATTCACAAAAGTGGACCCTGGTTGAAAGAATGCGACTCCACATTTATTTCATATTCATAAATTACGAGTAATTTTTTTCAAAATTTTACAAAAACGGACCTTTCACAAAATGTCTGGACAGACCCCTGCCATCACGGCTCGACTTAGACCATTAACTCTGAAAATACTGGACAGTAGGGCACCATCTGTTGAGGTACAATACGAGAAGTGTTTTTGCCGTCGGTGGATCATCAATTTTCTTTCTTTTTAAATTTCTTCAACCAATGCGGAGAAATTAGAGAATATACAAATAAACGGGAGACTTAAAATACAGGAGTCGGAGTTGAAAAATAGGAGACTTGGCAGGTATGCTTTCTGGTATGCATAAATAACTGCATCTCTTGACCACTCCTTCCTGACTTCAGTATCAGGATCCTATTTTCCGACTTATGGCCTTACCCCTAGGTTTTGATAGTCGAACCTCTATTTTGCGAAGTTGCTAAATCCCGATAAAAAGCTCGTTATGTGGAAAATTAAAATAGAAATTCGCCATTTTAAATACTTAAACAACACGAAACAGATTTTAAATTCATAAGCGCTTGACATTATTAAATTAGCAATTGTTACGCCTTTATCTTGTAAATTATTACATATTGTCGCGTTGTTTCAAATGATTTTAACATTCCATCATTATGAAGATTTGGTGATATCCTTTTCGTCTTCTTCACGATTTCTTGCTGTAGTGTTTTTATTTTGTCCCAAAATATCCGATTCAGTTAATGTCTGTGTGGTTGCAACATCAGAATCAATAAAAAGAAAATCATCAGTTCGTCATCATTCATTTCGTGGTTTTCCCTTAGCTGTACCCATATGAAGTTCTTCTAAAGGAATGTCACCCACGTCCTTCGCAGTTTCTAAATTCTCCACGCTGACTAAGAATCCAACTTTAGCAAAACTGTTACGAATAGTACGATCTGTAACATTATAGTTCCATACTTTAGAAACTTCTGTAATGCTTTCTAGTTTATTGATTTCCTGCATGGGTTCTTGAATGAAATGCAAGCCGAAAGAAAAAAGAATTTTTACTGCTTTTTCTAAAGGTGGCTGCGAAAATCAATCTAAGGTCATTTCCCTCATAAAATGCGTTAACAAGTTTGAAATGTTCCGAAATATTTTGGGAAACAGGGAAAGTAGATTTTAAAGAAAAATTCGTTCAATAGAAAATCCACTTCGCTGTTTGGAAGATATTTTGCGAAGAAATTTCCAAAATATTCTTGGTTTCTCAACAAAAAAAAATCGCAAAATACAGAAAATTCGCAAAAGGGAAGTTCGATAAATAGAAAATCCACTTCGCTATTTGGAATTCGCGAGAGGGAAGTTCGTTAAATAGAAGTGACTGACAGTACACTTTTTCCTACTGCACAAATGATTTATATTCCATGCATTTCTTTAAAAATTCTAAAAGGAATTTTTTTTATTACAGAACCGAGGAGCACCCGTTTGCAGATGTTGGCGCGGGACTTTTACTCTGCCCCTCCCTGCACCACAGTTGACGTGGGGCCAGTTTCTTCGCGGACGCGAAAACTGCCTCGCGTCAACTACTTCGAAACACGACTCCGCCCTCTCCGAAGAAGGAGGTAAGTCTCCTTTTTTTTTTTTTTTTTTTTAAATAAAACTTCAAATAGCCCAAGAATTTTTTATTTATAATGTATTTTTACATTAGGGACTTTTAACCAAAGAATAATTAACTAACAAAGCAAAAAATCTGTAACCTGCTGTTAAATGCTTAGGGTTTTAGTGGCCTTGTACAAAGCATTATTTCTAACAAAACTTCTTTTCTTTTTAAACATTTCTATGCATAACTTCCTTTTTTTTTTATCATACGCACTTTTTAAAAATTGTTTTGTATAAAACCTGACATTGTTTTGAATGGCGCCGCTGCCGCGGCCGAAAGGCCCGTAAGTCGACTGAATCTTGACCGCTGGCGCGGCCTAATCGGGCCCGCAAGTCTGAATGAAAGGGCAATGTATGCATGTGGTGTGAGTGAGAGGTGTGAATGCTGTTGTCAGGGGATTACAGCTGTTTTCTTTTTTTTTTTTTTTTCTCTTTAATTTTTAATTAATCATGGAATGTTTAGGTTAATAATTAAATTTGCAATAATTAAAGAATAATATTTAACTTTTTATTATTACTCGAATTAAGAATTTTAGTTGCTGTTTTATTGTTAAATAATATTAAGTATTTGAATTTTTTTTTTTTTTTAAAGTTTTGATTGTTAAAAGCGAAAATAATTTAAATTCCATTGTTAAAACTATTATTTTTAAACATAATTTTAAAAATCCTGATGAAATGCTTTGCCCAGGGGGACTTAAATCCTAACCATTTAACTGCAGAGTACAGTTTTTTGCCTTGTAAGTTAATTATTTGTTTGTTAAAAGTCATTAATGTGAGAAAAATTTTAAATTTGTATTACACATGGTGCGTAGTGTTTTTAAAAAGTGCTTAAAGGTGCTTATTTTTTGATTTTTTAAAAGCCCTTAAAGGTGTTATTTTCATGTTTTGGATATCAAACCGAAAAACCTTCACCTTTTTATAATGGCTAAAAAAAATGAAGAAAACAACTCTTGGTCTGAAACTAGTTATTTTATCATGATCATGTGAAGTCTTTGAAAATTATGTTGCATTTTGTTAATGTATGTAGTGCTTAGAAATATTTTTTTGAGTGCTTGAAAAGTATTTTAAAGGTGCTTATTTTTTGTTGAGAGATTTGGCTACGCACCATGCAACAGAACTTGACAGATAATTTATTTTTTTCTTATGATAAAAAATTAATTTAAAAGACATGTTTTTTTTTTCAAAATAGATTCAAATTAATGTAACATTCGATTCATCGATAATTTTTATTTAAAACTCTGGAAAATATTCTTGTTGGTTATTTGACTGCCGGACACCGAAATTAAAATTTTTTAAGTGATTAAATTTTATTAAAATTACCTTTTTTACTTTTCAAAATGAGTTACGTATTTAATAATGTTTTATTTGTTGCTTCACTTAGCAGGAATAATGATAAGGAGTTTTATTGCAGTATGAGTCAATGGCAGTGGTACATAACTATTAAAATTTTCTTTAAAAAAAAATAACTTCTTGTAATTTTTAATTCTTGCAATAATCTCTATAAACTAAGATTAAATTAAAACCAATATATGTTTAGAGAAAATTTCAAACTTGGTGATTTTCTAAAATATTAACTACATAGCTGCCAACTACATAGGATTACAACAACTGCTTCATAGGATTTTGCCCCTTTCACCTGGTCTACTGGTTTAAAAAAATTCAGGTTTTTGTACAGTTTTGAAAATTCCCTAAAACTGAGTAAGTTTCCTAAAAATCCGTTATTGAAGTAGAATTTTTACTCAGATTATTGATTGCTTAAATATTTAAATAAGTTGCTATTACATAATAAAGTGAGCCTCATTTTTAAAATTCAGTTTAAAGCTTCTTTTTTATGTAAAATGTTTATTTTTATTAAATAAATTTAAAAAATATTTTTACTATCTTTGATGAATTAAATGCTTATTACTATTCAAAAATATGAGTAACCATAATACATACCATTCCAATTTTAAGTTTTTCAGTTAATCGTAACAACAGTTCAGCTAATCATAACAGTGAACAAAATACGTTTTTCGACGATATTATTTTTTACGTAAGTTAATACCATTACATAATATTTATATAATTGTCTCCATCAGGTTAAAAGCTGCTGATTTCACTAAAATTGCTAGATAAGTCTAAAAAGGAAAGGAATATTCTAAATACTGTTTTCTGATGTCACAGATAATCAGGCTGCGTAGCGTTTTAAAAAGTTCTTAAAAGTGCTTATTTTTATTTACGTTTTTTGAAAAACCTTAAAAGTGCTTCAGGGTTTGTAAACAGTGCTTAATTTTCTATCTTTGAAAAATAATTCTTTTTTTCTTTGAAGTATCAATTGTCGTTCTAAATTACAAAACAACGAACGATTTTCACAATTTTCTCTGCAATATTTATCAGAAACTAGTTTTTTTTTAAATCCTGATTATGCAAAGTTTTTAATTTTACTGATTTTGTGTTTATGAATCAAGAACTTCAAAATGATAGAAACAAAATTTTTTTTATTACTGCACAGATCTTAATTATGTTTTTTTTTCTGGAGAGTGATTAAAAATACTTTTGAGTGGTTAAAAAGTACTTAAAAGGTGCTTATTTTCTGTTGAAAAATCTTGACTACGCACCCTGGATAATTTTTTTTACTAGAGTAACACAGTCGAGGTCTACATTATGTTGAACAGCATTACGGGGCATTAATCGGATCAAATAAAAAAGTTTTTTTAATTAAATATGTAATATTTTTTGTTCCAATATTATGGGCTATATTTTCCCATTTTGTAGGGGGGGGGGACACATTTTTTTGCATTTTGTAAATAATCATCTCATTTAAAAAAAGATAAAAAATAAAAATAAAAATTGAAATCCGTAGCAGTAAATCTGACTTCAAAAACGGGTGCGCGCTTTCATTTTGTTGTTCTAATAAATAAAATCATATTACAAATATTGGATTTTAAAATTATGCGAAAATCAATAGTAATAACTGCATTAAGGAAATTAGAACGATGCTTTCTGCAGAAAAGATAACATTTTTTTTTTACTTCATTAATTTTTATTTTTCATTGTTCTCAAATGAGAATAGAAAAAGCATTCATTTTTTTTCCCACTCGGATGCGCGAGAAAGGGCATCGTTTGAATATAATTCGGAAGAAAAGATAAAATCTTTAGAAAATTTCTACAGAAAAAAAAAAAGAACTTCCCGAAAGAAATATCTTTCTGCAAGAACTCTGTAACGTTCTGCAACAATGTCCCCACAATTGTGCCACCGGGTCAGGAGGCAGATTTAAAAAGAAAAAATGTATATGCAAAAAAAAAAAAAAAAATTCTTGCTGCTTTTATTATTTTTATTTAAAAAAAAAAACATGTTTCCAATACTTTACTTTTTAGCTGTACTTAAGCAAACAGTTTTAATTTTATTTTGATAAGAAAACATGTTAAGACATGCTAGTTTTAATTTTTTCTTAAAAAAATATGTGATACAAGTATCTTTTTTATTTTTAAGCACTAACTAAAAGTGTCTATAGCATTATAAAGGCAAGTTTACTTTTATAATAATGTATTCATAGGAAGGATTATAGGCTGAATAATAAAACCCAAAAATAAGCTGAAAGCCTCAGTGTTTTGGCATAATAATCTGAGGCAAGCTTTTATATTAAGTGAAATTAAATAGTAAATTTTCTATTCAGTTGCTTCGAATTTTAAAAATGGAAACAGCAACAGTACTAAAGTTGAATGCCGTTCTTATTTAGAAGATATCAATGTTGAAAAACTGTAAAAAAACTGATACAAAGATAAAAACTTAGCTTATTATTTCACACATACTCATTTTGTGAGTTTAAAAGTATATTATATATATTTCAGTAAGTCTTAAAATTCTTTTTAGAAACAGTCAGGTAAATTAACATATTAATCTTGCTTGTTCAAATAAACAAACAAACAAAGCATTACATTAAAAAAAAAGTGATGCCTTACAATATATATATATATATATATATATATATATATATATATATATATATATATATATATATATATATGAATATATATATATTATTTATATACATATAAAAAATTTTCTTACCTGATTTGCTATAAACTTAATTTGGAGGAGATTTCAATGTATCTCCTGATCAGTTTTATTATAAAACTATCTGGGTCGACATACTTATATCGATGAATGTGATAATTTCTGCAGAATAATTTTTTTTCCTTCTTAATATTCTAAACTTTCTTCAGGATATTTGTAAATGTTTTGTACTTAGCTTCAGAGAGTAAAATTAAAATTGCATTACATATTTTTTTTCAACAAAAATTATTCTTTATTTTATTTTTATATATCAATGACTTGCAAACGCTGAATGAGAAATTCTTTTGGAATTTTCTATGTTAAATTACTGTTTCATGAGCGCAAAGTGCAAATTGTTTTTATTCTTGAAATTGTATAAAATTTAAAGCCCTTGCTACCCCTTGAAATGGCTTGTTAAAACTGGAGAAGTTTTGAAGAACTGAATTCAAATAAATAATTGAACTCGAATGATGAACAGATCAGTTGATGATTATCTACGCATATTCCAGAAGATAAGAATGGAGTCTTCCTTGTGTCTTCGAAAAAAAAAAATCTGAGAAAAATTGAAAGTTCTATGAATGAATATAACTTACGGCAGACATTTTGTTGTTGAGCAGCTCACTGTTATAAAGAGCTCCATCGTCCAAATTATTAAATCATATTATTTGAGATGGCATGGGTACTCGTAAAGCGCACAATCCGGCAAAGAACCTGGCTTTATTCACAAAACCTCTAGGAAAGGAGTTGAAAAAGGTCTTGGTTTGTTAGGTGTCTGAAAACGAATGCCTTGGATAGACTGGTGATCATCGCTGACTAGGACGTGGCCTCGTTGAGACTGTGTGGTGTCAAAGAAGAGGTCTGTTTTCCTCATCCATACTTTCCCTGTTGAAGAAATGAGAACTTGGTATGTCCAGGGAAAGTGTGCCAAAACCTCTGACACTAGGAAAGAAGGTGACGGGAAGATCTTGGCATGTTAGGTGTCTGAAAACAGATGCCTTGGATAGATTGTGATTATCGATACTTTCCCTGTTGAAGAAATGAGAACTTGATATGTCCAGGGAAAGTGTGCCAAAACCTCTGACACTAGGAAAGAAGGTGACGGGAAGATCTTGGCATGTTAGGTGTCTGAAAACAGATGCCTTGGATAGATTGTGATTATCGATACTTTCCCTGTTGAAGAAATGAGAACTTGGTATGTACAGGGAAAGTGTGCCAAAACCTCTGACACTAGGAAAGAAGGTGACGGGAAGATCTTGGCATGTTAGGTGTCTGAAAACAGATGCCTTGGATAGATTGTGATTATCGATACTTTCCCTGTTGAAGAAATGAGAACTTGATATGTCCAGGGAAAGTGTGCCAAAACCTCTGACACTAGGAAAGAAGGTGACGGGAAGATCTTGGCATGTTAGGTGTCTGAAAACAGATGCCTTGGATAGATTGTGATTATCGATACTTTCCCTGTTGAAGAAATGAGAACTTGGTATGTACAGGGAAAGTGTGCCAAAACCTCTGACACTAGGAAAGAAGGTGACGGGAAGATCTTGGCATGTTAGGTGTCTGAAAACAGATGCCTTGGATAGATTGTGATTATCGATACTTTCCCTGTTGAAGAAATGAGAACTTGATATGTCCAGGGAAAGTGTGCCAAAACCTCTGACACTAGGAAAGAAGGTGACGGGAAGATCTTGGCATGTTGGGTGTCTGAAAACAGATGCCTTGGATAGATTGTGATTATCGATACTTTCCCTGTTGAAGAAATGAGAACTTGGTATGTCCAGGGAAAGTGTGCCAAAACCTCTGACACAGAAAGATCTTGGTTTGTTAGGTGTGAGAAAACTGATGCCTTGGATGGACAATGACCATTGCTGTTTATCTGACTGGGACGGTCTTGGCCTCGTCGAGATTGTGGTTCCTTATCGATTCGTTCCATGTAGAAGTTTCATGAACAGTTGAATTCATTCTTATTAAACACTGTTGTACAGTTTAAACTTGTGATATCCAGGGCAAACATTGTTCTTCAGTATCCGTGCTCCTTATCTGATACTCATTCGCCTATTATGAAGGACAGCAAAATAAGAGAAAACAATAGGATGCTTAATATTGAATCAAATTGAAGCATCACCTGTGTAATATGGAAGGTGCCCTTTTCAAGAACTGACTCATGATATTGGAGTATGGATGGTGTCCATCTCAACAACTGATCCGTGATTTTTTGTCTTCTTCTCTTACGACAACTCAGTTGACATATCAGTTATTTTATCATGTTTCTGGCTATACGCCTTGATTTCAGCAGAATAGCAGTACTATTATTGTATATATATTGTATATTGTATCTCATTTGTATTTTCCCGTCAATCTCATTTGTATTCTAAGAACTACTTGTTCTCTTTGTCAAAACCTGATATGATTGTACATAAAATAGCAGTTTGCAAAAAAAAAAAATTGGAAAAAAAAGTATTAAAAAAAAAAAAAAAAATGGAAAAAAAATTTAAAAGTGAAAAAAAATATTCAAAAAAAAAGAAGAAATAAAAAAAAATGAAAATAAAAAAGGAAAAAAAAATTTAGAAAAAAAAAAAAAAAAAAAAATCAAAAATGAAATAAATAAATAAAAAAAAATTTAAAAAAAAAATTATAATAAATGCAAACTGAATATTGTTTATTTTCCCTAATTATGTTATATTTAATTTTATTTGTCTTTCCTCCTAACTTCTAATTGTACAATTTTATATGAATCATATTCTTATGAAAACTGTGAGTTCATATCATATTTGTATCATATTCTCATGAAAAACTGTGAGTTTGCAAGTCATTTGATATTTTCCGAATTCTTTTTTATCTCTCTAAAGGTATTTAAAGTTGAATTAATAGATTGCAAAGCAACAATTTAAAATTTGTTTTTCAATTTTATAAATTTATTTCATTAATTCAAAATAATTTGTCTAATTTTTTCTTCGGTATAAAATTTACTTTCTTTAAATCCATTAATTCAATAAATTTTGAGCAAATTTTATATATAATATAATGAATAAATGCTACATAAATACAAATTGAACAAGATAGGAAAAAATAATGTTTTTATTACTTTCTTCATTGCCAAATCTGAATTATTGTTAATATTTTGAAATTCTTAACAGGTATATAATAATGCTTAATAGGTTAGATAAAATTAGATATTAACCCTTAACTGTCCGAAAATATTTCAAGTTTATTTTCTTCTAAGTTTGTAACTTAGGACAGAAAATTTCTATAGTGAATATTTATTCTTAAAGTATTATTAATAATTATTATCATGATAAAATTTCTATATTAATTATATAAGCTATTATAATTGCATAACTAATTGAAAATATTAAAGTGATAAAAAGTGGTAAAGATTATAAAATAATTTTTACTACCATATTCACTTCGTAGGGCTTGGTTGCCATTGTTTCGTTAAGGGTTAATTCTGAAATATATTTATTTAATTTACTCAATAATTTAATATTTTAGTCAATTTGTGTCTTTTTTATCAAAAAATTAAATTTAATTATTTATTAAATTTTTCACCGAATTATCAGTTTCTTATTTATAATCTTAAATCATTTAAGGCTTGTACTGAAATATATTTCTTAAATCATATATTTTAACATCAAAAAATTTATTTTTAATTAAAGGTTTGTGAATACTAAGAAAACGTCTATGAATCTCATATGACTTATTGTCTATGAATTAAAAAAAAGTACAAACATTTTTAAAATCTTTGAATCAGATTTGAAATTTTTTTTTTCAACATTTGTAGTCAGTCTAATCAGCTAGAATATTTGTTGATACTTGGTTAAAATGTAACTAAGTGGTTGGTTAATGTAAATATTAGTTTACTCGTGGGGAAAACTTTAATTTTTATTATTCAGTTTTAATCCTAAATAAATGAATACTTAATATTTTTAAAATCAATACTTTTTTCTTCAAAATATTTTCAAGTTTTTAAAATAGGAAAATAAAAACATAAATAATTCATTGAAACAATTCAGTGAAATTCAGCAAATGAATTTTGTTAAAGTTTGTTCTTATTTTGAGTTTTGTTCTTATTTTGAGTTTTGTTCTTATTTTTATTCCTCTAAGATAAAGAAAATGTCTGACGAAATAATAAAACTGAATTTTTTTTTTCAAAAAAATATTTAATTTTAAAATTAAAATTTTAAATTTATACCAAATGTAAAATCAAATTTCAAGAAATGGAGAAAACAATTTGGAAACTTGTTTTTTTGTCTTCGTTTTTTTACATTAAAAATAGTTACATGATTTGTGCATCTAAAGTGACAGATGAGACAACGATGACTTCTTTCAAAAGCTTTCAAAGAAGATAAAAACAATATTTTTTTTCAAATTAAATTTTAAAAAAATATATATACTTCTGCAACTAAGCAAAGCATGAAATATTTTTTTCGTACGTTTATTTTAAGCTTTCAGTTTTTGTACTTAAGTTGATTTAATTCTAAAATTCAGAATTAAAGTAAAAATTCTTCGCTACTTTATCAAATAACACGTGTCATTTCTATCAAAATATAGAGAATTATCAAAATTACTTACTGAAATTATACAAGAATCAATGGGATCGTAAAATGAAACTTAAACAGTAGTAGTGAGATCGAAAACTTTTGTTAACTAATCCTACTGAATCCCACTTGAATTGAAGGCTGTTCAACATACAATTTTAACTTCATTGTGTTGTAAAAAAGGAAAATTAGTTGTTATTTAGTTCCTTTGGCTAAAGGTACTTGCTTTTTTTTCGAATCAATTTTTCTTAAAGAGCTGCTCATCGGACCCCAGTTCATTTAATCCTTTATAGGAAAATTATATGTTTATCGTTAATTAATTAATGATGTTCCTGCCGATGGTGTTCCTGCCTTGTCGGGGCGGTGGGACTTGCGTGTACCAATGACCCGGAGGGCTATGCCGGCGGTAGCTTGCTACCGGTAGGGTCTCCCAAGCCGGACAGGCCGAAGGGTAGGTGCCAGACGAAAAAGAATACCAACAGGAGCTAAGGTAAACCTAACCTATACGGCGCCCGGATCAACAGAAGCTGCATTTTACCTCCTCCTTATCACTTCGTTGACGCAGAGCCTATTAATTTTTGAACTAAGCACTTCTTACAGAGTTCAAAACATATTTCAAAATGTTGCTTTTTGAAATTTTTATTTTTATTTTTTATGATATGATCTAAAACATGAAGGGGAAACACTTTGGATCATTTTGATACCCGATTCAAAAGTTTAAATATTTTAAGGTTCATTTAAAGTTGAGATGAAGGAAAAAAAAAGATATAAAAAAAAAGGAATTTTGTTAGAATTGTGTTCTGATTTCTTTTAAAAATAAATTTAATTTTTAGAATTTTTTGCTTACGTTTAATATATAAATTTAGAAAATAACTTAAAATCACCAATTCAGTTTTTTGGAGACAATTGTATATATATATATATTTTTAAACTTATGTAGGACATTGCTATGTGTGGGAAGTTATTCTAAAAATTACTTATTTTCGCACTTGCAACTTATGTCATAAATTTGGAAAGTGTTGACATTTAGTTAAATACTAGTTTGGATTTCATTTACAAATAAAAAGGTTTTGAAAAATTAAAAAAAAAAAAGAAAAAAGTGACTGTCGCAAACTTATACCCAACATGTGTATTTGAATTTTAGTTCTAAAATTAGAATTTTTTGTTAAAAAATTTTGAAAACAGAGGTGCCAACTATTGCATTTTATTGGTAATTTTCACGATTTCATAGCTGCCAACTCTACTGGATTTTACCAGCTTCTCTTGGTCTACTGGTTTTTGTACATTTTGGAAAAATCCCTAAAATAGGGTAAGTTTCCTAAAAAATAATCCATATTTAAATGGATTTTTTCGCACAAATTATTGCTTGCTTGAATACATAAAATAAGTATTACAAATACATAATGAAGCAAGTCTCATTTATTGAAAGAAATCGATTAAAAACTCTTCGTACTAAAATATTCAGTTTATTTAATTTTCAGAACTAGTTTTTTAACTTAACTGGAAAAATCTTTTTGATAAATTAAATGCCTATTACTGTTCAAAATCATGAGTTAACATATGGCGTAACATTTCAAGCATATTTAATGGCAATCAAAGCTGGAAAATATTTTTTTTATTTTGATGACTGAAAATTCCTTAAGTGTAAAATATTTAGTACATAATGCAGCAAATAAATATTAATTCGTAAAATCTACTGGATTTTTTTCCTATCTATATTGGCGTATGCACTTTAATCAAAGTATATGGATGTTAATTTGAATTTCGTAAATACTAATTTTAAATATTTTTGTGTATATATTGTATATATGTTTGTGTTTTGATGGAAAGTTGGCACTCTCGTTTTTATTTAAGGTGTTGAATCTTGGGCTATTTGAAGTTTTTAGAATCTGTACATTTGTTTCTTTGAATCTGTTTATATATTTTTCAGGGTGCGTAGCGTTTTTAATAAGTGTTTAAAGATGCTTAGTTTCAATTTTCAAAAGCCTTTTAATGTGCTTTTTTTCATTGGAAGTTTTTAAAAACTGCTTTGATTTTTCCTTTTCCAACTTGAAATTTTTTCTTTACAATCTTTAAAATTTTTTACATAAGTAATTATTAATTTACAAAATAGAATGAGCCACTTAATAGTAAAGAAATTTGAAATTGCTCATAAATTGTTTTTTATGATGGCTGATAGAGAATGAGCCACTCAGTTGTGAAGAAATATGGAAAATTGCACATAAGTTGTTTTTTTATGATGGCTGATAGAGAATGAGCCACTCAGTAGTGAAGAAATTTCAAATTGTACTTAGAGTTCTTTGTCAGAAACTATTTCTTTTATCATGATCATGAAAAGTCTGAAAAGTATTTTGCATTTTATCGATATATATTTGAAGAACTTACATCAATAGGAAGAAAACATTTATTAGTGCGCATATCCCAATTTTAATATTTTTCTTAAACTGCTTGAAAATATTTTTTGAGTGCTTAAAAGGTGCTTATTTTTTGTTTGAAAATTTTGCTACGCACCCTGTTTTTTTTTTGAATTTGTAAAATTAATATTATTGATGTAAATAGTAATGATATTGTGAATTAAAATGTTAATGTTTGTTAAAATGCATCTTTATTAATTATTCTTGTATTCATCATCATCAATGGCTCGACAATCCTGGGTAGGCCTTGGCCTTCAAAAGAAGTTTTTTCCGGGCTAACCTTTTTCCTGCTAGTGTTTACCAGTTAATAGTTTTTAAGACCAAAAGGTCTTTTTTTAGGTCATTTATCCATTCGCCCTGCCTCTTTTTCGTGTGCCACCTGGTCTGGCATTGGAAACTCTTTTTGTGGTCTTCGTTCATTCTGATAACGTGGCCTGGCCATTTTATTCTTTGTTGTTTAATACTCAAGTATTAGTAGTATTGGTGTTCATATTTTTGGAAAAGTGAACATAATTTTTCCAGCCTTTTTTAGTATCATTAAAAAAGGTATTTTCTTTTCTTCATTTTAAATAATCATAAAAGTAATAAAATAAATGTTTCATTTGAAATGCTTCAATAGAAAGTTTAAAGTTATTCGTATGCATTTCCCCCATATTGTTAAATGCCAATTTAACGTTTTTTTTTTTATGTAGAATTGATTTCCTTTACATTTCATCAACGTTAATTTCGAAAAGTGACTATGATGACGTCTATCGCCATTACTGATATTTTATTGGTAGTTGAAGTATCATCATTGACTTTTAGCTGTTACATAAACATCTTAATTCGGATGTAATAAAATGATAATTGTCTCAGAGAAAATGAATAAAATCGTCTAAGAAAAATTTATTGATTAAATATTGAAACTGCCCATAATGTTGAATAATATTCGACTGGGCCAAAAGGACACCCCCAGACGCCACAAATTGAAAGAGAATGAATTTGTTCCCAACGGACAGTTAGGAGCGTAGAGCAAGAGATCCAAGGTTGGCGAATTATGTGGCATCACTGTGACGTATGTATTAAAAAATAAAATAATATTAAAGTAACATTGCCTGTTTAAAAATGCATAATATTTAAAAATAAATGTTAAATATTTTTAAAAAAATGCTGCAAGATATTTGACTTTTTTTGCAAAAGAAAAGAAATACAATTACGTATAAAATAAACCTAAAAGTAATTAAGAAAATTTGTAATGCTTTCCTAAGAATATATTTTTTATATCTTATTCAATGATCTGCAAAATATCTTTGCTAATCTTAACCATCCTACTAAAAGCACAACATGCGCCACCTAAATTTAATGGTTGCTGCTAGTCCGACTATAATAAACAGCATGCAAAGCAACTGTTGGTAAACCATCAAAATGACCTTTCTTCTATTATATTTTGATAGATCCAACAGTAAAAAACATAGCTTGCTGTTTGACCATCATAATGGTGAGCAACATCTTATTTTGATGGTTGTTATGGGTTCAACAACATAACATGGTGGTTGAACCATCATACTACATCTTCCATCTTAAAAACGTATATTTTCTTATGTATCAGACAGACTCATCTTTTTCCATATGTAAAAAAAGGGAAGAAAAAAGAACCATCTTAAAACATATATTTTGTCTTTATTAGAAAAACTCATCTTTTACGTCGTTACGATTTCGGAACAATACGAAAATTGAAATAAGACAAAAGTTTTAATTTTTGTTATTTTTTATAGAAACATTCATTTTCAATGAAATGAATTATTAATAGTAAATTCATTTTTGTTATTTTTCATTTCATCACGGCGCTTAGCGTTTATTATTATTATTTTTTAAGTGCTTAAAGGTGCTTGTTTTCGCTTTCTTATATCCCTTAAAGGTGCCTTTTTCAAGGGGTGTTTTTAAAAGGTTCGAAAATTAGTTTTTTTTTCTTCTTCCGAAAATGAGATTTTCGGTTCATAGCTTATGAAAGCTCCAATCGTTTTACAGGTTTGCTGAGCTGGGTTCAGTGAGATCATTGCACTCTCATGTGCAACTCCGCTGCATTTTGCAAGACATTCTTTCCGGCTTTCATTTTCCTCCCTCTGAAATCGGGCCGAAAAATCTCCCGATCATTTTATAATGGTCAATATAATCAAGAAAAGAGTTCTTGGTCAGAAACTAGTTATTTCATCATGATCGTGTAAAGTCTTCGAAAATTATTTTGCTAATGTATATAGTGCTTAAAAATATTCTGTCAGTGCTTAAAAAGTACTTAAAAGGTACTTTTTTTGTTGAAAGATTTAACTACGCTGCCTGTCCAGACACTTGAGTACTTCAACACTCTTTCTTAATTTTTCCTCGTGAAAACACGTTAATGCAAAACGAAAAAAAAACTTCCGAATACTTTGGATAAGTTCAGAGGAAAATCCTAATAAGGACAAATAAGTTATAATATAAAATGCTGTACAACTACAGTAGCCAATTATTGCCTTAGCAGCATCAGACAGTTGTTCTTTTTTCCAAATAGGGGAGATAGGGCCGTGATGACTCTTCCAATGATGTGAACCGGGTTCGAATCCCAGCAATTCAGCTCTTAGACGGTTGGAGTCCCCTTGCAGTCAAGCTAACAGTGGGAGGTTTCCTCTCCATGTTACTTAAATGCGTGAGACTTCCATCTAAAAGTCCTCCACGAAGGCAAATTTAACCCAATATTTAATGCAGGAGTTCCCTTGTCTTCTGAATTACGGGGTTAAACTTTAAGGGTCAGCTCTTCAATGAGGTCTGTAATATTTGTTCTGAAACAATATGTTTAGACTGATTAAAAATTTCGGGCCGGCCTGGTGGCCGAGCGGTTAGAGTGCCTGACTGCGAAGCCATAGGCTGCGGGTTCGAATCCCGCTCTGGGCATGGATGTTTCTCTCTCTTTGTGCTGTCCTCTGTTGTGTGTGTGTATGATGTGTGAATGTGGCCCACCCTATAAACGGGTTTGTGGCAGTGTGGCGTGGGCAATGTTGCTCGCCTCCGTGACTTTGGTTCACAGGTGCCCACTGGGTAACGCGAAATGAGCAACAATTCTGGCATAGTATAGGCAAAAGATTCAAATTCAGTGCCTGCCATTGGGGGGGGGGGAATTCGGGATTTTTATTAAATTTATTTTCTGCGGAATAAAAGAGCCATTTCATAATTAGAGTTAGTTTCTGGAATGGGTCCAGAGATGATTGTGTTCCGGAAAAAATCCGAATTTTTCGCCAACTGCGATCCGGAAGTTTTCGGGAATCTAAGGTCCTGAAGTTTCACGATATCATTTATCACATTTATGTATAAAAAATCTTGTATATTTTATTTAAAAATATTGGAATTTATACTTGGCATCTCTTTCATCTGTAGATATTTTTTCTGGAAGAATAATAAGTGTGATTAAAAATAAAAATAAAATTATACATAATTATTCATTTAAATTATGCTGCATATAATTTATTTAGAATTTCGTGTTTTGAAAATATCAATGATTTAACTTTATACTGACATTAATTTTTTGAAATGCTTCATTAATGATTTTACTAAAGAAATTTTCAGGATTTTTGAGTTGGGCTCACAATCAACCCTGATAACACTCGAAGGTCTGCAGCCAAAACTACAGTAGCCAATTATTGGCTTAGCAGCATCAGCCAGTTGTTCTTTTTCCAAATAGGGGAGTCGTGATGGCTCTTCCAATGAGGTGAACCGGGTTCGAATCCCAGCGATGGCAGGTAGATACGAATTCCGCATCCAGCTTGCACTGACCACAGAGCTGACGTAAAATATCCTCAGTGGTAGACGGTTGCAGTCCCCTTACCGTCAAGCTAACCGTGAGAGGTTTTCCTCCTCATGTAACTTAAATGCGTGAGAAATGCAAATTTCTCCCAATACTTAATACAGGAGTTCTTTTGTCTTCTGAATTGGGTTCAGAACTGCAAGGTTGCGGAGGTAAATCAAACTTTAATGGGTCAGCTGTTTAATGAGGTTTACATTATTTGTTCAGAAACAACTTTTTCATTCTTTTAAATTAATAATCTAGAAAGAGAAAAATTTGCGTTTTCTTCCGCTGTATGGCGTACTCTTAATTAGAGTACTTAAAACAGAATAATTTAAAATTTACGTTAAATTAATTTTAAAAGATTAAAATAACTTTAAATTCAAATAATTGGTAGCAGTAAATTAATATAGGTGACAAATTCCCAGATATACAATCGTAGATTGTATTGAATTAAAAATAATATTCAAGTAAAAGTTAAATAAAAGATTAAAAGTTAAATTAAATATTAAAATCACCCATTCGATATAATATATGAAGTGAGAATTGCCAAAGCAGCCAGTGAAGAAACCAAAACACAAAGTGTGAAGTCAGCACGCTTTAAAATTGATCAAAGGAGGAGGAGGGGTCCTTTCGCTCTTTTCCATTGCATCCCTAATGCAGGGGCGTGGAATTCTTCACCGAGGGGCGGCGAGCATCTTAACCCTGGGCGGATCCGGATTCCGCGAGGAGGTAGGGGGGATTCTACTGGGAGAAAATGTTCTTTCATTCTGTAAACAAACGCCGTTGCTAGGAGCAACCGCGGCCAAATAAAGGGTACGGCTTCCCTCGCAGCTGCACTGAAATGGTAGGGGTAATGAATTTCCTAAAGAGGCGAAAAAAAGGGGACCTTTCGAAAAAGATGTTCTCTCTTCGTCTGAGAGGAAAAATAAGAATTTGGAAAATAATCTACTTTCGTATTTTTTAAATTGGGATAGTATCGTCATTTAAATTTAGGATCGCCCTTGGCCTTTTGGCTGAGGCGGGCTTGGATGGATCATAGACAGGGATATTTTGAATTGCCTCATAAGGAATTTGGGGGAGCTTTTTAATTAAATTATTGGTTAATTTTTTAGCGAAAGAGAAAATTGTGGGCATGTTAAGATCGGAGTGAATGACTTCATTCCGAACATTCCAAGGGGCTTTCGTAATAATACGCAAGGTTTTATTTTGAAATGTCTGAATTCGCTTGCAATTTGCCTTAGAGTGAGAATTCCAAATCGGAATACCATAAGCTATAGGTCAAATGATGGTAGTGCAAGATAATAACTTTGATTTTTAGGATAATTTGCTATTACTATTAATATAGCAACTAATTACTCCTCGCTCAGCTTTCGCTTTGTCGAGGGCTTTAGTGATATGGGGGTTCCAATGCAATTTTGGATCAAGGGTGATTCCAAGATATTTGAGGAATGGGTTCGTTAAAGATAGTTAAAGGGGTGGGAAAAGAGTTAGCTCTTATCTTCCTTTTAAAAATGACTGCGACGGATTTAGAGGCATTAATTTTGATTTTCCAATCAACGAGCCAAAGCATCAAATCGTCTAGGTAATTTTGGAGATCCTTTATGATTATGGAAAGTTTCCTAGAGTGAGCTAATATTACGGTGTCATCAGCGTAGCACGCAATTGTGAGCCCGGGGGGCGGGGGATATCATTAATGTACAAACAGAATAAAAGAGGGGATATAAGACTTGCTTGTGGGACGCCGTCCTCAATAGTTTTGGGATTTGAGATGTGATTATCAACTTTTGCCCGAAAAAATCTATTTTTAATGAAGGAGTTGATAATGTGAATAAAATGAGCCGAAAAACCAAGTTGCATGAGCTTGTAGAGGAGGGTGATAAACCCTGTCGAAAGCTTTTGCTACGTCTTCCTACGGTTTCTCCTTTTCTAAAACTTTCATGAATTGATGTTGTTACTCTGAGCAATTGGTGCACCCTACTATGTCTGGCACGAAAACCGAATTGCTCTGGGATAAGGATGTTGTCCGTACAAAAAACATTTCATGCGTTTTAGGAGGACAAACTCGTAAATTTTAGATATGCAGGGCAGTAAGGTTATCGGCCGACAACTCGATGCCTCTTCAAGATTTTCATCTGATTTTGGAATAGATATTACTAGTGCGGTCTTCCAAGTATTTGGAAAATGTGACCGCTCCATCATGAAATTTATGATGAAAGTAATAAAAAGAATAAATTTAAGGGGGAGATTTTTGATCATGCGGTTTGAAATATTATCAAGGCTGGGGGCTATAGTAATATTTAATTTTTGAATAAAATCTTGAACTTCTGTAACTTGTACAGGTTCTGTTTCATAGGGAGAATCAAGAAAGTCGTTCACTGCATTTTGGAAAATGATAGTATTATCATTATTGGGAATATTATGCGGTTTAAATTGCTCCTGGAGCGAGTCCGCAATAACTTTCTCATTAGGGAGAAAAACAGTACCGGTGGGACTATTGAGGGAGGAAAAATCTATCCAGGATTCTTCTTGAAATTCCTTAATATCCGATTTGATCTCGTTTTGGATTAATTTTCTTAAAATATTGGGGTCTTTAGTTTTTTGCCAAAGTTTACGTAGATAGTTTTTGTTTTTGATTTTTTACTTAATATTAGGGGGTAGTTTTTTAGGACTGTTCCTGAATTTAGGAGTGGAGGATTCTATTTTAGTATCGTTAATGATGTTATTTAAAATGTTAAGTGAGTTCTCAGCATCCTCTAGTGCAGTGTTTCCCAAACTTATGACTTTTGTGTACCCTTTCTAAATTTTTCGTAACGCTGAGTACCCCTAATAAAAAAAATGAATGAATTTTTTACTATGAAAAATCGCACAAAAAGTAAAAATCACAACTGGCTGTTGACACCACTAATTATTAACTGTTAACTCTGCAAAAAATATCCAATAGAAAAATACGTAATCGTAAATTTTCATGGCTAGCTTTGTTTTTAAATAAAATTTTTTGTAATTTTCGTTTGTTGCAAGATATTTCGCATAAGAACGCGTACCCCTGCTAAACTGTTCCCGTACCCCTGGGGGTACGCGTACCACACTTTGGGAAACACTGCTCTAGTGTATGGAGATCTGCTGGGGGAAGAGGTTTATCTTTTAGTAAGCTCGTGAATTTCATCCAGTCAGTGTTGAGCTGACCCGGAGTGTTCATATTGAGCGTTACTGTGTCTAATGTTAAAATAACGGGATAGTGATCATCTGATAATTATAAGAGATATTTTTGAATAACGCAATGTCCAAGGTTGAACCGTGTGTATAACCTAGGAAATTATGCGTGTGGTCAAAAGGAGCTGTTGCCGGTGCTTTGGGCCCATTTCAACAGATTTTTACCATACACATTGTTAGAAGAATTATTCCAAAAGGTGTGTTTGGCATCTCCAGCTAGAATGATATTTGCTGAGAGGGAGAATATTTTAGAAAAATCGCCAGCCGGAAAGGGTATCCTACTTTTCTTGGGGGAGGTAAGCAGATATTATTGTTAGTGGCGGTGAATTTGGAATAAATATTTTAATGATAGTCGCCTCTAAATTTTGAACACAGGGGGTGGGAATATTTTGGTGAATGATACTATTATTAATGTAAATGCACGTTCCGCCAGAGGCGATACGCGCATTATTTCTATTATTAAAATAGATAAAATAATTGGGGAGTTTGGGGGGGGGGCACCTCTATTAGAGAAGTGGGTTTCTTGAATTAGTATAATATCAAAGTTTTTATCTAGGGTATAGTCTCGAAATTCTTAGAATTTCGAGCGTAACCCAGCTGCATTCCACAAACAAATCGTCAGGGTTTAGGAGTGGGGATGGTGGTGGCCGTTTTAATTTTGAGATAGTTAATGTACGTGAGATATGCTCTGTCAGCATATGTGTGTGTAGCATTAAAAGAGTTGAAACTGAGCTGCATAGCTTGCAATAAGTGCTCGTCGTTTCCGAACTCTCTACAGAGTTCCATGAGTGCTCTGAACATTTCTGAGAACTCACTCATGTTGGAACTCTGGATAGCATTTTTTTAATAGGGGGTGAGGGGATTGGCTTAATGCCCTTCAACATAGCTGAGTAGCTGATGTTGGGTGTAACACCTTATGTTATAGGAAAATTCCTCGGTTTTGGTGTGGTTTGTTTAACTTGGGATTTTTTATTTTTAGTGTTTCTACCCTTGCTTTGGGTAGGTTTTGGAGTTTTTGAATAATTATTTTTCCCTTTTCCGGGAAATATGGGGCATTGACGCTAATTACTGGCGTGCTCCCCGCCACAGTTAGCGCACAGAAGTGGTGCGTTAAAGGGATGAGTGCAGTCCCTAACCTGGTGCGGCTGCGCACAACGTAGGCATTTAATAGGCAACTGGCACATCTCGGAAGAGTTGTTGAATCCCTGGCAACGGTAGCACTGCTTGGGACCCTTCCTACCTCTAATACTCAAATTTTACTTCGGTTCCAAAGAAGTTCTGAAATTTCAAAGATCTTCTCGGAATTGGGATTGATTTGGAGGTAAAATAGGGGCATTGGGATCTTTTTGGCACCTTGTCTAGAAAGCTGAGTGAGGCTATGCACCTCAAAGCCCATTACCTCTGTTTGGGCTTTGATTTCATCAATTAGTGTAAGAGAAGGTACTGACGACTTTTAAGTCGTCGCTCCTCTTGAACTCTACACCTCTGGTGAGACTGACTCATCAAAATTATTAACGTTAATTTTGATGAATTGTCCGGCGAGTTTTGAACGCACGGACTCTCTCTTTAGAGAGAGAGGAGTAGTGGCCAATCCTGCCTCGGTTTAATTAAGAAGGGAAGGGGGTTCCGTGGCCGGGAGGATGAGGAATTTTCCTGCGAAACGGAGTTTTCTTGGTTTTCTCCCACAGAAACCGGAGATGAGTAGTTCTGGGGGGAGAATATTCCACTGACTGTTGGTTTGTTCTTTCTCTTCTTTTTGTTAATGGTTTTAAAACCGTACTCGTCGTTTTCAGTAGGTTTAGTTGCCTTGAGAAAGGCTTTTGACCGAGCGAGTACGGCTGATTCTTTATCTTTTAGGATAATATCCATGGACGCGAAGTCCACAGGGATCATAAATAATTTAATATCATTGACCTGCGCGTAGACATTATCCCTGAGAGATTTCTCTTCAAGTTGAATGAAAGCCGAATCTTCAAAAGAGAGATCCGTCGAAGCTTTGTATCTCTGGGTCTCCAGTTCGGAATATTCTTTTTTGAGAGCATATAAAATTCTATATACTGATTTTTAAGATCATTTAACTCGCGATCGCTTTTGGAATTACTATCATTTAGGGAGGAAGTATCCATACAATACTCGGCACCCCCCTGTTTGTGTTGTGACTGTGTAAGCGGGGGGGGGGGGGTTAAGATCCGGCCAACGCCCCAGTTGCTGCTTTCCCCCTTACGAAGGGAAGCAGAGGCGCTCTGAAAAGAGCGTCCCTAGGGAAACTGGATCCGAGTGTTCTTCTCCTCCATGCTCTCTCACCATCATCCTTCACTTCAGAAGCAGGGGCGGCGATGCTCCGATGTCGTGCAAGGGCTTTCTTTTTTGCATTGTTGCTCCTCTTTATGATGAGGGCGTAGCTGTCTTTTTTCTTCATCGTAATAGAAGGTCGGATCGAGGGATCCTAGCAGAGCTCTCAAAAATTCGGTCTTTCTTCTAAGAAACCGAAAGTCATTTTTTTTTCAATTTTGATACTAATATTTATACTAATATCCACTTTTTTGTCTATAGCTCATTGGGCGGTGTAAGATGGTGTCCCTCAAGGGAAACCCAATGAGTTACATGCAGCCCTAACCTTGATCCTTTGTACCAATTTAACTAACTATTGTTCCTTTTTCTTGTTAATTTGTTACTAATATTATACTATTCACCACTTTGTCTAATTCGCACTAATATCCACTTCCACTAAGTTGTTACGCTTGTAGGGTAAAATTTAATTCATATTTTTTGTCGCCGAAGACGAAATTGCTTATCTTTTTCTTTTTTTTCCCCTTCAATTATAAAATACGATGTTTTGTTTTTAGTTGTCTAAAAATTTATTCATAATTTAATGAAGAGTTGAATAAATTATTTTTCATTGAGTAATAAACATTTTATTCAATGAACGTCTAGTTTTATAAAATCATTTTTCTGATAGAATGTTATATATCAAGAACAAATAATTATAAATCAGTTTTTTTTTTTTTTTTTTTTTTTTTTTTTTTTTTTTTTTTTTTGAAATTTTAGTTTTTTCTATCAATAATTGATACAATTTCAATAATATACGTACTTATGCATAGATTTGGAATTAGTATATATTTATCAATTTCTTAATATATATATCTTACAATTATCAAAACGAATAAGTACTCAACATTTGTAAGCATCTTAAAATTTTTAAACATATCCTCTTAGCCTTACAATAAACTTTTTAATTACCTGTCCTCGCAGGTTTCGCAGAACATTTTACCAACTATTTAATTACATTTTTACATTTCTCAAAATCTTATCTCTTTTTCATTAATATACTAATCATTTTTATTTTTTTTTATTATTATTATTTTAATTTAGGTTTTCTTTTAAAGTAAAATTCCTTTTCAAATAAATGATTGTCACGTTTTAATTAAAAGAAAACTTAAAATGATAACCAGCTAACTGAGAATTAAATCTTGTTTGGAAATTAAAACTATTTAAATTTATTCGATGCTAAACAGCTGAATATTTACTAAACGGCTCCGAAAGATGAAGATTAAATTGTTTCTTATTTATTTCAGTATTGAAAAGTAAATGCATTGCTTCTTTTTATATAATAAAGAAAAAATTACGGATATACAATTTTATTTTGACGTTCAAACTTTTCTCGTCCCCTTTAAAAAGGGTAAGTTGAAACAATTTTCTTGAAAGAGTTTTTAATTATGTTCCTCAACTTGAACCCAATTCAAAAAAAATATTGTTATTTCAGAAAAATAACAATATTTTTTGTTAAACAGCTAAAAATGAAAAATTGTAATAAGATTTCAAAACCTTGCTAGGAATTAAAGAATATGCAACTGAGTATTAGCATTATATTTGTTTATTCTGTTAATAGATGTTCTGCACCAGTTATTTAAAATAAATAATAGTTTCTTTCTAGTTAGTGGAGATGTATATCGTCAACAGATGGCACTGAGATACATTGAAATTTTACCATCAAATCTAGTGGGTGTTTGACGGATGCTGTAAAGGCTGTTTCTGTACCAGACAACACCTGGAATGGTGGAATTGGAAGAGAGGCGTGAAAGGGGAGGGAGATAAAGCCATGATTTTCCGGGTTACATTTTTTGGCAAAACTCAATATTTAAAGGGTGCGCCAAAAGTTTCGCATTTATACTTTTTACTGATCTCTATTTCTCCTTTTTGTGCGAATAAATCAGAGGTTGTTTTGATTCCCCTTAACTTGTCTTATTTATTCAGCCATTATTTTTAGACCATTAATATTTCGTTTCAGACATCATTCCAAATGTTGGTAAACTTTTAAAATAATGTATGGCACGATTCCTTCATATTAGTAACACTTTTCAAAATTCACTCAGCCCTTAAAAAGAAAAGGCTAATAGTTAGATCTCTATTTAACGAAGTCGTTCAATTCCGATAATAAGTTCATTTTATCAAAAATTCGTTAAATGGACCTTTTAGAATACTTAAACATCACAAAGCAGGTTATAAATTCATAAACACTAGACATTATTAAAATAGCACTTGAAGCACCTTTATCTTGTAAACTAGTATCTACTATTTATTTTATAAATCTTAATCATAAAAGAAATCTGCATGGAAAGCAAGAAAAGAGCAAAACATTATCCAGTGTTACACTATCATGCTATATGCATTTTCAAGTAAAAAAAGGCTACGTATAAAATTATAGTTGCATTTATTATAAGAAGTAATTTTAAACATGCCTCATGCTTTCCATATACATTACGTCATGCCTTCTTAAGTTAAATTGCTACTGCTAAAATCCGTTCATTTTGTTTTGAGTTTTTTGTTCATTCCACCCCCCCCCCAAATAATGCGCTAATAAATTTGAAATATTGTAGGAAATAGAGAAAGTGGATCTCAAAGAAAAGTTCATTAAATAGAAAATTCACTTCGCTATTTGGAAGTTGTTTTATGAAGAAATTTCGAAAATTTTCTTGGTTCATCCCCCAAAAAATTCGCAAAATGGAAGTTCGACTGAGTATATATATATACATTCTTCAAAAAGAATTTTCCTTAAAAAATAATTTTAAAGCCGTAATTAATGTGCTCGGAAAATAATTTTGATATACATTTATATAAATTATAAATAAAAATTGTTCTTTCATTTCGCCGTAAAAGGACAAGACTGTTTCATTTAGACTCAATTAAAACGTAACATTTTTCACAGTTTCCTTGTTGGTCCCTCTCTTTTGGTTGGGGCACATTTTTTTCCCATTTAGAAAATAGTTTTGTTCAAGTAAGTAATTCCGTGAACGATTTGAATGGAGAAGCAAGCATCGATCATTTACACAGGACAGGGCATGCACAGATGGCAGAATAATTATAGTTTTCAAGTACCTAAAGGTTTTTAAATACTTCTCATCATTGAGAGAGGAAAAATAAAATCCTTTTTATTCATTAGAAGTGATTTTTCAGTGAAATGAAGTATGTACTTAAAAGAAATATGTATCTGTTATAACGTTCCTTCAAAGATGTATGTTGAGCAATAAAGGAAAAATTCTACATTATAGCCTCATCATTTAGTATAGTTAAGTTCCCTCACATTTGTCCTAGTTTTCTGAATTCATATTTTTTAAATCATTCAATTCATATGTTACCGACAAAGTTTGAAATCCGGCATTGTATAGAATGCCTAAAACTAACCGACAATGTATGAAGCAATTTCTGTTTCACACATTTCCTATAGGCATTCTATGGAATGCCAAATGAGAAGTATAAAATACATCTCCGATTCGTCAAAATGTCATTCAAGTCTGCCATGTTGCAGCAAGTAAGTTAATGTCTTATTTTTTTTTTGTATGAAAATTTTGTTTCCCTCACTGTTAAAAATATCTTTCCAAAATTACGGTAAAAGGAACAGCAGCAGTCTGTCCATCCGATTAACCGTAAAGTTTACGGTTGAGAAAAGTTATTTACCTTTACGGATTTAATACTGTTTACAACAAACACGGTTAAAAAACAATGTTAACAAAACTAAACGGTTGTACTACTGTATACACCTAATACAGTTAATTAACCAGGTCTAAAGAATTTAATTGCTTTATAACCGTATAGTTTAGTATTGTTTAATAACAGTAAATATAAAAGTCTATGGTTTAGAAACTATTTACAACATCTCGGGCTAAAGAGATAACTATCATTTATAACAATAAAATAGAATAATTGCTTCATATGGAATGTCACTGAATATGTATGGAATCTTTACGATTTATTTTCTAATTGGAACTAATACAGGTAAAAAAAATTAACATTAAGCCGTTTATAAATTTATGAGACTAAAACATTGAATTACGATCAGAAGATGCAAACAGCTTATTAAAACTGTTAAGTAAATTGTTAACTCTATAATATTAGTGACCAAGATTTCAGAAAACAGATTAGGTGCTGAAATAGTTTAAATTTTTCTAAGAAATATGAAAATAGTTCGCAGCTATAAAATTACACAGGCGGAGAAACTTAATAAATTTAATGGTAACCTAAGGCCTGTCGGGTGACCATTTTCTTAACATTGCTTGTCTACCTGAATAGGAACTATACAACAACAGGGTCCTTATTGCTTGTTTGGCATAAGGCCAGTAAGAATGAAATTTTCAACAGGTTAGATACTGAACTTCAAGATATATCATTTAATGTATACGAAAACAGAATATAAATGATAATTAGAACAATTTATACCAAAATTTTTGAAAGTTAAGTTATTCTCAAAACTAAACTAGGTAATTCTAACATCAACTGCTTCAACTTTTTAAGTAAAATAAAGTTTTTTATTAAAACTTCATAAACATGTTGATAAATTGCAGATAATGAAAAGAAAACAATTACAAATAACAAAAATGACTTTATTAATTTCTACAAATCATTTCATATAAGCAAAATAAACACCTTTAAACACTTTTTTAAAAATGTTACGCACCCTGTGAATGAAGGAAAGAATAAAAAATTGATGAATTTATTAATGTCGACAATCTTTCACCCAACTGTCAAAGATAGAAAGCTTAAAATCTTGGGTGAATTTCTGATAAACAATCTTTTCCCTTTCTACTTTGGAGCCAGACACTGGATTTATTCTAACAAAGCACCTGAAAAATATGTCAAAATTAGTAAAAAATAATTTCATGTACATCAATTTTCTTGGGCTTCACAAAATCTACTGTTAATTTGTATAACAAAATATTTAAAATTTCTCATAATTAAGCTTATTTATCATAATGTTTGATTTATTAGTGATTTGATTTCAGTAAAAAAAAAAAAAAAATCGTGAGTTAAATCAGAGCTTCTAATCTTTAATCAGGGGTCTGTCCAGACATTTTGTGAAAGGTCCGTTTTTGTAAAATTGTGAAAAAATTACTCGTAATTTGTGAATATAAAATAAACGTTAAGTCACATTCTTTCAACCAGGGTCTGTTATTGCAAAAAAACTTTTTCAAGGAGTTTTTAAATTGTAAGGACATACAAGATTATGCTTAACACTGTAAAATTATAATAAATAAAAAATAATAAATTTTCAAAAATAAACAGCAATTGCTGCAACTAAATGAGAGGGGCAACATACAAATATTTCGTATTTAGCTTTTACTGCTGAATATTTATTTCGGACGAATAAAGGAAGAAGCGTCTGCCAAAGACAAAACTTAATTCGTTTACATCTGTCTTTCTCCCCCCCCCCCGGGATTCGATTAGCAAAACAATAATGAAGATAAACAAATTTGTGAAGGGTCCGATTAAAAGATAAATTATTTTGTGAAGGGTCCGTTTTTAAGAACTATTTGAATTAATAATTAAATTTTAATCATAAACAGCAATTCTGATAAGATATTGTTCCAATCATAGGTTTATTTAAAATATAATTGGTTTTAATGAATAATATATTGAAACACACATCAGGTAAATTTTTGTGCAACAATTGGAAGAATGGTATAAAAAGTCATGTTTATAGGTCTTGTGGCATTCTAACGATTTGCTAAAACTTTTTTTTTTTTTTTTTTGCTCAAGAACTTTAGAGCTTATGGGAGGGGGGGAGAGGAAGAAATATACAAGAAAAATCAATAAAATTTTTAATACCTCTAATATGTAATAAGACGCAAACCAAGTTGCTACAGCTACTGCATCTTTAATTTTGGTGTTTACGGCTATGCCATCCATAGTTCCTCACACCTCAACATTGATGTCCCTAAAATTAAAAATAAATAAATAATAATAATGAGTGATATGAGAATAAAAAAATACATTATCTTATAAATTAATTTATAATTATCACAAAATTTTAAATTTAAACATTTCTGAAAACATTCAAATGCTAAGACAACAAAAATTAGATATAGATTATTTCAAACGTGTGGAGATGCATCTCCCAGCAGTGAGAAATTTTATAAAATTCTAATTAATTTTCTCAATTATTAATAAAAATATCTTATGCAAGTTTAAATAGGGAGAGAAATATCCCAGATGAATTATTTTAATTCTTTTAATCATTTTTCTCTTTTTAAACAATAGCTAAAATTAAACTAAAAATATCTTGACATTTTTAGTCACTGGCAAATTGAAACTCTATGTTTGTGGATCACACAATTACCTAAGACATGGATGCTTTGGTAACGATTGCAGATCAAGTGGTTTGAAGACCTGAAAGAAAATTAACTATTTAGATGTACCTACACTAAGTACATACTTAATAAGTTTGAAATACATTTATATTTAAATAAACTTATTAATAGTAAAACAGCAAATTAATTTATTTGCAACTAACGAGTTACACTTAAACTTTACACGGATCTCATGTCTATGAGTTGACATGTGGAGATAGTACACTCTAGATGAGTAACTTACATAATTACATATATTGCAATGATACATTATAAATTTTGCTTTTAAATTATTATTCATCACATTTTCAATTTAGCCTACATTTCACTTTTGCAAACTGTAAAAACATATAGCACCTTGCCTCATTACATTAAAATAACTTAAAGTGAATTTAAGTAATAAAAATGAACACACTAGATATGTTGTAACAGCAATTAATGGGATAAAAGCTAGAAAATAAAGACTAAATAATGAATATGAGAATTTTAAAAAGGAATTTAATTGTGTAAAATTACTAAATACTCTACTACACTTTATAAAAACTAGAAATTTTTTTTAATTTGACTCTTTTTTCAATACTTAGGTATGTTCAGGTTTAGTAGTCGGCCTGAAAAAAAAACACAAATAAATAAAGACATTTTTTGTACATAATGGATGTACCAGACTAACTATAACTGAAATAAAAGGCTGGGATAGCTTGGTCGATAGGACCCAGGGCACATGTCCAAGAGTTCGTGGGTTCGATCCATGCCAGCCGAAGACTCCATGTGTAGTAAATGGTGGCTGATGAACATTAAATTTGTCGAGTCCCTCATGATTTTGTAACAAATCAATACTTCTGGGAGTACTGATCCAGGAGTTTTCTTGTCTTCTGGATTGGTTCAAAATTACAAGGCTACGGAGTTGAACATTTGTTGTCATAAACCCAAAAATTGGGTTGGCTGTTCAACAACGGATATAAAATAAAATATAACTGAAGTATAATTTGCTCCACTAAAGTGTAAGAAAAGCAATTTCAACATAAAAGAAAGAAAAAACTATTTTTAAATTCAAAACCTACTATTTTTAATTATTATTTTGTTTAGAAGAGAACACTTTTACAATTTCTAGTATAATTTTGTCAATATTGTACAGTATTGTGCAAAATTAACAGTCACCACCTACTTTAAGGCACTATACATAACAAATGGCAATTCGCTAGCTAGTTGTCACACTGTCACTTTT